>NC_081557.1:263913864-264266667 GCF_022355385.1 Mustela nigripes | reverse complement strand
GCTCTCTGCTCAGCAGGGAGCCTGCTTCCCCCCCCCCCCTCTGCCTGCCTCTCTGCCTACTTGTGCGCTCTGTCAAATAAATCTTAAAAAAAAGAAAAGAAAAGAAAAGAAAAAGATTGGGAAGAATACTCAGTCAAAGCCCATGTTTTCTCCACAACGGACACCACAGCTTTCTAGGACTCACAAACAGGGGTGAAGAGAGTCCGAGAGAAGCGAAGGGAAGTTAGAAGCTGGGGTAACTCTGAGTCCCACACGGGGCAAGACAGACACTCCAGATACGCTTGGGGATTTGCAAGCAGAAGGTCTACAGGCCCCCAAGCAAAAGTCTGGAGAGCAGGCCTCGTCCGACAGCTGCTGGAGCTCAGCAGGAGTCAAAGAAACGTCTATGTGAGGCAGCTGGGCAGGAGAGAGCGCCACGCCTTCCACCAGTGCTCCCGACCAGGGTGGTCCAGGAGACGCAGGATGTTTCTGGAAAAGCCAAGACGGCACCGACGCCGGATGGATCTGAGGCGGCGGCAGACCGACCCTCCCAGCCTGGACGGTAACCAGACACATCAGACAGCAGCACGGGCGGATGGTGACGTGGAGGTCAAAGGAGCGACTCAGCCTCCCTGTGACACACGTGTCCCCCTGCCTCTGCTTCAGGCCCTCATAGCTCCGCCGCAACCCGGGAGCTGGAGGAGCCTGGGAATCAGCTGAGACAAAGCTCCTGTCTGTGCCGAATGAGCTCTCGAAACAGAAATTACAGTCCGTTTCTAGAAAGGAAGCAGGTACATTCCCCCATAATTGTGTTTGTGGCTCAAGATTTGTGCCCAGCAAACATGAACGAGGCACAGCACCGTGTGTCCAGCCTGTGAGAACTCAAAACAAAACAAAACAGAACACTGCTGTTTTTATTTTGATTCATCTGTGTGCCAGTAGCAGAGAGACTGTGTCAGGGAAGGGCCCAGAAATGTGTGAGAGAGGTCCTGAAGAGCGTGCAGGCGCTTACTGCGGTAAGAAGAGGAGGGGAGAGAAAGGTCAGGTCAGAAAGTCCGAAGGTCTGGAAGCATCTTAGAGGACAGGCTACTTGGGTATCTGCAAGGTACATGGTAGGGCGGGGGCGGGAGGCAGACCGAGTAGACGGAGAGGCAGATGAGGAAAACGAAGCCTTTGGGGCCATCTTCATGATCTGCACTTTATCCTGTAGGCGAAGAGAAATCGCTAGAAGTTACACCGACATCCTGATAAAGTCTGCACCTTGAAGGAGTCACACCAATGTATGTGGAGGAGGGACTGAGTGGGACGGGCCGGGCTCACTCATTCTGACCATAAGGCCTGCGGGAGAGTCCCATGCCTGTGAGGCCAGCATTGCCTTGTGGCTAAGAGTGCAGGCTCCGGAGCAGGACACTTGGAATCCTGGCCACAGGCCCTGCTGTGTGACCTTGGGCCTGTCATTACCTGCCCATGAAGCAAATTCCTCATCTACAAAATGAGAGCTTAAAAACCGAACCCGAGGGGCGCCTGGGGATCAGTTGGTGAAGCGTCTGCCTTCGGCTCAGGTCATGATCCCGGGGTCCCGGGATGGAGCCCCAAGTGGGGCTCCCTGCTCAGCGGGGAGCCAGCTTCTCCCTCTCCCTCTGCCTCCTGCCCCCTGCTCATGCTCTCTCTTTCTCTCTCTCAAATAAATAAAATCTTTAAAACAAAATCAACATTGAGTGCTAGGATTGCTGCAGCACCCTTCTGGAGCAAGGTGACGGGCGCTTGGTATGTGAAGGGCTTCTGCCTCTTGGAGAAGTCATGTGGTATAAGTGACAGTGAGTACCAACGACCCTGGGTCCTGAAAGGTAGAACCCCGCAAGTGACAGGTCGTTAACAGCCTGGGTTCAGAGGCAGTGCAGATGCGGGCACGGCATGACCTTGTCCTTGGGGAGACGCAGCAGGGCAAGTAGGCAGGCGGCGTGGGCGAGGGCAGACCAGGCCGAGCCGGCCGGCATTGGCCGCCAACCAGCACCTGCGCAGGAGCACCAACATTCTTTCCCGTCAAGGAAAGCCAGGCTGTTTTGTTTTGTTTTGTTTTGTTTTTTTTAACTTTTTTTGAAAAAGATTTTATTTATTCATTTGCGAGAAAGAGAGCGTGAGAGAGCAGGAGCCAGAGAGAGGGGCAGCGGGAGAGGGAGAAGCAGGCTGCCCCAAAGCGGGGCTCGATCCTGAGACCCTGGGATCATGACCTGAGCCAAAGGCAGAGGCTTAACCCACTGAGCCACCCAGGCACCCCCAGGAAGGAGGGTATCTTAATAGATGATGTCCAAGCACTGTAAGAACTGAGGATTGAAATCTGTTCTGGGACATAATGCAATACATTCTGATGGAGGCTTTAAATTTGTTCTTTCCCTTTCTAGAAAAATAGTCCTGTTTCTGCAGATACAGATGAGGATGAATAAGGATCGGGGGACGTGTGAAGAGGAAGAAGCATAACCCGCTGAGAGATGGAACCCAGCGCAATTCCTGGCGCTGGCTTGCCCTTTGTAGTTTCACAGAAACTGCTTCCCTCGGAGTCCGCGTGAGGACGGGTGCGGAGGGGGTGCGGGGGGGGGACAGGGCGGGAGCCGAGAGAAAAGGCAAGACCAAGGGAGAGTAATCGGGATGGAAAACCCCTGCATGCCTGGAGCGCGGTGGGCGGAGAGCCTGAGGGCAGGCTGAGGTGCCTGAGTGTGACCACGTGTGATGCCTGAGGAGCCCGCAGACGTGGCTGTGGAGACGGGCGCTCCTGTTGTGAACTCGCATACACACCGAGCCACTGATTCATGGAAATCTGCTTTAATGACTGAAAGTCTCTTGTTATTCCACTGCGTGCTAACCTCTGACTTATCTGTGGTTAAAGAACCGTTTCTGTGACCCAGAGAAGTCGTCAGAGTCACCCACAATGGTTTCTTTATAACAATACACAGCTTCAATAAAAACAAGATTCCTTTTTAAAAGAAACGCCCCATAACTTGGCACTTCTCTTTACCTTGTATCAGAATTTTAACCTTTCCAAAAGGACATCTTAATTTTATTCATAGCATCAAAACACCTGTTCTCCTGGCTAGGTTTCTTCCTAAGACGGTGTTCTATGAAATCTTGCATTTAAGTATTTTTTTTTTCAAGACCTTATTTATTTGAGAGCGAGAGAAGGCAAGCAAGAGCATGAACCCGGGGGAGGGGCCGCGGGAGGGGGAGAAGCAGGCCCCCCACGGAGCAGGGAGCCCCACTGGGACTCCATCCCGGGAGATCATGACCTCCGCTGAAGGAAGACGCCTAACTGAGCCACCCAGGCATCCATATATAAATATTTAAACATTTAAATGTCATCAACACTGCCACATCTGCTTTAAGAAAAACCCAAGGTGCTACAGAAGTATAACTTCAAGGGATAAAAACAGGGAAAGTCGCGAAGGTAAAACCAGTTGGAATTTCTGAAATGTGGATGACTCACTTTGGTGATTTACGGCTACTAAGATTTAGATGATATGGTGTTTAATGTCTACAGATTTTTCAAAAGGACGTAAATCCTATTTGGTGTATTAAGTTTAAAAAAAAAAAAGACTTTTATCTTCATTTATAAGCTTGGTTTTGAAAATAAAATTTTCCACGAGCTAGTTGGCAGCTTCATTGGTCTCGAAGCATTAGCTTCTCTGGCTCTCAGAAGAAAAACAGAGAAATTAAATGTCACTCCTGTTTACTTCTCTGGCAGTCTCACTTTATTGACTCCAAGAAGCCAGTTCAACTACCTTATTCTTTAAAAACCCACAAGCAACGTGCTTTTAAAGAGTCTAGTCGCCACGCACCACGATAACAGTTCATTTTCCCCGATCGCCTTCATTCCGCCCAAGTCACACAGTTTTATGTTGCACTTTCACATGTAGATTCAAGCAATGACAAAAATTCCCTTTACTCTCCAGCTGATTTGGTTTTGAGCCCAACTTTCTCCCAGTAGGTGTTCAGGAAACTCTTCTACTCCAAGCCGGATATCAGGGTTATTCCGCATACTTTAGAGCTCTTGCCTAGGAACCAGAAGATAAGATCGGAGAGAAAACTCATTTTTAAAGTTCTTGTAATCTGCACCTTTGGGAGGTGTCCAGAGTGCACTTATGCTGGCCAAAGGCAAGAAGGTCACAGGGTTCTGGGCAGATCCTGGCAGGCTGTTGGCTGACATTTCTTGGTGGTGGACCAGAAAGAGCCGAGCCACAGCCTCACAGAGCCACCATTCATTTTGCGCCTAGTCCAAGCCCCCACACCTTGCCTCGGTCTTTCTGTGCCTTCGTTCTAATTTGACAATAAAATGTCAAGGTATCTATTACCAGTCTCATTTTATAGACTAGAGATGAAGCTCAGATTTTTTTTTTAAGATTTTATTTATTTGAAAGACAGAGATCACAAGCAGGCAGAGAGGCAGGCAGAGAGAGAGAGAAGGAAGCAGGCTCCCCGCTGAGCAGAGAGCCCCATGCGGGACTCGATCCCAGAACCCTGAGATCATGACTTGAGCTGAAGGCAGAGGCTTTAACCCACTGAGCCACCCAGGCACCCTGAAGCTCAGATTTTTTAAAAGATGTTATTTATTTATTTAGAGAGAGTGCAAGTGGGGGGAGGGGCAGAGAGAAAGGGAGAGACAGAATCTCCAGCAGACCCCCCACTGAGCATGGACCCCCCCCCCGACAATGTGGGACTCAATTCCACCTCCCACACGTCATCACCTGAGCCAAAACCCAGAGTCGGACGCTTAAGCGACTGCATCCAGGCGCCCCAACCTCAGATTTTAAGTAACTTGCCAAGGTACAACTGTGTATGAGGCACAGAATGAAGAATCAGAGACCTGCCTGACTCCAAAGTCCGTGCCTTGTTCTTAGAACCACCCTGGATGACCACGATAACACTGCGGGTTAAACCCCTTTAGTGACCCGACAAGTTCCTGTTGTCCCTCCTTGCAGGCGAAAGAACGTGAACACATCCATTGTCTACAGGCAAAGTCTTGGGTGCCACTCGGAGCACCAAGGAAAAGAAACCTACTTAGAAAAAACCCTTTTGCCTTATAAATCTAATGGAGGATGAGCAAAGCCCCATATCTCTCCAGAATGATTTTCTTTTTCCTCAGTAAATGGAAAGTTACTTTTTTCCCCCTTTAAAAATTGTGCTTTTTCCCCAATGAAGGACACTTAACTTTGCCTGATTCCGTCCTTATTAACTCGGCTATAAGGGACAGTTTTTCTAACTACCTTTAATGAATCCAATAATTACCATTTTTGCAAACAAGCCTTGGTTTCCCTCCCTGACACTTTATTTACCCCCAACCCCCAATCTGGGTTGAGATCCCTCCCTCAACCTTTACCCCAATCTCTAGTAAGGAAATTCTGGCCAACTTCCCAGGACCAGAAATATGTTTCTTTCTCAATGAAACTTCTCTGATTCTTCAACAAAAGCAATTTCCCTCGCCTCTGAATGTTCAAAAATACATCATTTGATCATCTACTGTAGTCTGGATCACACTTCCCTCCCATGGAGTTTGGGATGCCCTTCAAACAGCAGCCTCGCCTCCTAGGCTGAGAGTGTCTCGAGAGCAGGGATTACGCATCGTCCTGGATGCCCCGGTACATAGCACGTGTCGGTATGGGACACGTTAATGTCCCTGGGCCATTACATGCATGGCTGTCATCTCATTTTTGAGGCCAGGTTGCTCTCGGCGCCCTTTGTCTGTGTAAGTCACGTTTTTTTTTTTTTTTTTTTAAGATTTTATTCATTTATTTGACAGAGAGAGAGAGAGATCACAAGTAGGCAGAGAGGCAGGCAGAGAGAGAGGAGGAAGCAGGCTTCCCACTGAGCAGAGAGCCTGATGCGGTGCTCCATCCCAGGACCCTGGGACCATGACCTGAGCTGAAGGCAGAGGTTTTAACCTGCTGAGCCACCCAGGTGCGCCTGTAAGTCACGTTCTTTCAAGACCCTTCCCCAGCTGCTCTAGCCATTTCTTACCCCAAATTTAGGAGCTGAATTTTTGGTGCTGGTTATATCCTGCTTTGAAGCATTATTCGTTTTGTTGTGCGTATGCCTTGTATTCCCAATGAGAGCTACTCCTGGAGCCAGTGTCTGTCTGGATGTTGCTCTGATCACTTTTGTTCTCAACAACTTGTATTTATTGAATGCTGGGTCTCGGGCACTCTGCTGAATTTGGCTTATCATATCCCTTAGAGAACTTTGGGGTCCCCTGACTTGGTCCCTCAGCTTGCTCCAGCCCTCAGCCTTCTCTACTATAATATAGTCCAGGGGGTTGACAAGTGGACAGTGACATTCTAGAGGGCAGAGATCCCATCTTTTCCACGCATCTGGGAACTCAACAGGGTGGAGTGCAGTGCCCAACAGAGAACAGATCCCCAATTAAAATGCCATTTGAGGTTTTTTTGTTGTTGTTTTATTTCCTTTGGATAAAAAGGAATTGGATTAGAAGTGTTTTCTTTTCTTTCTTTCTTTTTCTTTTTTAAGATTTTATTTATTTATTTGACACAGAGAGATCACAAGTAGGCAGAGAGGCAGGCAGAGAGAGGGGGGGAAGCTAGGCTCCCTGCTGAGCAGAGAGCCCAATACGGGGCTCGATCCCAGGACCCTGCGATCAACCTGAGCCAAAGGCAGAGGCTTTAACCCACTGAGCCACCCTGGCGCCCTGAGTGTTTTATTTTTAAACATATTTATACGCTTTATATGCATCTGTACACCCAATGTAGGGCTTGAACTTACAACCCCCAGATCAAGAGTCACATGGTCCTCTGACTGAGCCAGTCAGGTGCCCCTTCATTGGAGTTTTGGAACTACTGAGCTCCAGGGGCACCTGGGTGGCTCCCTGGTTAAGCATCCAACTCTTGGTTTCGGCTCAGGTCATGATCTCAGGGTCCTGAGATGAGCTACATGCTGGGCATGGAGCCTGCTTAAGATTCTCTTTCCCTACCTCTCTAAAAAAACAAAGACAAAACAAACAAACAAAACCCCCCAAAACAGAACTACAGAGTTCACAAAACAAATGATGCTTTGTAAAACCTATTTAGAAATACCAGTGGTGATTCCGTATTACTATCAAGTGAGAACCCTTCCTCTACTGAAGGAGCTTTGCAACCGCCAGATTAAGAATTTGGTTATTTTTCTCTAAATCCAGCATGAGATCCCCCTCCTCATTAAAAGGATATGTTTTAGGCAAAAGAATAAAAGCCTGTGCCAAGTGTCTCGACTCGACGCTTACAATCTGCTGTCTGTCTGCATCTCGCCTCGCTCCTCATCCCTGGTCTGCATCTGTATGTGTCTGTGAAGGGAGCAGTGGTCTCCCCTGCATGTGCTAGAATGAAAAGCTCTGATGGGAACTTAAAGGCTCCCCCACAGGAAACTGTCTGAGCCCGTGATTTACACCCTGGTTTTCTTATTGCCTGACTGCCAGCTTTCAGAAGACTGGGGCCAGCGCAAGTGGGGCCCCCGGCCGCTGGTGTGAACCACGAGACCGGAGACCAGCGTGTCCCAGCTGCTGGAGAGTGGTGGGGAGTGGGGAGGCTGGGCGGGGAGGAGGGAGAGGTTGGCTTCTGGAAATCTGATGTGTGCTCTTGGTAAGGCGCATAATTCTGATTAGAGGACGACTCCCCCTTGACCGCAATGTTCGGGTCAGCCAGAGAGACCAGTGTCCCGAAGGTTCAGGGCGAGGATCTGCTTCCTCCTTCACCTGTCTTAGAATGTGTGGAATGGAAAAGACACGCGGACAAGTATCACCGTTCAGGGAAGGCGTGTATCTTTCACTTTGCACTGACGTTTAAATGTTTTTACTTCCTAACATGTGAGGTCATGAGAACATGAGATAGAATCAGAAGAAGCCGTCTTTTTAGGTCTGATTTTAAAACACCAGGGAAGAAGGGAATGAGGAACTCTGTTCAACAAGTGTCACAGTTTCAGTTCAGAGAGATGGAAAGTTCTAGAGAACTTTCTAGAGATCTGCTGCACAACAGTACGAGGAGACTTTACGATGGTGCAGATGGGGGCGCCTGGTGGGCTCACTTGGTTAAGTGTCTGCTCGGTTCAGGCCCGGATCCCAGGGTGCTGGGAGCCCCACTTCCTTCTGGGCCCCTGCTCAGCGGGGGGCCGGCCTCTCCCTCTCCCTCTGAGCTCCCCCGCTGTGCGCTCTCGGACCACTCTCTGCCGAATACATGAAATCTTAAAAAAAAAAAAGGTGAAGATGGTGAATTTGATATTATGTGTGTTTTTACCACAATTAGAAATGAAAAAAAAAAAAACTTTTTTTAAAAAATTAAGGGATAGATAAGAACAAGAAGAAAGTGGCCCAAATGCTGCCCGAGGAGGAAGTTCAGCGCGGTTCCTGCGGCTGCTCGCTCCTCCCGTCTTTCTTTTCTTTTCTTTTCTTTTCTTTCTTCTCTTCTCTTCTCTTCTCTTCTCTTCTCTTCTCTTCTCTTCTCTTTTCCTTTCCCGTTTAGCTCCCTCACAGATACACACAAATGTCCTTTCTCGTCATGTGGATGAAAGCAGAAAGAGACAGATGACAAGATGCAGAGCAGACAGGAAAGCGGTGCGCCGTCTTTCTCGGGAGAAATGTCTCTCTGGGACGCACTAGCCAACGGCAGATGTGTTAAGTTCCGTGTGGATCACAGGTTATGCCGAAGACGTTGTTGAAGTCCACATAACCGACTAGTTTAGTTCTTCCTGCCGGATTCCAGGTCACGAGTCTGCGGGAGACCCAGAGCGCTAACAGCTGACGGCCGTTACGCCCATCGCCCATCGGCAGAAAAAGACACGGAAGGAGAACCCCCGCCTCGCCTTCCAATTTCTCTTCCGCCCCCGCCCTCGACCCATTTTTTTTCTTTCTTCTCTCGTTGGGAGACTACGCTGTTGGCACTGACTGATTTATTGTAGGGAATAAATCAGTCAGTGATTTATTAAATTAAAAATTTATTAAATTAAATTAAAATGTGCTTTTTAATGTGCTTTGGTTTGGTGTTTTTTCTTTTGGAGAGAAGTGCTTGTTGATCAAAGTAACAAACAACAAATGTTGTTTTAACTTGTGCTTCCTTTAGTTCTGCAAATTGGGAGAGGAGGGGGGCGCTGTTCTTGTTGCTGTTTTTTAACGAGCTAATGAGGCAGAATCCTCCGAACGGGAAGGGTATTTTCTCACCAAATTAAAAGCCATCTATCCTTTAAAAAATAATGAGATAAAAGTAGCTTTTCTTAAGGGAATGAAGAAATTTTAAAACAAAAAACCTCCCACACGGTCTGAGCTCACCGCTCCATCATCCACACAGGCTGAGAAGGGAGGGAAACAGGATATTTTCCTGTTTTTCTTCTTTTTTTTGTTTTTGGCCTGTAACTTGAAGTAACAATAATTTACAGTCAGAGGAATCTGATCAAAATAGTTAAGACAAATGACTGCTGACGCAATCATCTTAGGTGCCAACTGAGGGATGGTTTTCGTTGTTTTATTTCTCTGAAAATATATTACCTCAGTTTATTTTAGGCCAGTGAGCTCAGAGCTTTGTATGAATATCACTTCATTAATGTTACTTCCATGTATGTAATTCGACCAAAGAGTCTTGCTACGTTCCTTTTTTGCAAAGAGGGATAAATCATCTTGGCTTTCTCCGTGTATCCGTGATAGCACACGGAGCTCCTGTTTCCCAGATCAGAACTCTGAGACGCACTTTCCCCTGAGGGTGGAGGCACGACGTCACATAGAAAACAAAGTCACTACCAGTTAAACCTGTTTCTCTATAGATGTTTCTTTCTGGGTGTTTGTTCATCTAGAACCCGTTTTACTGAAGGACGACTATGCCACGGGTGCTGGGGGATGGAATCTGTTTGCGGGCTGGAGGGCAGAGGAAGGCATCCTAAATGAGAGCTGGCCAACCGGGAAAGGACGGACACTGAGGTCCAGAGAGCGGACGGGTGTCGGCCGGGCGAAGGGCCCAGAGGGAGGAGAGCCCAGCAAGAGCCAGGAAGGGAGGAAACCAATATGGCAGGAGGAGCGCGCAAAGGAGGAAGTGGCCAAGGGGGCGGACACAGCCTGCACCTGGAGCCGCCGCGGACGTGTAGGTCGGCTCAGGTCCTGGTTAGGAGTTTGGAAAAAGGAAACGGGAAAGCATTGGAAGACTTGAAGCAGAGGGACAGGATCAGATTTGTGTTTTAAAGGGATCGTTTCGGGGGACACCTGGGTAGCTCAATGGGTTGAGCATCTGACTCTTGATTTCAGCCGGGGTCATGGTCTCAGAGTCGTGGGACTAAGCCCCAAACAGGGAGCCAGCCGGCTTGAGTCTCTCCCCCCTTCTCCTCTGCCCCTCCCCCCAACTCATGCTTGCGCACACTCTCCCCCCCCTCTCTAAAATAAATAAATAAAACCTTTAAAACCAATAAATACAAATAAAAGGATCGCTCTGCCCGCAGTGCCACTGCTGGGAATGGAACGAGGCCAGAGCCCGGTCCGGACCGGCCATGAGAGGACTGCCTGGAGGTGACACCTTCCCTCCCCTGCAGAAGAGAAGCTCCAAGAGCACGGGGCTTTTGCTTGGTTTATTTAACTCTACCTCAAGCACCAGGCGTGTGGCACATAGTAGATGCTCGAATATTTGTTCAACAAACAAATAAACAGACTGACATAAGTTACCTCTGGAGAGGATCAAAGGGAGGGGCTGATGAAGAGAAACACTAGGAGGTGGCCTTGTTCATCTCTTTTGAGACCTTCTTTAAAACGTCGTTGGCTTTCTTGAAGGATTTATTTTATTTTGTTTTTTTATTTCATGGATTTATTTATTTTAGAGACACGCGTGCCCAAGTGCAAGTGACGGGGAGGAAAAGAATCCCCGAGCAGGCTCCTCGCACGCCCAGCGTGGACCCTGAGCGGGGCTCCATCCCACACGCCTGAGATCATGTCCTGAGCTGCAATCAAGAGCCTGGCGTTCACCTGACTGAGCCACCCAGGTACCCCCCAAAATCTTTGTTGATTTAAAGTCATGCTCCTCTGCATCCTTTCCATGATAAAGCTATGATACAATATCTAGGTGTTTCTCCAAATAGAATGCTAACTTTAAGAAAAAGTATACAAATTAGTGGTGTTTAATACATGTACAGTGTGTGCAACCATCACCACAGTCCAGCTTTAGGACATCTCCATCACCTCTGGAAGCTGCCCTGCTCCCACTCCCAAACTCTGACAACTACGAATCTTGTTTCCATAGATTGGCTTCTCCTAAAGATTTCAAATAAGTAGATTTCTAAAGATTGGCCTTCCCTTACGATTTCAAATAAGTAGAAACATACGCTAGGTTATCCTCTGGGTCTGACTTCTTTCACTTAGCGTGTTTTTGAGGTTCATCCACGTGGCAGCTTGTTTCAACAGCTCCTTCCTTTTTCTGTTCAATAGTATGCCACTGTCAATGTACTACATCTGGTTTATCCATTCCCCCATTCATGGGTACGCGGGCTGCCTGCACATCTTGTCTCTTATGACTAGGGCTGCCGCAAACACTTGGGCTCCAGTCTTTGAGCCACAGAAGCCTTGTTCATTTGGATTAGGTGTGGGAGCTGGCGAGAAAGACAGATAGGTCAAGGAAGATGCCCAGATGTCAGGCTTGGGTAGCTGCACGGATGACAACTCAGGGAACTGGGAAAGAACAGACGCAGAGCAACTCTGATGGCCAAGATGACCTTGGGTTGGGGCAAGGGCCTCCAAGACAGGAGTGGACATCCCCAGCAGACAGGTGGACACATGGACCTGGAAGGGGAGTTTCCCCAAAATATCTAATAAGGGGCCATTGTTTGAGCAGCTAGTTTCGTGTTGAAGATTTATTTCTCAGGCGCCACGAAAGCGCATCTTTGTAACTTAGGCTCTTCTCTTGAGAAATCTGATCCAAGAAGAAGTTCATAAAACACATCAAATACTCACTTTGCTTTGCATAATAAGTCTGCCTGCTCAGCATTTCCTTTTTAAAAACTGTGGTAAGGGGCGCCTGGGTGGCTCAGTGGGTTAAGCCTCTGCTTTCGGCTCAGGTCATGATCTCAGGGTCCTGGGATCGAGCCCCGCCATCAGGATCTCTGCTCGGCAGGGAGCCTGCTTCCCCCTCTCTCTCTGCCTGCCTCTCTGTCTACTTGTGATATTTCTCTCTGTCAAATAAATAAATAAAAATCTTTTAAAAACTGTGGTAAGATACATGACATAAAATCTACCACCTTAGCTGTGTTTATGTGAACAGCTCAGTGGCGTGGCGAACGTCCACGGTGTGCGGCCATCCCACCACCCAGAAGACTCTCATCTTCCCAAACTGAAACTGTATTCACTAAACCATAACCCTCAGCTCCCTAGACCCCCAGCCCCTGCCAACGACCATTCTGCTTTCTGTGCCTGTGAATTTAACCACTCTGGGTACGTCATCTAAGTGGAATCACATGATACTTGATTTTGTAACTGGTTTGCTTCACTTCCCATGTCAAGGTCTATCTCTCCTGCAGCCTGTGACAAGATTTCCTTCCCTTCTGAAGCTGAACGGTATTCTGTTATGTGTACCAAACACATTTTGCTTATCTGTTCATCTGTCAACGCACAACTGCTTGGGTTGCTTCTTTTGAGTATTATAAATACTCAAATACTGCTAGGAACATGAGCGTTCGGATATCTCTTCGACTCCCTGTCTGCTCAGCATTTCCTTTCAAAAAATTAAAAGGTGTAAGAATTGAAAGATCTTTTTTAAAAAAGATTTTTATTTACTTGTTTATTTGAGAGAGAGAGAGAAAGACAGCGAGAGGGACTGTGAGTAGGGGGGTAGAGCGAGAGCAGGCTCCCTGCCAAACTAGGAACTGGATGTGGGAGTGGATCCCAGGACCCCAGAATCATGACCTGAGCCAAAGGCAAATGCTTAACTGAGAGAACCACCCAGGTGCCCCAAGAACTCAAAGATCCTCATCAGGCTTTATCTAAGGCTAGCTGTGATACAATATCACTTAAATAATAGGTGATCACATGACCAGTTCAAGATCATAATTACAAATATCCAGCTGCACTGAGTGAGGCCAGAACTTTCTTGAGCTTTAAGGGACCCTGGGTATTGGTGGATCTTTTATTTATTTATTTATTTATTAGGATTTTGTGATACCTCCTTAAATCAACCAATACTGGAGCCCAAAAGTAAGTCCCTTATGAAATTCTTGCTTCTTCTGATAATCTGTACAGTCTCAGAAGTGACCCCATTCTGTTTGGTTTTGTGATAAAGTGTTCGGTGGGAATTTCTGAATGCACTTAAAGTTTTCTGTCGTAAGTCAGGTCGGACAGGTCTACAGTGATCCAGTGGAACTCACCAGGACAGCACTTAGCAGGGAACGAGGTTTTGACATGGGATCAGGAGGTCACACCAGTGTCAGAGAGAAAGATGAGACACACGCCAGCAAACAGCAGGGAGGCGTTCTGAAGGAAGGGCGAGGACTGTCCTGGCTCAGTTAACTTGCGTCGGTCTCTCGAAGATGCCATGTTCTCCACACATGAACAGAGCAGGCAGTTTGTGGAAACTACCAGAACAGGGCCATGCTTTCATTCTACCAGGCTCACAAGAGTCTGAAGAGAATTGCCAGGAACTAAGTTAATGAAGTAGGCAAGCTCACATAGCCGTCCACACCAGAAAACGCCATGTGGATTGTAAGAGATGTCCACGGCAAAGCGCAGCCCGACCCACAGAGCAGTCCAGCACTCCAGCAAGGCCCTGGGTCTCATCACTGTGAGGAAGGGGAAGCTGGATGGGGCTGGGCCTTTCGAGCACTCTCTCTCCTCCCAATGGCTATTTCTTCTCTTGGTCTCCAAGCCCTGGGCCCAGGGTGCTGAGGGAGCACCCAGCCTTCCCGGAACACCCTCCCAGCACCCCACCCTCAGCAGGTATGGAGGGTGGGACAAGAAATTAAACACAGCTTGCCAAGGGGAGGGAGATAGGAAATAAAAAAAAAAAAATCCCAGGAGCCCAGCCGGGCCATTCTGCATGAGTAAGGTGCCTCCTGAGCAGGGCTAGGGCTCCCTGCAGACCTGAGGTGTTTCCACTAAAGGAGACCCAAGGACACAGGTCATTATTACTCGAGGCCCACAGCGGTCCTGTTACACCGGCAACAAACCCATCCCCTCTAGTTCTGGATGACATTGGCAGCTGAGCAACCCCGGGTGAGAAGAGAAGAGGCCCCTCTGCAGGGAGGGCCAGACTCCCCCTACCTCGATGGAACCTCTCCAGGCTACACCTCCGGACCACCTAGAAAGCTTTCAAAACCGGAGGTCCAAGACCAACCTTGAACCAAGCGAGTCAGAATTCTGGGGGATGATCCCAGGCACTGTTGTTTTTAAAAGCTCCCCAGGTGATGTTCCTGCTCAGCTAAAGGTTCAGAACCCCAGCTGGTCAGTCTGCAGGGGATTCTAGCGGCATAAACTCTGGGAATGTCCATTAGCGACTTACTGCCCACGATCCGTAAGACTACACAGAGGTTCCTCCAAAGAAATACGACTTAGGAAGCCGTGTAAGTTAACTAGGGCTGCCATAACAAAATACCCAAAGTCAGGTGACTAAAACAGCACAAACAAATTGTCTTAAAGTTCTGGAGACTGAATGTTCAAGACTAAGATGTCAACAGGGTTGGTTTCTCCTGAGGCCTCTCTTGGCTCGAGGATGCCTGTCTTTTCACTGTGTTCTCATATGATCTCTCCTCTGTGGGCATCCGTGGTGCCTCTTTCTATGTTCAAATTTCTTCTCTCTTCTCTTTACAAAGACGAGTCAGACTGTATTAAGGCCCACCTTAAGGGCCTCATTTTAACTTAATCACCTCCTAAAAGACTCTCCCAATAACAGTCACATTTTGAGCTCCTGGGGTTCTGGGCCTCAACATATGAATTTGGGAGGGTATGAAATTCAGCCCATAACAGAAGTTCTTTAGACGAGAAGGTTTTCCTAAATGAACTCTTTGACTTCACAACTACCAAATGTCTCATTTACTTAAACGCAGAATTTTCAGAACAGCCTGTTAAGAAAAAGAGTAGTTTTCAAAATTATACGAATGCTGAGCCACTCCACATGGTAACTGACTACAGGCCTACAGAGAAAATGCTCTTTTATATGGTCAGAATTAATGCCAGGGAGTAGCTCACCTGTTTTGAAAATCTGGCTCATTATCTTCAGCTGCTAGGAAATGAAAACTCAACATAGTTGGTATGTGTAACCCAGATAAGAAATTGTTTGAACAGTGAGACGGGGTGTTTCTAAACTGCAGCTTCGAGTGAAGGAGGTTTCATGACTCAGATTCCTGCAGAAACCAAGAAGGAAAGTGGACGGAGTGAACCAAGGAGATGGGGGCACCTATCGCGCTCATGCCCAGTCCAGAGGGCCTTGAAGAAAGTGGGTTCACTATTATCTAAAGTCCCACATTCTTGGAAAAAAGTGCACATCTGGGCTTTTATGTGAAAATTTTCACTTACTGTTTTAAGATTTTATTTATGTATTTGACTGAGAGAGAGAGAAAGCCCAAGCAGGAGGAGCCACAGAAGGTGAGGGAGAAGCAGGCTCCCCGCTGATTAAGAAGCCCGATATGGGACTTGATCTTGGATCATGACCTGAGCCCAAGGTAAATGCTTAACCAACTGAGCCACCCAGGCGTCCCAGCTGGATATCTTTTTAAAAAGAGGAATGAGGGGTGTCTGGCTGGCTCAGTTGGTGGACTGTGACTCTCCATCTTGGGGTCATACATCCAAGCCCCACGCTTGGATTACTTAAAGATTACTTAAAAGTAAGGTCTTTAAAAAAATAAAAATAAAAGCAGCTGGATAATGGGAAATGATGCTTGTTTTAAGTCTTCACCGTGAAGTGCTATTGTAGGCAGAATTCTGACGACAGCCCCCAATTTCTGTCCCCTGGTTATTATCAAACATTAATTGAGGTGCTACTGTGAAGGGAGTCTGCAGATGCAGTTAAAGCCCCAAGTTAGTTGACGTTAAGTTGCAGAGATTATCTAGGTAAGTCAGACCCAACCAAGTGAGACTTTTTATTTATTTTTTATTTATTTTAAAGATTCATTTATTTGAGAAAGAGTGAGAGAGAACATCAGTAAGGGAGAGACAGAGAGAGAGGGAGAAGGAAACTCCCAATGTGGGGCTCGATCCCAGGACCCCGGGATCATGACCTGAGCCAAAGGCAGATGCTTAACCGACTGAGCCACCCAGGTGCCCCCCGATGTGAGTCTGTTTGAAAGCAGAGTTTTCCGTTCACAATGGCAGAATTGGGAGTCAGAGAAATTCAACAGGTCTTGAAGCTGGAGGGGCCACAGGAGAAGAAACGCAGGCTAACTCTAGAAGCGGAGGGCTGCCCAGAGTGAGAACTGAATTCAGCCAACAGCCCAAATGACCTTGGACATGGATTCTCCCAGGAGAAGACAGAGAACCCCACCCAGCTGACACCTTCATGTCAGCCTTGAGACCCAAAGCAGAAAACCCAACCGAGTCACACGCGACTTCTGGTCTGGAGAACTGTGGGCGGACACATTTGTGCTGCTGTAAGATGCTATGCCTGCGGTCATATGTCACACAGCATTGGAAAAGCAACACAACTGCTGCCACCCAATGTTGAGAAGGTTCTGGGGCAACTGGAACTGGGATGTAAAATGATATAACCACTCTGGAAATGGGCATGGACATTTTCTATAAGGTCAAGGATACATCTATTGTATGATCCAGAGTTCCACTCCTATGTACTTCTGCAGGAGAAAGGAAACCAGATGTCTCCAAACACACTTGTACACAAATACCCCGAGCAGCTTTACTTGTAATGGCCCCAGACCGAACATGGCCCAAATGTCCTTCAATGGGAGACGGGATAAACAATGAACTACTCATTAAGCAACAATATGAATTTTTAAATTTAATGTTTAAAAACATTGTGTTGAGTAAAAAAAAAAATACCAACACAGAAGAGTACATAGTGTGTAATTTCCTTTATAAGAAGC
This sequence comes from Mustela nigripes, assembly GCF_022355385.1. Lineage (NCBI taxonomy): Eukaryota > Metazoa > Chordata > Mammalia > Carnivora > Mustelidae > Mustela > Mustela nigripes. The sequence continues at coordinate 264,249,672 of NC_081557.1, read as the reverse complement.
TCTAGATGGGACGCCTGGGTGGCTCAGTTGGTTGGACGACTGCCTTCGGCTCAGGTCATGATCCTGGAGTCCCGGGATCGAGTCCCGCATCGGGCTCCCAGCTCCATGGGGAGTCTGCTTCTCTCTCTGACCTTCTCCTCATTCATGCTGTCTCTCACTGTCTCTCTCTCAAGTAAATAAATAAAAAAATCTTTAAAAAAAAAAAAGAAGCTCTAGAATCGGCAAAACTAACATATGGTGAAATCACTCTGAACAGTGGATGCTTAGATGTCGGGGACTGACCAGGAAGGGGCAGAAGGCTCTGGACTACACGGGTGCACGCATTTGTCCAGATTCACGGAACTATAAGACTTAAGATTCATACATTTCGGCTTGTAAATTATCTTTCAATAAAAATATACTTAAAAACAAATTTTAAAAAATTATTGAAGCCTACAGTGACAAACTAGTTATTGGTAAAGCGTTCGTGACTCTCCCCGAGAGGTGTCCGTTTCCAAGCAGGCAGAGCAAGAGTGAAACCAGAGACTAGTCCCTGCTGGAGGCCTACGGGCCCTGCCCCCGCGTGAAAGATCTGGGGGCAGTGAGACCTATCGAGAGGACTCAGATCTCGCCACAGATTCCACCGAACGGTCCTACAAAGGACTAACGTGGGTTTATTTTATGCCCGAGTCCAAAATGCCGAAAGGTGAATGCAAAGACGCCATTACTCCTGAAGCCAGCCAAAGCAAGAAGGCTCTGGAAGGGAGCAGGAGCACGGGGAGAAGGGGGCTTGTCTGAGAACCCCGCCCCCACCCCCGTGGGACGGAGATGGCTGAGGGACAGCGACCAGCAGGGTCGCTCCAGGGGACACTCAGCGCACTGAGCACTGAAGGGCTCTCGGGACATTGCTGGGGCTTCTTCCGCATCACACATGGGGATGATACCTATTTAGGATGGGCCATCTCATAAACGGACTTATCGTTTCTTATTTTGTGAAAGAGTCTTCGTAAAGCCCACGGACACTTCACCGAGCTTCCTCAGATGTACTCCGGTGCGTGTGAAAGGTCTCTAACGGAGCTGGCAACAGTAGGCTACAGTTTTCTCAGACACACACACACACACACACACACACACACGGTTCTACACCCAAACAACCAACAGGAGAAGTGATGTTTTAAAGTATGGGCTCTGCTTCGGCAGCACATATACTAAAGTATGGGCTCTGATTTTTCCAAAAAGCCCTTAATGATTAGACAGCGTGGAGGGCAGGGGTGAAAGAAGGCATAGTCCTGGGGCCAACCCATCCGGCGGGGCGCCTGGGCCCCTGTCTGCAGACAGCCCCACCTGAGAACGGGAAGTGGCGCGTACTTGGCCCTCTCCCGCCACAAAGGAGGTTCGGAGCGGAACGCTCTTGCTAGGGAGAGGAGAGGTGGTTTGGAGGTTGGGCCCTGAGCATTTACACTGAGAGTTAAAAATGAGACAATTCAACTAGAGGGGACATCGGGTCCGAGCTTTCCCGGCCACCCGGAGAGGGGAAAATGGAATCTGAATGAGATTCTTTTTAGATGTATCTTTGTTTGTTTGTTTAATCATAGCCATGATTTGAAGATACTGTACCCGTGAATCAGTAATGGATTCGGCTACATACACCGGCAATTTAGTTACAAATTCCCTAATTACTTCCCCAAAAAAGATTTACTAGCAAATGCTACAAAGTGCAGTTGAAGCTGTGGGTTTTGCTTTTATTTGAATTGTCAGTTTTGCAGTCTGCTTGATTTGATACTGATAAGTGCTTGACAGTTCGGCTTCAAGTGGAACTGAGACTGTTTACTTGTTTTTCTATCCAAAGATGACTATGTTAGCCACTACTTGGATTCTGTCTCTCTCCCTCTCTCTCTCTCTCTCACACACACACACACACACACACACACACACACTGGGCGTGTTTCCACATCACCCTGCAGGAATGCTTAAAATAACACTTATCATACTATAATTCCCTGTTTCTGGTTTGTATCCCTCACTTGAAAAATGAGGTCTTTGCGGGTATGCAATGGTCTGTCTTATTTATCCTTCCTTCTTAAAGTCGAACAGAGCATCTGTCACATAGTAGGTGGAAATATTTTTAGTCGTGCTATTTCCTGTTTTGTTTTCTAGGGAGATGGAAACCAGCACTGCTTATCTTTTTCTACGCGACACACTCTCTCCTTGCCCAAGCTCTTATCCAACCACATAATCTTCCCTTTGATTTTCTATCTTTAGAACCTTTCCCCAGGGTTCTTCCAGAAATGGGAGTTTCAAAATGACCTGGTTTATTCCAGAGGAGATCGGGCGCGTTCAGGGTGGTATGGCCGTAGACGACCTGGTTTATTCCAGTTAGGGCGTGAGCATAAGTCACTAGGGCTTCAGGTCTGAAACTCAGCTTCCATCCTGGTGGGGTGGGTGCCAAGATGTGATCTGTGTTCTCCTCATGCTCACAGCAATCTGTGGGATTGTGGGAATTTATTATAAAATCTAGGGAAAAGGCCTTGGTAAATGCAAATCAGATACTATTACTGGTTTCCCTTTACCAGCATAGAAAAGGCTCAGAGGAGAAATGATTGCCCCAGCTTAGGCATTCAAGAGCATATGTGAACCCCAGACCAAGGTTTTCCAAAACCACAGCCTGGCACATTTGCTAAGCTCCAGAGAGAGAGGACAAAGTCCAGGACCTGCCCGTGTGACCACAAGGGAAGACACGGTGGTGCTGATCTGAAACGTCGCGTCCTTTGAAAGGTCCTGAAACCAGCCCAGTTTGCAGGCGACCAGGGCAGACCCACCTTAATGTACTTGGGTTGGGAAAGTTTGCTCTGTGTGGTTCTTTACTGGGAAACCCAGTTGTCACAGGGCTGAGAAGCAGGTTTGCTTTAGAATGAGCTCAACAGGCCAATGGATGTCACTGTTGCACCACAGAAAAAGAATCCCAACCCCAGGGGACCTTGAACAGTTGAACACTCACTATTTGGTGACTTTGAGCAGAGCACACCTTCCACCATCGGAAAACTATTTTAATTGGGACGGTAATTAATATTCTACTGTTAATCTCGGAGCAAGTGAAGAGTAGGCACATTTGGGTTAAGGCCCAAGTTAGGCACAGCTTTGAGCCGAGTGAGTAGCGACGTACGAATGTGTGTGTCACTTATCGGGGGAAAAGGTACAAAATGAATCAAACCAAGTCCTCTGACAGCAGATTAAACTAGGTTTCTCTCACTATACATGTCTGCCCTCCCAATTAGACCAGGCACAAAGTTATTTAATAGTACATCTGCCAGGGCACCTGATGGCTCAGTCAGTTAAGCATCTGCTTTCCACTCAGGTCATGATCCCAGGGTGCTGGGATCAAGCCCCGCATCAGGGCTCCCTGCTTAGTGGGGAGCCTCTGTCTCCATCTGCCCCTCTCCCCAGCTCATGCTGTCTATTTCTTTCATAAATAAGTACAATCTTAAAAAAAATTAAAATAAAAAAATGAAAGTACATCTGCTTATCCTTAGAGTGAGACCTCGCACCACCTCAACGGCCCCGCACAAACATCTGCAAGGAATTTCTCCTCCCCGACCCAGTACAATAATCAAAGGAAGAAATCTATTGACTGGGCACGCAGCTGGTGTCAGGGACGGTGACACACTTTACACAGCTCTTCTAGGTGAGTATCGGGATTTCCATTCTTCCTCTGGGGAAACTGGGGCTCCGTAGGCGTAAGTGACGTTTCCAGTTATACAGCTCGTAAGCGACAGCGTGGCTGTGCGCCCACGTCTGCCAGCTTCAAAGCCTTGGCTCGTGTCTACATGGTGCAGTCGGCCTCGCGCGTGGTCTGATAGCCTGACCCCCACTGCGAGCTGGGCGCTGGAGATGCTGCAACGAATATGGTTCCATCTCGCCCCAGAGACGCTCCCAGAAAACTGTTGACAATTATGCTACAACCCGGAGTAAGAAGGGCTCTTGGCATGTTCCACACCACCAAGCGGGGAGAGGAGGCCCAGAGGAAGTCATCCCCGAAGCTGAGAGCGGAAGGACTCAAACATGGCGGGCCTCAGGGGCCTGCAGATGAAGCGTGCTTTACCAGCAGGAACAGCCTCCAGTGGGGGAACAACAGGATCACCTCTCATGTTAACCCAATGAAGAGTTTTTTAAAGGAATAATTGGTTTCTTTTAACTTGGACTGAGTGTGAACTGTGACTGAGAACCTACTGCCCGGCCGTGACTTCTAAGGAGAACCACAGTATCAGGCCCTGCCTGGGAATCTGGCCCCATAGATGCAAAGAAATATCTCCGTGGTCTGTCCTGTCGCCGGAACCCAAGCAGGACAGCAGGAATGGAGAAGGAAGATTGTGCTTTCCTGGTGGACTCCCTCCGTCTGGGGCCCTGACCCCAGGCCCGATAATCCCTGCTTCTGCGGGGATAAGAACCAGCCACGATGGAGGGCTCTGGTCTCTCGGAATTTCTGTACTGTCATTTCGTAAGTGGAAAATCGTGACCGGCTCTCCCTTTTCTGTTCTGGTACAAATCCTCGCACGCACAGACGACAAACGTAGGCCGCTACGGTCACAGGAGTCCTGCGACTCTTCTCTCCTGGTCCAGAAGCTTCTCTTGCTCACAGTGAGAAAGAAGGGGATCCTGGGAGACACATACCAGGGACATTTCCTGGCAATTCTTAGAGGCGTTAGAGCGGTCAGGGGTCACAGCCTATAATTGTTTCTAAATTTTCTAGCCATGAGTCTGTTAAACTGCTGTCAGACAGCCTTCACTGGCCTTTTGGGACATTTTCTTAAAATATAAGTAAATTGGGCTACTAATCCAACGTTTCTGTATTTTGGGTTTTTTTTTTTTTTTAGGAGCTTTGAAGTCTAGATTTGTAGAAGGGAAGGGGAAGGGAAAAATCCTAGAGAGAAGGAACACAGACATTCTTTGCGTTTATTTTAACAACATGCATGAAATCCAGCTTCTAGCCCAGCTTCCCCCTTTCTCACCCAACGGCCATGCTTGGTCTCATTTACTATTTGCAGATAGAAACGACAGTAGGACTGGATGTTGGCGGATTTGTCGAGAGCTCAACGGTGATGTTAAAACAAAACAACAAAAGTTATCAAATCATTGAACGAGTGCTTGTTATACCTGTGTCCCTGGCTGGGGGTCAGTGGGCATTTCAACAAAGAGGCAGAACAACGGAGTGTGGGGTCTCATGACCTCACCGGTCGGTGCCAGGGACCTGAGAGGAAACTAAAGCTGAGCTCAGGTGGGGGATATTTGCATGTGACATTTGGCAAGCTACTTCTTTGTCCCCATGAGAGTTTGGAATGCATGAAAATTACAGGTAAATACACTGGTATAATTTTCATTAAAATCAATCATTCCTCCATTTGGTAAACAATGAGCACCTGCCACGCAGAAACGCCACTGGTAACCAAGTCCATTTCTGTCTGAGTGAATTCCTGTTCTCCAGTGCAATCCCCACTGGGTCACAGCCATGTAGTGGGATGGATAGGCAGGAAGTCAGAATCTCAGCTTCCCGACTCCCTAGCTGGGTGACTTTGGGCTCTCCATGGAGCTCCAATTTTCCCATCTGCATAACAGGGACAAGATAACGTTGATATAACACAACGGCCCCTCACTGAGCATCTCCTGCACGCCGGACACCAGGAGCGCACCTGCTAACAAGTGTGACAACATCCAGTGGCCGTCCTTTCCAGCTCGCACACCCGGAAGTCATCAGGCCAGGCCACTTTATCTCTGAAATACTGCTCGAGTCTCTTCTACTTTCTACTTCCATTGCCCTGGTTCAGGCTTCATCATCCCTTGGCCTCCTAAGTTGGTCTCCCTGCTTTCACTCGTGGGTCCCTCACATCATTCTCCACATTCTGACCAAAGCAAAGTGTCACTCGCTCCCTTAAAACCATTCAATGGCTCCCCACCTCCTGGAATGAAGTCCAAGCTCTTTGAATGGCCAACAGGTCATCTTGTCCACCCTCCAGACTTTCAGCATTCCCTGCCCAGCACTCAACACACACAGGCTTGTTTTCATTGCTGTGTCTCGTCTTATGCTTCACTGTTGCCTGCGTACACCTCTGTCCGGTGCTCTTGCCTCTTCCATTAACTGATATTTTAAGGCTCGGTTCTGACCAACCACTTAAGAAAGTCATCTTTGATGGCCAGGCTCCTACTCCCAAGGTGGCCGAGATGCCTTCCCCCTGTGCAGGTCCTGCTCACTGCACTTACCATATGAGCCGGTAATTTATCTATTTATGAGGTTTCCCCCCTTACTAGGCTCTTCTCCTTGAGGCAAAACCACGTCTTATTCATCCTTGTATCGCCATCGCCTGGTACAGTTGCTGGCACCCAGCCAGGGCCAGCACAGAACATAAATGAAGGGAATAAGCCAACCGTGTGACTCCCAGCTCATGCTGCTTGTGCACACCCTGCCCCATCTGACACATATCATGTGTCTAGAACAGTGGTTCTCGCATGGAGGCGAATTTGCTCCCAAAGGACATTTCACAGTGTCCAGAGACGTCTGAGTCATCACAGCTGGGGGCGGAGGAAGCATGCTTCTGGCCTCTAGTGGGTAGAGGTTGGGGTTGCTGCTAAGAGTCCTACAGCGCCCCGGACAGGCCCACCTCACCCCACACAACAAAGATTTATCCAGCACAAAACGTTACTAAGAGCCAAGGTTGAAAAATACTGATCTAGAGCAGGGTCTGGCCCACGGAAGTCCTCAGCATAGGATTCCTAATCCTGGCAGCCCGGTGGCACGAGTGGCGGGAAGGATAATCATGCTCGGTGTCATCCCATAGTCGTGCCGTCTGCTGTTGTAGGTTTATCGAGCAGGGCCACATTTCACAGCATCAGCCCTAAGGGAGTTCTGCTCTACTTCCACAGTCATACTTTAAATACAGAACGCGGAGGTCCGACTCAGATCCACGGAGCGAGCCGCCTGGCTCTCCCTCCTACTTCTGTCCCGACACACACACGGGATCTATCCGCTCCAGGCCTGCGTCTCTGGAACAACCCGGTAGAAGGCCTAGACCATTCAAGTAAACCTCACCAGCTATGATGTTGGTGAAATGTATGTGTGTGTGTGTGTGTGTATGTGTGTGTACTCAAATGGATTTCTTACTCCGTGTGAATTCATAACTTGGAAACCCTCTCCAGGAAGGCCTGGCTGCCCTGAGACGTTAAGGAACTGAAAAATTCAACATTTTGAAGTTGTCGGGTGAGTTTTTTATGAGCCCTTTGGCATAGCACTGGGGAGGCAGCAGCCTGTGACATGGGACACAGGCTGACCTATTTCTCAGGGACTTTGGAATCCCATCAACTGTGCGTGACCTCTAACGCATGTTCATACGGGGCGTTCTTCCCATCCGTTCGTACTCATCACCTAATGCTCACAGCTGGGGTGTGCGGGGAAGGAGGCGGCCTCGAGGTAGCAAAACCAGGACATAATTCTAAACTCACCACAGTGACGGCCTATAATGCAGCAGCATGACCCCCTGTCCAAACCTCGAGGCAAATTTATGACCGGTCTCTCTGGTTATCTTTAGTTCCTCTTTCAGTTGGCCTTTTAATAGTCCAGATGTCTTCTGCTTGTGAGAAGAGCCATCTTTCTTGTCTCAACAACTCCCTCTTCTCTTCAGCAAGCTCTAATTATTAAGCCGCTAACACTGACCGCCAGCGCCGAGTAGGTTAGCCTCCGCTTAATACACACTGGTGCACAAGTGATTCTGTCATTTCTTTTTTGTAACTAAATTTAACACAATTCATCTTGGAATTTCCGAGCTGAAAAGAGGTATCCTGGGACCCTTACGGTAACTTCGAGTCCCATTATATACTGTAGGAGTAACATGCTTTACTCTAAAAAACCTTTTTTTCTTTTCTTTTTTAAAGATTTTATTTTTAAGTAATCTCTCCACCCAACATGGGGCTCAAGCTCACAACCCCAACATCAAGAGTCATGTGCTCTATGAACTGAAACAGGCACCCCAAGAGAATTGCTTCATTCTAGAAAATTGTTTCAATTCCAAGATAATGGTTTTATCTACCATTGAAACCATAGTCAGGTCAAAATTCAGAGGTAATAAAGTTGGACTGTGTGAAGCTTTCTTGTTAATGCCTGGATTTTGCTGGATAGATAAACAATGTCCAAGAGTGATGACTTAGGACAGAGAATTTCCCATTGGCTTACTGCCATTAAACATACGTCAAGGGAGTTGAAGCAGATTTGTACTGAAGAGACTTCTGCTCGTTATGCTGAGGTGTCCCTTGGCTTGAGTAACTTAGTTCATTTATCATTTAAAGAAACAGAAAATGCAGCACTACCCTGCACTTAGGCTTCCTGATGGCTTGCTAGCCAACCCCCCCCCCCCCGCCCCAACTATCCTTCAAATGGCAAAAGCATTACTCACTGATGGACAAGTATGGTAGGAAGCCTAGTCTCTCCTTTCAATCCTAGGAGATTCCTGACTTCTTCATTACTGTTGCATGGTGTTACGGACAGAATGCTTCATCCTACCCTCCCCACTTACACGTTGAAGCTCTAACACATGCCCCCTCCCCTGGCCAGTGTGGCTGTATTCAGAGATGGGAGCCTCTAAGAAGAAACTGAGATTAAATGAGGTCATAAGGGAGGGGCTCTGGTCTAAGAAAATTCGTGTCCTTATAAGAAATACGAGACAGCTCATTCCCCCTGCCCGGTATGCATACTTTTGTATGTACTTGGGAAAAGCCACATGAGAACATAGTGAGAAGGTGGCCAGGAAGAAGGCTCTCACCAGAAACCCAACCCTGCTGGAGCCTTGACCTTATGCTTTCCATCCTCCAGAACTGTGAGAAATAAAGTTATGCAGTCTGCACTATTCCATTAGCACTATTCCGGCTAACATAGATGGTTATTATAAAATATATTAAGGAGTGAAAAACCTACCAAGGTTATAATAATTACTATCACAACAATCATCTAACATCTGTCACTGTGTGCATCACGGCCATCAAAAAGCTAGAATTTGGGGGCGCCTGGGTGGCTCAGTGGGCTAAAGCCTCTGCCTTCGGCTCGGGTCATGATCTCAGGGTCCTGGGATCGAGCCCCACATCGGGCTCTCTGCTCAGTGGGGAGCCTGCTTCCTCCTCTCTCTCTGCCTGCCTCTCTGCTTACTTGTGATTTCTGTCAAATAAATAAATAAATTTTTTTTTAAAAAGCTAGATTTTGGAAATTAAGAAAACGATCCCATTTACAATTGCATCAAAAAATAAAATACCCAGGAATAAATTTAATCACGGAGGGAAAAGACCTTTATGCTGAAAACTGTAAGACATTGATGAAAGAAGCTGAAGACACAAATAAATGGTAAGATGGTCCATACTCATGAACTGGAAGACTATTGTTAAAATGCCCACACTATCCAGAGCATCTACAGACTCAGTGCAACCCCTATCGAAATTCCAATGGCATTTTATCACAGAACTAGAATAATCCTAAATTCTGTATGGAATCGTAAAAGACCATGAAAGGACAAAGCAGTCTTGAGGAGAAGAACAAAGCTGGCAGTATCACACTTGCTGATTTCACACTGTACAACAAAGCTGTAGGAAGCAGAACAGACATCTAGATCAACGCAACACCACAGACAGCCCCCAAACAAATCCACACACATATATAGTCAATTAATTTATGAAAAAATAGCCATGAAGATACGATGGAGAAGGACAGTCTCTTTAGTAAATGGTGTTGGGAAAACCGCAGGGCTTCAGGCAAAACTGGGAAACTGGACCATTGCCTTCCACCAGATGCAAAAACTCACTCAAAATGGATTAAGGACCTGAACATAAGACCTGAAACTATGAGACTTCTAGAACAAAACATAGTAAATAAGGTCTGAGATATTGGTCTTGGTGATGATTTTTTGAATTTTACACTAAAAGCAACATGAGTAAAAATAAACAAGTGGGATACATCAAACTAAAATCTTCCACACAGCAAAGGAAAGGATCAGCAAAATGAAAAGGCAGCCTACAGAAATGGGAGAAAATTAGCACACATGGTATCTCCAATAAGCGGTGAGTATCTGGATATATAAAGAAGTCACACAATGAAATAGAAAAAAAAAATTTTTTTTTCAATTCAAGTTAACAATGGATAAAGAACTGAAGAGGTATTCTTCCCAAAGAAGACACACAAATGGTTAACAGGTACATGACAAAGTACTCAACATCCCTAATCATCAGGGAAATGCAAATGAGAATGACACTGAGTTTCCTACTTCATGCCTGTCAGAATGGCTATTATCAAAACGACAAGAAATAACAAATGTTGGTGAGACGGGGAGAAAAGGGAACCCTTGTGCACTGTTGGCGGGAAAGTAAGTTGGTGCAGTCCCTGTGGGAAACAGTAGGGAGGGTCCTCAAAAAGTTAAAAATAGAACAATCCAACAATCCCACTTCTGGGATTTCTATGAAGAAAATGAAGATATAACTCAAAAAGATACCTGCTCCCCTATGTTCATTGTAGCATTATTTACAATAGAAAGACATGGCAACAACCCAAGCATCCGTTAACAAGTGAATGGATAAAGAACTTGTGGTATATATACACACCATGGAATGTGATTCGGTTGTGTCAGGAAAGGAATGCTGCCGCTTACAACAAGGTAAATGGACCTTGAGAGCATTATGTGGAGTGAAACATGTCAGGCAAAAACAAATACCATATGATCTCACTTAGATGTGAAATTTAAAACAAACCCCCCCCCCCAAACCCACAGAGAGAGAACAGATTGGTGGTTGCCAGAGGTAGGAGTGGGGGTGAGCAAAATGGCGGACAGTGATCAAGAGGTCCAAGCTTCCAGACCTAACGTAAGTAAGTGCTGGGGATGAAATGTATACTGTGGTGACTAGAGCTAACTACACTGTATTGTATATTTGGAAGTTGCTAGGAGAGCAAACCTTAAGAGTCTTCTCTTCACAGATAAGAAGGGTATGTATACCTTCTTACCATAAGGAAAACAATTGTACCTATGTGTGGTGTGTGTGGCCAACTAAACTTATTGTCGTAATCATTTTGCAATATATAAGTATGTCAAATCATTGTGTTGCACCCCTAAAACTGATATAATGTTACACGGGAATTAGATCTCAATTTTTTTTAGTGCTAGATTTTAACCTGGGAATTATTTTGTCAGATGGGCAATCGATCATAAACCAATTCTATACACAGTATATTTTATTGTCATCCTTTCAATATGCTTCTGAATCATTTTATCTAATTTGGGAGACAGGCTAGTTTGTCTTTCATGACGTTATCTTAAATATATGTAGCAAATTTCTCCCAAGAAGTTCAAAGGGTTCTGCTCTGAACTTCTCACCAGTTTTGACTGAAGCCCTAGGATCTAGGCAAAAGGCTATTCCATTGCCCCATTTTTCATTAAAAATCATTTTTTTCCTCTTAGTATTTGATGAGAAAAGCTGCTCTTTGATTTGGAGATCTTTTTAAAACTGACTCTGTTCTTTTTTAATCCCCACGGCTCCAGGCATCATTAGCTCCTTTTAATAGAAGTTTCAATTTCCTTTTATCCCTTTGAGCATGGGTTCCAATATCCTCAAAGCAGCACCTTTTAATTGGCCTGGAAGAGGTCACCCTTCTCAGAGTGGAAAGCACATCACACATTCTACAAAGTCAATGTGGGTCTTTGACATCAGAGGGGGGATGGTGGCAGGGGCTGATGTATTCCCCAGCAAACGTTTGGTGGCATGGGGATTACGTTTTCAACCTAATTTCTACATAATTACATCTAACCTCTCTTTCCCAACACATTCCCTGCTATAATGACTTGGTCTTTATTTAAAATTCATTTGTCTTTAAGATTTTGCTCTTACTTAGTGAATGGCTAAAGAGCAGTGTGCGTTTTGACAGTGGTTTCCTTATACGTACAAAATGTTGGTGATGCTCCTCTGTACAGACCCCCAATCACATACTTTTCAGAAAACGGTATAAGATACTGTACTCCCACCTTCAAGTTCCCTCGCCACACACTGCCTTGTCGATTTCAGCAGTAAATTTTCCAGAGAAGTCTAAGGTGTAATCAAATCTTACATGTCCATGGACACAGTTTCTAATCAAAGAAAGCTTTTTGAGGGAAACCTTCTCCATTATTTTATTTTCTTCTAGTGTTACAAAAACTAATCTGGATCTGGAGTAATCTGGTACCCAACTCCTGTGGTAGAGGAGGGGTATAGGAAACCTTTCAAGGCGATCTGAAAGAGTTCTCAGAAACCTGATTCCCTGGAGGCAGCAGCAACACGGTGGGCCGGGCATGGGGCCGGGGGAGCTGCCTGAAAAAGATCCTAGTCTCTAAGAGGCTAGAGCCTAGCCGTGCACTTCAAAGGATCCCTGGCATCAAGAAAGACTCTGTAATATTTCATCCCTTCAATTTTTAAGACACTTTGAAAAAGCCCCAGGAGTCATGACGTAACAATTATGAAGACTTAAGCAGACTTATTTCCACATAATATGTATCGTAGAGATGAACCATGGATGAATATTATGACAAAAAGGGGCATAGTCAATTATCATATGGTTTCACTTATTTGTGGAGCAGAACAAAAAGCATGGAGGATATGGGGAGATAGAGAGGAAAAGGGAATTAGGGGAAATTGGAAGGGGAGGTGAATCATGAGAGACTATGGACTCTGAAAAACAATCTGAGGGGTTTGAAGGGGCGGGGGGGTGGGAGGTTGAGGTACCAGGTGGTGGGTATTATAGAGGGCACGGATTGCATGGAGCACTGGGTGTGGTGCAAAAATAATGATAATGTTATGCTGAAAATAAATAAATGAAAAAAAAAGGGGGCATAGTAGGGGGCGCCTCGGTTGCTCAGTTGTTAAGTGTCTGCCTTTGGCTCAGGTCATGGTCCCAAGGTCCTGGGATAGAGCCCCGCATCAAGCGTCCTGCTCAGCGGGGAGCCTGCTTCCTCCCTCTCCCACTCCCTCTGCTCCTGCTCCCTCTCTCCCTGTGTCTCCCTCTCTCTGTCAAATAGATAAATAAAATCTTAAAAAAAGGTGGGGGGCATGGCTGAAGGATGCTACAATACACCATACGAAAAATCTAGGTCCACGCATTTCCTTTCCCTCTATTATTGCTTTAAGAAAAATTAATTGAGGGGTGCCTGGGAGGCTCAGTGAGTTAAAGCCCCTGCCTTCGGCTCAGGTCATGATCTCAGGGTCCTGGGATCGAGCCCTGCATCAGGCTCTCTGCTCACCGGGGAGCCTGCTTCCTCCTCTCTCTCTGCCTGCTGCTCTGCCTACTTGTGATCTCTGTTTGTCAAATAAATAAATAAAATCTTTAAAAAAAAAAAAAGAAAAGAAAAATTAATTGATGAGTTCATTTATTTAAAAAGTTTCTAGAAAAAAAGTACTTAGTTTTCCCCATCGTTTGAAGAATTGGGTAAAATCCCAAGTTTAATGTCCCTAATAGAAGTAGATCATCGGGGTGCCTGGGTGGCTCAGTGGGTTGGGCCTCTGCTTTCAGCTCAGGTCATGATCTCAGAGTACTGGGATCGAGTCCCGCATCGGGCTCTCTGTTCAGCAGGGAGCCAGCTTCCTCCTCTCTCTCTGTCTGCCTCTCCGCCTACTTGTGATCTCTGTCTGTCAAGTAAATAAATGAAATTAAAAAGAAAAAAAAAAAGAAGTAAATCATGGAGAACCAAGTAAGTGACATCCTTGTCTGGTCTTCCCTGAGGCACTGTGTTCTGTGTCATGGCCCACCTGTCTGAGAGTGACATGGAAAGTCTGGAACACACTCCGAGAAGAAACGCCGTAGCCCCCAGAGCTCTAGATCATGACATGGGGATCACAGGAATACAAGACTCACCCAGAAAAGACAAGGTTTGGCAGGGAAATGGTCATGGTGGAAGGCGGTGAAATGGGAAAACCATTCCATGGCTTCTGTTTGTTCCAAGACGACGAAAGGCCTGACGTTAGCCGACAGAAGGTGATAGAGTTCATGTGAAGGAGAGCCTGGTTGTGATTTGAAAAGACCTGAAAGCAGAAGAATCGGCTTCCGACTTAGTGAGTCGGGGCGCCCTGACGGGGTTCACTCGGACACGGCCATAGAACATACGAGACCAGAAACGGAACTGCCTAGACTTCCGGTGCCCTTCTGACCCTGACGTGCTGAGAAAATGCCTACCATGGGAAGAAATGGTTTGATAGTTTCATGTCTTTGTGTAGGTTTTCCCAGCACAAAGCCAAGTGTTCTGTTCCACGAAAGGAGGCTGTCTGTGCAACCAGTCTAGTTCACGTAGATGGAAAAACACACCAGAACGAAAACCAAAGAACAAAGTCCCTGTAAGGATGCTCCACCAAGATCGCTTATCTCTACTCAGCCTCTTAAATTGGCTCTTTTGAAATTTCCATGTGGGTTGTGTGGGGTGGGTAGACTCAGCCTCGCTGCGGTGGTGTTGCCGGGCTGGGATGTGAACTCTGCTTCACCCAAGGAACATTCTCCACTCTCCCTTCCTGGCCTCCGTCAGCGGGAAAGAGATGCAGAACAAGGTTCGAGTCCCAGGAGGTGTCCTCCGGCACTGCCCAGAGACAGTGGGTCACACTCCGGACCAGCTAGTGACCGCGGGGTCGGGAAGGTTCCCGTTAAGACGACACCCCCTTTCGTCCTGGTGTTTGTGAAGTGTGCCGGGAAGAGGAGAAGCAGATGACTTTTACTCTAACGTGATGCTATGGAAACCACTTCCTATTAAACATTTAGGTAAAGGATTTGTAAAAGAGAAGAACACAGTGTGTGCTAAAGTCACAGGCTTTGGAGTCAAAAGGGCGTGGGTCCAAGCTCTGACTCTCGAATTTCTAACTGTGACCTGGCACAAGTAAGTTGCTTAATCTCTCCAGGTCTCAGTTTGTCCATCTGTAAAGTGGGCTGGGGACCGTTGCCGGCTCACAGGGAATACTAGAGAACTGCTAGCTTCTGTTATTTCCACAGAAACAGAAAACTGAGTCCCAGCTGAGCTTGCTTCTCCATGAGCCCTGTCCCAGACCCAGGAGGAACAAAAGTGGCATTGAGGTAAGAATCTAGGTCACATCAGACCTGTTGCTCTGCTGATTGGAAGAGAACACGAGCCCCGACTGGATCACACTGAAAGTGAACATGAATCCTGTATCATTTTTAAAGGAAATAGAATAAAACTGTATGTCTTCACAAGGAAAGATGTACAAAAGATATTAAATAACGAAGCATATTATAAAACAGAGTGATTACCTCTGGGTAAGAGGCTTATCATTAACATAAATGATAATAATGCGGATAACATAATGGTCTCAAATGAGAAGATGTCAAAGAAAAAAGCTGGAGGCATTTTAACTCACCAGTGGATAAAAATTTGGGGAACAATTAGGATTGCTTGAGACATTCACTGCGTATCTGCCAATTCTGGAATAGCTGGATGTTTATTATGAATATTAGTAATTTTTAAATTAGGAAACTCAATGTTTAAAAAGAAAAAAGCATATTATCCTATTACAGATTCTGAATGTTCATGACTACCAATCAGCATAAACCAGAGTAGGCAGTTACTGATGAGGATGGATAAGCTAATATAAGAAATACTTCTCTGTTCTTTTGAAATGATGATACTACACATCCCACTTTAGAACGTCTTTCATCATCCCATAAATCCTCCAGGGAACTCATTAAAGTCAGTATTTGTGGTGAACCCCTTGAGGTGTGCAGCCCTACAACCTGTTTACAGTCCTGGCTCTGGGTCTCATTCACTGTGTGACCTTGGGCACGTTTTTAAATCTCTGTGCCTCAGCTGGCACCTGGGTTGGCTCAGTTGTCAAGGGTCTGCCTTCGGCTCAGGTCATGATCGCAGGGTCCTGGGATGGAGCCCCGCCTCGGGCTCCCTGCTCAGCGGGGCGTCTGCTTCTCCCTCTGCCCCTCACCCCTCACCCTGCTTTTACCTTGTCTCTCAAATAAATAAATAAATAAATAAATCTCTGGGCCTCAGTTAATTTATCTGTCAAATGGGACTAATAATAGTACCTCAAAGAGGTGTTGTAAGGGTGTACTGAGATACTATGTAGAAGGCTCAGAAGGGTGGCACGCCATCATTCCTCTTGTCCTCATACCGAGGACGTTGCGGATACAAATGATACACTTATCTCAAAACGACCACCCCGGACCCCCCCCAAAACTTGAAAATCACTCCCACCGGCACCTTTCTAAGGCCAGGGTTTTATATCTGAGCCCGCAGATCCCGGCCGTTCCTCTCCACGGCAGGCTCCTCGCCTCGGGCACCCGAGGCCCCAAACTGTCTTGCCGGGCACGGCTGGTGCGTCGCTCGGTTCGACCCTTCTGAACTTGCCTTTCATGTCTCAGGGCCCAGCTTAAGTGGCTTCCGATGGAACCTAAGTGACAGTTCCGACTGTCAAAAGTTTCAATTTCAAACATTTTCATGTGTCCCTTCACCCACTGGCCTCACCCTACCTTCTCTGTATGCGACACAAGTATTTCAAACACGAAGCCTCTGCCTCAGCTACTCGGGTCCCCTCACTCTTCCCGAGAATCTTCCCCAAGAGCAGCCCCAGCTGTAAGCCCGGGCCTCAGGCAACTGCCCGCCTCCCACTCTTCATCCCATGGCCTCAGATGCTGGGAATAACATCGTACTCCAGAAAACTGTCAGATCACTCACATCTAGAGCTACCTCTATTTTTTTTTTTTTTTTGAAGATTTTATGTATTTATTTGACAGAGAGAGATCACAGGTAGGCAGAGAGGCAGGCAGAGACAGAGGAGGAAACAGGCTCCCCGCAGAGCAGAGAGCCCGATGTGGGGCTCCATCCCAGAACCTTGGGATCGTGACCTGAGCTGAAGGCAGAGGCTTTAACCCACTGAGCCACCCAGGTGCCCCGAGCTACCCCTATTTTAAATTCCCAGAGTGTCTAACATCCTGGCCCAAGCTCACATTGGAGACTCAGTTATAGTCCCTGGTTGGGGGGGCGGTATCCTATGTTAATGCAGGAAGCATTTATCGATCAGGCTTTGGGAGTTCAGAGATGAAGAAGACAAAGTCCCTGCCGTCCCTGAGTTCCCGTTCCCCTGGAAGGAGATGGAAAGTGCACAAGTGATAGCTTGGTCATGGCCGGCCACTTTGTCAGCGGGACACGCACGGTGCAGCAATGGCCCAAAGACAGAAACAACCACAAAGGAATGAAATGCCATTTAAGAGCACGAAGTGTAGGGCTCATTTTTCCCCTCTCCCAACCCAATCTGCCTTTCCTCTGGCCGATCACAAACACGGAGCTCGATCTGAAATAGTTTAAGGTCCTGCCCTACTTAACGCTCTCAGAATGACAGGCTCTGACTGGTTTCCCCTCTCCGGCACCGGCCTCTCCCTGGAGTATATTTCCACCTTCCCTTCTATTTAGTCCACCTCCATCTGCCTATTTATTTGTTTAAAATGTGAACCAACTGGTTGGGTACAGTAATCTAATTCTGCATTTGGTCTGAGGCCAGTGCATGGAGGGCGTTCAGGAAATACTGGTGCCTGGTGTGCCTTCCCTAGCTCCCGGCTGTGCTATGTCTGAGGCCAAGCTGGGACCCCGCAGGCAAGCTCAGGAGATGGCGCGTGAAGGCCGGTGGAGCTCTGGAGACCCGGGAGGCCAACCTGCTCTGACCGGCCGACCCAGAGAGGAGACACCTGGGTTGGGTTTGTGGCTCGGAAGCCTGTAACAGGCGTGACAGGCAGATGCCCCCCCCCCCCAGAGCCGGCTAGGGCGGGACCGTCCTGCAAGGCTCCCCCAGATTCCATCCGGGTAAACGTGCAGAAAGCCTCCCTCCCCGGGGGCACCAGCCCGCGTTTATTAGCCTTCATTAAGGAAATCCTCCTTCCTACGAGTGGGTAGTTCTGGGAGGGGTGAGGCCAGAGTCTCTGCGGGGCTGTCCGGGCCCTCCCAAGGCAGGAAGAGTGGGGAGCAGACAGGGAGTCCCCAGAACAAAATTCTGTGGACAACACGTGCGCATCAATCCATCCGTTCAACGTCTCCCTCTACCGCGGGACAGGCGGGAGGTTATGAAGAGGACTATTATAGGATTTGGCTCATGGGAGACACTCAATAAATATTTGCAAAATTAATGATTTAAGTTTCTGGCTTAGCTTAACTTTGACTACTGTCTCCTCCTGGAGGATGTTCTACACTTTCCGGATGACAGGTAGTAGTGAGCATAGCTAGTAGAGTTCCAGCCTGCAGTTAACAGAGGCGTCATTGCCCGCACAAAAAGGATATTCTGGCATATTCCTGGACTCACATCCCTGATTTCCCCATTTTTTTTTTAAAGATTTTATTTGACAGACAGAGATCACAAGTAAGCAAGGAGGCAGGCAGAGAGAGAGAGGAGGAAGCAGGCTCCCCGCTGAGCAGAGAGAGCCCAATGTGGGGCTCGATCCCAGGACCCTGAGATCATGACCTGAGCTGAAGGCAGAGGCTTTAACCCACTGAGCCACCCAGGCGCCCTGATCTTCCCATTTTAAACCTCCTTCTCTGCTGTCTCCTCCCAATCTCCATTTACGAATCCACTGTTCCATCCACCGTTTCTCCTGGCTGCTGGCCGATGGTCCAGATACAGATGGCTGCAAGGCAAGACGGCAGAGTCAACTCAGCCTCCAGCTCCCCCTGCTAAGCCACGTCCTCCCGACAGCGACGGGCTGGAGACAAGTCAAGGGCGCCGGTTCCCAGTTCCAGCTAGGTCACCCGGCTTTGGGGCGATCTGGCTGGCCCCGCCGCATCTCCCATTCTGTCTGTAGAGCGGCAGGGATGCCAGCTGGCCCAGAGCTAGCGCACGGGCCGGTGAGCTCATAGCTGGAAAGTGTGATGCATCTGAGAACAAAGCAATATTATGCGGTGAATTTCTGAATTTATGGTCCACCAATGCCCAGGCGCCTACTGTTTCTGGCTTTTCTGCTTTTGTGATTTGGGGGCATGTTACTGGCAAGGAAGAGGTCCCAATGGTTCGCAGGACTCGTCTTCCGAAGCCTAGACCCCGTGTACAGAACAGATCCGGCATAAGGAAGAGAAGCCGGGCGGAGCCGCTGCCAACCGGACCGACGGCAGCAGGTGGGCGGGAAAAGCGCCTGGTTGGGAGAAATGCTCCCGAGGCCGGAGAGCAGGGTTTAAAGTGTCACTCAGAGCTAGATTCGATTAAACTACAAGTCTGAAAAGAAATCATGTCACAAAATCAGAAACGGATCTTTATGCTAGAAGGCGCAGAATCGGCAGACCTCCCCCCACCCCCAAATAAAGAAAAGCCATAGACAGACAGACAGACAGACACAGACATGCAGGAATCGCTTCTTCCCTCTACAAGGTGTGCAAACTCTTTAAGCGCGAGCTGGGAGGGTCCCTCTAGGAGAAAACTCCCCTTTATGTCTGCTTATAATCATCCGGCCGCCGACAGACGTGTTCGCAGGGAGCACCGAAAAGCAGGCAAAATCCCAAACAGACACTATGCTCCAAACCAGAATGGAAAAAGGGCAAAATCAACCAACATATGGCTTGTAAGGCGTGGATAACCATAAACGCTCCTGGGTTGTAATATCCAGACATAAGAAGGAACCCGCAGATGTCATTTCTCTTAAAAAAGAAAGAAAGAAAGAAAGAAACTGGGCAGAAAGAAGATTCACTAACAGAAAAGGCAGCTAACCTAAAATCAGCCCAAAGGTCGCCGGAGGAAGCACTTAACATCCATCTCGCTCTGCTTCTCCCGAGCGAGCGAGCGAGCACTTTCAATTGCTCTAGCGGAGGAAGTAAGAGTGGCAAATGCTCTTTTCACTGCCTTCACGCTTGCCGCTTCCTCCCGGCAGCCCTCCGGCAGGAATCCTGGCTACCAGGGAACATGGGCCGGCGCCGCCCTCACTTACGGATTTTGCTGCCTTCTCGAGTTTTGGGTCCCGAGCCCTGGGAACATCAGAGCCAGGCAGCCGCCCTTGCGCAGCACCATATCCGAGACAGGCCGGCAACGAGATTGGTGTGGAGAGGAGGGCAGCCCAGAGGGAAGAGGAAGAGGCTCTTACTCACCATCTACTCAGAGCTGGCAGCGCTTATGAAAACAGCAGAGCTCCCCCACGCAGGAGCCCCTCCCAGTCACCTTGCCTCATCGCCAGTTTGCAGGAAATAAGGCACTGCTGTGTGCAGGAAAAGGAAGAGAGCCAGCCACAGGGCAATGGCCAGCAGGCAGCAAACTAGAGAACCCCAACGGTCCTCAGAGAAACATTCATGTCAAGGGGGCTTTGGGATACCAGGGCGCTGCCCCCCAGCGCATGTCCCTCCAGAGTAGGGACTTCGGAGTTAGACGTGTGCAGTTATTAGGTACACAGTCAATGGCTACCAGCTTCTGTCTGGGGTTGTTGGACTGTCTCCCTACAACTAGTACCAGGCCTGCTTGGGGGTACCAGATGAAGGTGCTAGCAGTTCTTTGAGACCCAAGGTGAGGCGGTTCCTGGGAGCCCTCCAAGATCTGGCTTTTGGTTGCTGCCAGAGTCCTGTGTGTGGGATGGTGAGCCCTCCCCCGCCCCGAAGTCCACTCCGGTTTCTACGGAGGCAAGAGCGTGTAGATGCATGGGAGTTCTGGGCTGGTCTATATCATTCATGACCTCATGCCTTTCCCTCCAGAAGAGGTTAGGTCACTCTGACGGTTGCCAAAAGCTTCCCAGGCTTCAGAAGTAGGGAACACATCATCTCTTTTGATCTGATTCCTGGAGGACTCATTTCCTAGGAGCATACTGGAGGGGAAGCACACTTTAGAAGGTATCATTTCATTTATGTCTTTCTAAATTTGCTTTTAAAAAAATGCAAGCTATGTTGCCTTATTTCTGAAGGTAAATTTCAAGACTCAGAAGAAAAGAAGGATGCTCTTCATGGATGGCTCTTGCTATCTAAAGTGTTCAACCCACTTGGCCTGGTCCCACTGCAAACTAGACAATTAACCTTCCACAAGGTCCTTTGAAAGAAGATTTAGATTAAAAATATTTTTAATTTATTTACCACTAATACTTGGAGTAATAAAGGCAACCCATGCACTGAAAATAACCAACCAACCAACCATCCAACCAACCAACCAACCATCCAACCAACCATCTAGCGTTCTCTTCAAGGAGTAAATATAAACATGCGATACTAGACCATGCATTTCTGAAGTTTCTTTTTTTTTCTTCAAAGATTTTATTTATTTATTTGCCAGACAGAGATCACAAGTAGGCAGAGAGGCAGGCAGAGAGAGAGGGGGAAGCAGGCTCCCTGCTGAGCAGAGAGCCCCATGCGGGACTCGATCCCAGGACCCTGAGATCATGACCTGAGCCAAAGACAGAGGCCTTAACCCACTGAGCCACCCAGGTGCCCCATTTCTGAAGTTTCTATACAGTCAGTGCTATTAAAAAAAAAAAATAGGATGGACAAGAGTAGAGATTCGAGTCTCCTGTTGACTTACCCAACAGGCTTGGCAAAAGCTTTTTTTTTTTTTACTTCCTCCAAAAGACAACTTCTTAGGTGTCCAGTTCCCTGTCCCTCCACCCATCCCCCCACCCATGTGTGGACTGGGTGCTCCTGCCAGTTCCCCGGGGGCGATCCAGATGCCAATCATCGCAGAGATTCGGAGTCATTAAATCCTGCCGGACCTGACCCGGAGGCCTGGGAGGGGAAAGGAATCCTAGAAGAGGCGCCATCCCATACACTTGCATCCTCCCTTTCAAGGCCCAACACACAAAGACTTCGTGAGGTTCCAGTCCCGCTTTGACTCACGATCCCTAAGCCTGGAGATCAGGGCGTTTCCCCCATGCAAGCAACCGGAAGAGTTTTGTCTCACTTCTGACTGAGGGCATTCCCACAACGTCTGAAATTTGGACTCATCCTTAGGACCTAGAGATTTGTCATCTAGGGTAGAATTTTCTACTTTCCTATTTTGTTTCTCCTTAGCAAGGTTTTCAGAGGAGCCTGTGACTCTGAGATTGTCTTCAGCTTCGAAAACCCCTAAGCCTGTCTTCTCAAATCGAGTAGAGTCTGCACAGAGAAACACGGTGCTTCACACAAGGAAAAGAGAAAAGGAGCCAGAGTCACTTGGAGCAGTCTCTCTTTTTCGAGGCCTTTCCTTCTCTAAACACGATGGTTCTTCCACTGACCTCATGTTTTGCTACCAGGCTTCTGTTCCTGATTACATGACCAGGGTGAGGCTTAGCCCTCAATCCTTAGGTTTTCATTAGACCCAGAAAAACAATGAAATGGAGAGTGCCTCCCCCATTACACCCACAAGTGCACTGGTCCAAGCCTCCAGGCCTATCGTTCCACGACAGTGAATGCCTATTCAGAAAAGCGCTGGAAAATTCTCTTTTGAACTCTCCTGGTTACTTAAATGTGCGTATATCGTAGAGACAACTCTCCTTCCTCCTATCCGGAGTGAGTTCAAAGACTGTAGTTCTTCAGAAATTACAGGTAAATGGGATTGCGAGGCATATTAGGAAAATTTAAAGTCACATTAGTGACTTTAAATTAGTAGTCATTTCAGGGATGAAGTAAAAGCCTGCTCCTGAGTCTCTATACTTGATGTGAAAGTATCCACACAGGATGTCCATTAAATAAGCACCAACCTGGGGCTCCTGGGTGGCTCAGTGGGTTAAAGCCTCTGCCTTCGGCTCGGGTCATGATCCCAGGGTCCTGGGATCGAGCCTGGCATCGGGCTCTCTGCTCAGCGGGGAGCCTGCTTCCTCCTCTCTCTCTCTCTCTCTCTCTCTCTCTCTGCCTGCCTCTCTGCCTACATGTGATCTCTGTCAAATAAACAAAATCTTAAAAAAAAAAAAATAAGCACCAACCTGTCTCCCCTTGGGATCCTAATGGTTGGAGTATTTGTTGAATGGGTAGAGATGCGTGTGTGTGTTTCTACACTGTTAAGTCTGCCAAATTATTTTAAAATAGCTGGATGTTCCTTCAAATATTTATCCCATGGGGCTTAAAGTAATAAAGAACATCTTGAAAGTTCTGAATTTCTACCAGAAAAAAAAACAACAGCAAACTTCTAATAAAATAAAGGGTGCGTCAATCACACATTCTGCCTGTTTATGAAATATACTGAGGACAAGAAGTGTTCCCATGAGTTTTGAAGATTTAGATTTGTCAGCATAAGAACGGGGTAGTCCCACCTCTTGGTTGTAGACAGTCTATAACCAAGAGAATCAGTTGGGACACCAGATGGATAACTTTCACGGGAGGTGCTAGGGGCAATGCCTACAGGTTCCGTACAGGATAATGATGGGGATCTCTGATGCTGAAATCCAGGGTTGGCGTGACAAGACTAACCAAATGCCAGAAGCTTTCCTGGAGTTCTGCTTTGCATTTTTGTTGAGCTGCTCTGGTGGCAGAGGAAGCACAGAGTTTCTTTGAACACCTAAGGTTACTGTACTCCAAGGATTCATAAGAATATGAAGCAGAAAGATTTTTGAGGGATTCCCAGGGGGAACTCTGATGAAAGCCTCTGAGTAGGTACCCTTAGAAAGATCTTCCATTTCTCCAGAGGTATTTTCGATCTGGTCTAGATAGAAGTCATTTGGAAGAATCATGGTAACTTGAGTTCCATATTTCTAGAATTCCAGAGCCTGAATTGTAGGTCAGACTGTCCCTGCATCAAACTATGGAGATGAATATTTTCATCAAGGGATTAGAATTCACTGTTTCCTATGTGACCAGCTCATGACAGATTCCAGAATGAAAGCAGCAGGTTCCCTAACAGAAGAGATTAAACTTTCTCCCACTAGCGGGAAGACTTGTGATCTCATTAGTACAGTTGATCAGGGAGTGATCTTTGAGCCAGCAGACGCTGGGGCCATCGGGCAATGAGAAGACGGTCAGAAGTCTGGTAGACAAGATGGTCCAGTGAGGACTCTTCTCTACCTTTCGCTGGATCACTTTGAAGACATTTAATGTGTGGTCTTCTGGGCCCAGGGAATCTTCCAGGTAATCTCGAAGACATTATTAAGATTTAAATTATTAATTATTTATTATTAATTATTAAGATTTAATTTATCGGCTCAGTGGGGTTGGGTGTTTTTATCTCCTTGTTGTATCCTCAGCATTTAGAACAGTGCCCCGCACAAAGTCAGAGCTCAGTCAACACTTGCGGAGTACTCATGAAGATGTTATTTGGCTGGAGGTGTTGGGTAGTCAAGACTGTTCTCAGGAAAGTGCAGGGAATTGTCACAAAAATACTCTTAAAGGAAACATGCCCTACCAATTTCACTTTCGTACTTTTGTTTTACTGTGCTTGTGTATGTGGACGTAATTCAATACATCTCTATCAAAGCCACATAAACATTATTTCCCGCTTATATAATGATAGTTTTTTTTAAAGATTTTATTTATTTATTTATTTGAGAGAGAGAGAGAGAAAGCATAAACGGGGAGCTGCAGGCAGAGGGAGAGGCAGAAGCAGGCTCCCCGCTGAGCAGAGAGCCCAATGTGGGGTTCCATCCCAGGACCCTCAAATCAAGATCTGGCTAAGCCAAAGGCAGACACTTAACTGATTGAGCCAGGTGCAGCACCCCCAACCCTCTTAAAAAGACTTTATTTATTTATTTGACTGAGAAAATGAAAGAGAAAAGAATAGTTTTTTTTTTTTTTTTAAACTTGGAAAATAATAATATCAGCCTTTGAAGAACAAATTAGCACTCTCACATATGAAATACGCTTGGAGATTGTCTTTAATCAGTTTGGAACTTGAAGATGCTTTCTCTTTTTGCAACACAGCAGATGAAGAGCTTAGAATTTGATAAATTATAAACCTAATGAGGCTTCTACCTCCTTTAGCCAGTTATTAACTGTCAGGAAATGATCGTTGTTACTTAATTATAAGATGAAGCTAAACATTGAGAAATGCTGAAAGCGATCTGGTTGGCCAGTATTCTGAGGACTAATGCCACAGGCATGCCCCCTCCATACCAATTAAAGCTGCGTCACCCATAATAAAATGCTGCCTGCCGTTGGCCATGTCCTATGTTGTCATTTTCAGATTAAAACAACAACACAATTCCAGTCTAGGGCACTTCCTGGGCACCAATGAGTGCTAGGCTTTTCTAATTTAGAGGATAAAGACTCCTCCTACGGGCTGATGACGCCCCGGATATGCCCTTGTTTTCACTTTGAGCGCACCCACGATAAGAGTCAGTCTTAGAGACACTAAGAGCAGCCAATCAATCAATCATCTGCTTTACTAGCTGTCAGACAGAAAAATACCAAAGAACTTGCACGAGAAAAAGGTGCATGATGTTCTCTTTTGATTTTGAGAGGCAATTCACTGGCAAGGGGAAATGAGTTTCGGAGGGAGAATGTGGAGTAACGAGCGGACGCATTCTGGAAGTGCGCGCTCTATTTGCACACAACTTTTTTTTTTCTTTTTTAAACACCACTGAGAAGAGGTTTCCAGAATAAAATTTTCATTTCCAGCTCAATGCATGCTAACTTGTATGCAATTCTGTAGCTGCACGGGTTTTATCAACTGTCATCTGCTTTTCCTATTTGAGTCTCTTTTCCATGTGCCCTGAGAGAAAGGATGTGGGGTTAAGCAGCGGGGGACTGGGGCTCCCAGGCGGCCGCAGCATTCCAAGCCCAAACAGCCAGAAAAGCATGGTTTGGGGTATTTGGTGAGAAGAAAAGGAAAAAGATAAAATTAAACAATTTTGCTGAAATACAAGCGTTTCCCAATTTCAGTACAAGCTGTGTTGCAAGATTTCAATAATTACCTGGATTTCAGAGGACGCCATGGGATCTTGTCGGAAGCAGATTAAAGAGCCCCCACCATTTGAGGTAAGGATTAAAGGAGCGAATCACCACCCAACCTCACCCGAAGCGCTCCCTGAACGCCGCTCCCTGAACGCTGGGTCTGATTGTCCTTGCCTCCTGTGCTCCTTGGGATTGCCGCAGGAAACACACCCAAGAGCCTAGTGTCAAAGAACACTGAGAGGCTGCGTGTATAAACATGGGGGGGGGGGGGCTCCGTGACAGCCTAATCCCCGCATGTAGACGCAGGAGATCAAATGTCCCAGGAACGTATATTACTTTTAATTCACTGCTCTAAAACCCAAGATGAGGAGCCTTCCTAGTAATCCTGGGCCCAGTCCCACCTGTGGCGGCAGCCGGACCGACACGGGCTAGAAACCACAC
The DNA here is from genome assembly GCF_022355385.1 of Mustela nigripes. NCBI lineage: Eukaryota > Metazoa > Chordata > Mammalia > Carnivora > Mustelidae > Mustela > Mustela nigripes. Next base: position 264,223,471 of record NC_081557.1, on the reverse strand, counting down.
AGGTGAGTAAGGGGTCTGCCCTCGCCCGCCCTTCCTGCCACCCCTTCTCTCGTTCCCCCCCCTTCATCCCCCGCTGTCCACCGGCCTTCCCCGGGGTGGTTCCTTGGCGTTTGCTGCCCTTGCTTCGGTCAAGGGCACTGCGCTCCGCTGGCCCAGGCCAGGGGTTTGGGATCATGTCCCCGGACCCCTCGCAGGGGCAGCTGCCCCATCGCAGGTGACTAGTCCCTCCTCGAGAGACCCTCTCCTTTCCGGACTTGCACAACATCACAGCCTCCCCCACCTGCCTGAAGCTGCTTCTGCTGGGTCAGCCGCCTCTCCAGGCTGATGTGCCCCAGGGTTCGCTCTTTTCTCTCCTCTCTGGGAACTGTTGCAGGTGAGGGAATCAGTGCTGCGACCTTAAATACTATTTCTATGTTGATGACTCTGCACTTTCTCTGTGAGCTCTGCTCAGCCCCCTGGATTCCAAACTCTTGTATACACATGCGGGATTGGATTGGCGGATCAAAGAGCTCTCCCTTCAGGGCGCCTGGGTGGCTCAGTGGGTTAAAGCCTCTGCCTTCGGCTCAGGTCAAGGTCCCGTGGTCCTGGGATGGAGCCCCGTACCCCCCCCCCCCCCCGCCCTCCAAACTGGCTGTTCTCCCCTTTTCCCCATCTTGCCCAATGGCCCCATCAGCACCCCAACTGTACAGCCGCAGACCCAACAGGCACCTTCATTTCTCTGTCCGTTCATGTCCGTCATCATCAAGTCCGTCATCAGCAAGTCAGCTGACGTCATCCCAGAAATCCCGCCTCAGCCATCTCCACCGCTACCACTGCGCACCCTGCTGTCTTCTCCTTAGCTGAGGAGAATTCATAGCTTCCTGCTCTGACTCCTGCCCTACTCTTTAAGAAAGGATCTCAGCATTATATCACAAAAATAATCCGCTAACAGTGTTCCTTTGCTTAAAATCCTCCAATGGCCTCCTGCTCGACTGAGGCTACAATCCAGTCCCTCACTACGGCCTAGGAGGCCCTACACGACGTGAGCCCACAGTGTTCTGCTCACTCCGCCTTGGCCCTGCCGGCTTCCTCTCATTATTCCCAAACCCTCGCCCCTGTACCCCCCCCCCCCCCCCCCCCCCCGCCCTCCGAGCCGGATGCTTCACCCCTCCCTGTAGCAGCAGCCTTCTTTTTACTTAGGTTTGAGTCCAAAAGTCCCCTGATCTTTTCTGACCCGCAGACCTGCGGTAGCCCACCCAGTCTCTCTCTCTTGACCTTGTGCTGTTTCCTTCATAGCGCGCGCTACTGTTCGGAACCACCTTCTTCACTTACTTATTTCCTTACTGATTGTCTGTGTGTCCCCATGACACTGTGAGTTTCTGCAAGAACAGACACCTTAGCTGTCTTGGCCACTGCATTTCTCACGCCTGCCACATGAGAGTGCCTACTCATAAATGTCTACAGAATGAGCGATCTCCAAGTATAATATCTCCAAGTACAATACGGTTTGCAAACTGTCTATGATAACCCTTTGGAACTCAATAGCTGATCCAAATAGTTCACCAATATTGAAGAAAGGACTAGAATCAGGGACAGACTGAAGTGGGATATATGCCTGGTTGCAAACTACAGTCAAATAAACATCATGTTCAACTGAATATCCTTTTAGCTCTTTCCAGATATCTCTAAATCATCAAGAATCGTCAAAAGCGGACAGTGGAATTATCCACATTCTCTTTCTTCTCTTGCCTCTGCTAGTTTCCAAGTCTCAGAGGAACCAAATAATTTCTTATGACGGATTTGATAAAAGGAATTACCCTTTCTTCACCCAGCTTCTTGCAACTCAAAAATCATGCCCAGATGTATTCAAAATCTGGCCTGAGCGATCAGAAGGCGCTTTCCAGTGGGCCAGCGGGAGTCGCTCCGTGGCCTTCTCCGCTGTGGGATGGAAGTCCCGCCAAAGTGCGTGCAGAAGAGAGCTCCCTGGGTAGGTCTGCTCTGAAGCAAACAGTCGGTGGCAGGAATGACCTTTGACTTTACCTCTCTGTTCCCACCTTTTTGTTCCATTTAGTAAAGTTCTAAGGGCTCTAGGTGGCTTTAAGAAGAGTGCTGAGCTACAGGGTAGTCTAACTGTCGGCTCCGCTGGTACCTTCCACTGTCATTTTGGTGAAATCCTTTATCTTCTCCGAGCCTCCCTTTTTTATCGGTAAGATGAGAAACTTTTAGTAGATGACCTCTAGCTCTAACTGTGCGTGGTGTGGAGATGTTTTGTGTTGAGTCAATACCGAATGATTAAACTAATCAGTGTGGCGGGTTATGATTGATGCCGTCTTGCGAGCCTTAAAAAAACAAGAGAAGGCAGGGTCAGCTGGGCCCGAGGACCAGGTCTTGCGAGCCTTAAAAAAACAAGAGAAGGCAGGGTCAGCTTGGCCCGAGGACCAGGACACATCCTGTGCAGCTTCTAGAAATGGAACGTCCAGGGATCAGTGACTTTCCATGAGATATTTCATGGTTTTAGGTATCATATATGTGCCAAAGACTCCAAATTTTCATCTCTGGCCCCGTTCTCAATCCTAAGTACCAGATGTCCCATTGGAATTCCTTTCCCCTTGCCTGTCCGCTCCAGCTTTTTCACAGCCAAACAATTCTCTCTCTCTCTTTTTTTAAAGGTGTCATTTATTTACTTCACACACACACAGAGTACAAGCAGAGGGAGGAGAAGAAGGCTCCTCACAGAGCAGGGATCCTGACGCGGGGCTCGATTTCACAACCCCGGGATCACGTTCTGTGCTGAAGGCAGACGTTTGACTGAACTGAGCCACCCAGGTGCCCCCAAAACAATTCTTTTAAAAATGAGTCAATCATGTCTGCTCAAAACCCTGCAACAGTTCCTCATTTCACTCAGAGTGAGAGCTAATTAGAGTCCTTACAATGATCTTCGAGCCCTCAGATGGTGTGCTCCCCCCCCCAACCCCATCACTTCTTTGACCTGATTGGCTTCACTTTGTTCCACCCCGCAGTGACCTCGTTGGTAGTTTCAGACACACGTGCTCCTGCCTTAGAGCCTTTGCACAGGAAATTTCCTTTGCTCAGTGTACCTATGGCTACCTGTCTCACGCCTTTCAAATGTTACTTTTGCATTGAGGCCTACCCTGGTCTCCCTATTTAAAATGACAAGCTGTCCCACTTCTCTGGACCCTGGAATCCCTGGACCCCTGTTCGGTTTTTTCTCCATGCACTAATCTAATATTATTTGTCATGTAGTTATGAATTATGTTGAATGTTTATTGTCTATACCCCTGCCCTGAATATAATCTCAATGAAGGCAGGGATTGGGGTATATCTTGTGTCCAGGACAAATAGCCACTCAATAAGTGTTTGTTGAGTGAAGTGAAGAATGAGTATCACTATCGGTGAGGAGGATCCAACACCTGTGCCCTGAGTGCACCCAGTTCCTAGAACAGCTTGTCTAAGGGTCATGGAGTATTGCGCAATTCCCTTTTAGGTGCTCCCACCCTGTCAGGGAAGGCTCATGAGATCAACGCGCTCACCGAACCACAACGGCCCATAAAGAGGATTCTTGCTTGCTTTGATTTTAAGACTATTTTCTCCATTGAACCACATATTTCAGAGGTAGGGAGAAGCCCAGGGATCCACAACCACTAATATGCTCACAGTGAAAGGAGTGGCCACGCTGTCATTCTAACACAAGATCTAGGTTTCCTTCCTTGACTACTTTCCTAACATCGACTCGAACTGTATAATATTTTTATATCACACCTGAAATTTGTTTCAGGTCATTTCTACATTTCTTTGGGGAAATCATACCTATATTTTCAATACCTTTTTGTAGAGATTTGTTAGTCTGCCCAAATACAGCAGGATATTTAATTCCAGCAGCCCTGTCCATCCAACACAGAGAAAGTGGAACCATCTGAGAGAAAGCTTTCATCAAAGGGCAGGGTGTGAGTATTAAACTGTAGTAATTCACTTGGTTCTAGTACTCACCAGTCAATAAGCAACTTCTGAATTACCTTTGTCAATGAAAAGCAATAGTAAGACTTTTGCAAAACAGAGTAATATGGTTTGTGCTTAAACCAATGATAATCACAGGCATTATGGAAACTCTTAGGAAAACGGCTGATTTTCTGGGCAGCTGACTTGCAGGGAGCTTAAACCAAGCAACCCCCCAAATCCTTGTCACTTTCATCATCATGTACAGAATACAAACAACGGAGAACATGGCACTGGATAGCATCTCTACCAAGTGGATATTTCATTGGCATAACTGTACGTAAGACCTAAAACTTATGTTTCTTAAAATGTTAGGATGAATTGGGCCAAAAGTTCCTAAAGAAATGGCTGTTGGGTTTTATCTTATTTGGAGAAAAAAAAAAAAAAAACCCACAGTTTTGGAGGTTCTGACTGAGTTCCCAGGGTTCGAGATTGTTTCTTAAGCTTTAAATGAACTCTAGGATCTTACCCCAACAGGCTGCACTCCAGAGGTTCCCGGATTTACCTCCTGGGACTAGTCAGGGTATTGGGAGAAAGTCCGAGAAAAATGTTAGAGGAAAAGCCCTTACGAGCATCTCTAAACATGGTGTGACCTTAACAAGTAACATAACATGGGCGAACGTAGACAGGACCCATCTACAGAATTCTGCGAAACACCAGCCTAGACTCAGGAGCATGGCAATTACTAATCATTTGAGCTTTCTGGGCAGACCTCCAACAGTTTGAATCAAAATCCCAAAGTTCTCCAAACACTGTCTATGATCACAAGTTCAAGGACAATGAGAGAATGCTCCTGCTGATGACCCATCAGCCCTGTGTCTCTACAAAAATAGTATTCACCAATGATGTGAGCTAACATTCAACCTAAGGAAACAAGAGTCAAGAGTGCCTTTATCCTGAAGAAACATAGAGTAAAGAGCAGGGGCTTTGGGGAAGACCAACCAAATTTCAAACCCCAGATCTGCCACATTCATACTAAGCGATCTTGTCAAGATGTCTCACTTCTGAGCTTCAATTCCTTCATCTGTAAATAGACAAGAGCACCTCCTTCTCAGTGGGTGATCAGAGATGATGCAGATAAAATGCTGGCATTGACCGCACAGTGGCAGTGACTTTGGGGAATTCTACCCATGCTAAACTAAGATTACGTTTCTTAATTCCAGCAATTTCTCAACTACAAACCTCATTATCTGACATTTTTATTATTCAGGCAACCTTGGAGATGGTCAGCAGCATTTGAGATAGACAGTAGGAATGTATATTTAAAAATGAATAGTTTAAGGAAGTTTTAAGTCACCTTTTAGCAGAAATGCCTCAGTGAGCAGCACCAGTGCAGCCCCAGCTCTCTTACTTAAATACCAACAACTTATGTGCAGGCAACTACATTGCTTTCCGAATTCCCTAAAGATAAAGGGCAGATTTAACATCATCTCCATCTGGCGATGTGGAATCTCACAGTCATTTTATACCGCTAGAAGCACCGTTCACTCTGAGGGCACGATTTCTTTCCTTTGATTTCTAGCCACGCCAATTACACGAGTCAGGGCCCGCCCGGACCCAAGGGCCCTATGCACTGTCTAGTCACAGCCCTTTTGTGCTTCAGTCTGAAATCTGTAGGATGCCATTTCTACTCTCACACCAGAAAGAGCGGACACCTGCTGACTTGACCACCCCAGGTACACTCTGCGCCTTCTCTCCTTTCTCCAGGGAAAAACCGAAGGATCAAGGGACTTTTCTACATGTAAAGCAAGCTGAGTGACATCCGGACTCAATGGGGCCTTTGACAAAAATCCAGTGCACACCTCCAACAGACAGGCACTGTGCTGAACGCTAGGGGTACGCTGGTGGACAAAAGGAACACCATCCTGCTGCCCAGTTGCTTGGAATCTAAAGGGAAGACAAATACGTTTACAACAGGATGTAGTTGGCTAGACGGGTTAACAAAGACATGAAATTATGAGAGCACTCACCAGGCTCCTAAAGGTATAAAAAGTATAAATCATATGCTAGGATTCCTTTTAACTCAGAAAAGTATTAAAATCGATCACAGACCACTTCAAAACATTTGCAAACACGGCAGGCCTCATCTGGCTTTAATTCAGTTTTTCCCGTGTTCAGTATCCTCACTAAATCCGAAAAGGAACGGAGGCTGCTCCAGAACTTGCAACAGGTGCACTTACCCGCTACTAGCTCGGAGGTGCTCGGAACACACTGACTGATTTCAAGCATCTCATTCTAAGTTCTCTCTGGCTTCTTCCAGCGCGGCCTAACTCACAGCACCCAAAACCGCGCTGCGCAAAAACGTGACGGAGGAGGAGCGGAGCGCACCGGGTTTGGGCCGGGAAGCGAGGCCGGCGAGGACCGCCCCGCCCCTCGCCCCGCCCCGCCCGCCCGGGAATCCGCTCTCCCCGCCCCCGCCCCGCCCCTCGCCCCCGCCCCGCCCGGGAATCCGCTCGCCCCGCCCCTCGCCCCGCCCCCGCCCGGGAATCCGCTCGCCCCGCCCCCGCCCCGCCCCGCCCCCCCGCTCTCGGAAACCAGCGGAACAAAACGGCGCGGCCTTCTCCGAGGACTCAGGCTGGGGCAAATGTCGCTCGCTCGTGCTTCATCTCCCGGGAAACTCAGAAACTTCCCGAGAATGGAGTTCGGGCGGCCGGGCCGGCCGCCGGGGGACCCCGGGGCTCCCGCAGGCTGTCTTCCGCGGACGAGCGCTGCAGCGTCGGAGCGGCGCGCCCCGGAGCCCCCAGCAGCGAGCGCGGAGCCGGCGGCCGGGACCCGCGGCCCCGACGAGCCGGGACGAAGGGCCGCAGGCCGCCGTGTCCGCGTGCAGACCGGGCCATCGCTTTTCACGCTGGCATTTTAATGCGAAATAAGGGGGGCGTGTGAAGGCTTCACGATCATTTTGTTTATGTACTAAAAAATGACCCTTTCAGAATGTCCACTTTTTTTTTTTTAATGGATCTTTCAGAAAAAACACTTGGCGAGAAACACTGAGATGACCTAAATGTAAAATGCACGTGCATCGATTGCAAAGATGAACGTGCTGGGGATTAGAAGCAAAACAAAACCAAAGACGCGGTTCGGAGCTGAACGGAGGCTGAGGCTCTCTCCACTAAACGCTGGAGCCAGAAAGCGCAGAATCCCCAGTTGCGGGCCGCCCCAGCGCTCGGGAGAGTGTTTGCTCCTTTCCCCACCCCCCACCCCCCCAGAGGTCTCTTATTTCAGATTCCAAGAGTGTTCTTTCCGTCCCACACTCAGCTCACAATGCCCAGAAACACTTTGGTGTTTCACGCAAATCTGGAGCTAAATAGGAAAGAGGCAGAAAAAGATGTTGGAACCGGATAATCATCCAAGAAAGATTTTGTCAATTACAGAGAAAAAAGGACTTTAAGGACTCAATTGAATAATAATATTTTAAAATTCTTCTTTTTGTCACCTTTCTTACAAGAAATAAAAAGTGTTCTTACTGAGTCCTCGAAAGGTCCAGGCCATCCTTCGGGCCACATAGTAAATAAAGGTTTCTCAGTGAGAGCCCAGTGCTTTCCCTGTGTCCTCTGGCAATTAGCTTTCTAGCTAGGAGTCAAGTTTTATAAACTGCTAAGTGACCAGGCAGACAGACTGGCTCTGCAAGGTAATGTTTTCAGTTTGACTCATGCTTATGGTCTTTGACCTTAACAGTCATTTGTGGCCCAAGTGCCATTAGACATTCTGAAAGGCGGTGTACTGAGTGATAAGCTTGGATGGTCAGACTTAAGGTGACTTCTTGCCCTGCTGTCCATGGGCTCGGGACAGCAGGAGATTCATGTTGTAGAGGGGAAGGAGGGAATGAGGGAAGGAAGGGAGCGAGGCAGGGAGAGAAGGAGGAAGGAAGGAAGGAAAACGAAGGGGAAAGGAAAGAAAAAAAATCAAAATGCATTTCCTGAAGACAAAATATCCCCAACTTAAAAGAAGAGTCATAAAAGAAGTCAAAAGCATAAAATATGTCTTTTAAGGAGCTCCTTTTCCTAAAATAAACAAATAGACCACTAGAAGATTAAACAGAGGTGAGCTGTAAATCAAAATCTCCTGTCTCATGCATTCCTAGGGTTTCTTCCTGAGAGCAGCTGCCAGAGAGAAACGGGCGTTCAGGAAGCCAGACAGCTCCGAGGTCAGAAGAAAGCTGACTCAAGTCATTTTCATGAGAGATAAGATCACCTAGCTTTCTTCAGTAGCTTTCATAGCTAACATCCCTCCGTCTAGTTCTCAAAACTATAAACTAAGAAGAAAAAAACCCTGTGCTTTTAGCCATCACCACCCACAATTTAAGCAAAGACAGCCTGGGGAACAATAAAAATATTCATGGCCACTGGTAAGATTTACCATCACATCCATTATTCCATTATTCGTCACCAGCAGACGTCGCTCCCCACAGCCTCTTTGCCTCAACCACAGGAAAAAATACGCCTCTCAGATCCCACTTTTTGTTCCTTTTCAAACCAAACTCCATGGAATATAATCTCTATTTGCTTTAAGAGGGTTCTGGAAAGCAAAGGAAGCTTTATCTGCCTGTGGGAAGTAGAAATCTCTGAAAACCTAATGGGAACTTCCGTAGGAATACTATGGTGAATTAGTTAAATATTTACAACATAAGAACCAGTTCATTTGAAAACAAACCTACAAGTGCCTGGCTTCGTTCCCTGTCTCAGGAATCAAGAATGTTCCCTTGCTGAGAGCTGCCATTTTACTGACATCGAGAAAGAACCGACTCCAGGAAGAGGGCAGGAGTGAGCGCAGGACTACAGTTCTGCAAGCCCGTGTTGTGCCAGATGAGTTCCTCCGCTGTAGCTCGCCTCTAAGGGACAAATACACAGGGAAGAAATGTCTGAGGGGTTGGGGGGGGGGGGCGCAGAATGTTAACGTTAAGCACAGGAGGGCTCCTATCAAACCTCGTCAGTCAACTCAGCCAGTTGCCAAAACTGAATAAAGTCAGAAAGAATGGAAGAAAATTCAGATTACATCAGAGTAAAACAACAAAAAAAACAAAAAACCTGAAAAACTGGACCTATATTTTCCATGCATCTGAGATCAGCATCTCATCTAAGGAGAAGGAAAAGACGGGGAAGAGAAAATAAAGCTTTGCTCAAACCACTGTATAAACAAAAAACCTCCAAGGGTCAACGTTTCAAGTTTGCTTTGGGACAAACCCGGTGGCTTGGGGATTCGGAAAGCATATAAACGGATTCTTAGGAGAAATCCTTCTTCATACTGTTTGTGTTTTGTCTTCTCCAGTGTTAGGTCAACTCAGCTTGTCTGGAGTGACCTTTCAGGAGCAGCAGTAACGTCCTCAGACAACTTCACCCGCAACGGGCCCCGAGCCCGAGCCCGCCCTGGCGCTTGGTCCCTTCCCAGTGCCAGGGTTGGCCAACTGGGAGGCTCTCAGCAGCGCTGAGACTCTGCCCTTGACTGATAGAGCTTTCTTCTTGTTTTTGCTGCTGCTGTTGTTGTTTTTTAAAGATTTTATTTATTTATTTGGTAGGCAGAGAGGCAGGCAGAGAGCGGAGGAAGCAGGCTCCCCGTGGAGCAGAGAGCCCGATGCGGGGCTCGATCCCAGGACCCTGGGATCATGACCTGAGCCGAAGTAGAGGCTTAACCCACTGAGCCACCCAGGAGCCCCTTTCTTTTTGTTTTTAAAAAATATTTGGCAGTAAGAGGCTCTTAGAGTGGACATAGGAAAAAAAAAAAAAGGAGGAATCCACTAATCCCACTGAACCCTACTGACATCAGGCTCATTTTCCAAACCTTTTCAATCTCAGGGGGCTGCTTCCTCTAGATCGCCTCATGCTGCCCGTGAGGGGCCGCTCTCTGGGGAACCGACTTACGCGGCCGGAGGGCGCACCCAGGGATCGCAGCCTTCAGCAGGGAGTTGGGCGATGCCTCCAGGCTACCATGAAAGACAGTGGTGGGGTCCCTCAGCCTGGCGACCTGCACCCGTCTCCTGCTACTGCTTCTGCAGCAGGACATCTCCAAGATGTCCCTGCCCTGTCGGCCTCTGTCTCCTTCTCCATGGACCTTCATAAAGCCCCACAGGTAGGCTCTGGTTGTCCAAACTGCTCCCTCTCCATGGCCAAATCTGGCGGGCTCTTCTCAGCGTCCAGCCCACCCCTCTTCAGCGTCGGCCTGCTGACCAACCCCTGCCCTTATAACTTTCCCCCGTGGCTTCCAGAACAGCGTGTCCTTATTATTCCTCCGCATGTCCCTTTGCTCTAACTTTTTTCTTGCTCTAAGTACCAACTACAAGGCTCTTCTCTCTGCTGCTTCTGCTTTCTTCCTCAGGGAGCTCATCTTTTTCTTTTTTTTTTTTTTTTTTTTTAAGATTTTATTTATTTATTTGAGGAGAGAGACAGAGAACAAGAGAGAGCCCAAGCCCAGGGTTGGGAGTAGGGAGAAGGAGAAGCAGACTGCGCACTGAGCAGGAGCCCGATGTGGGACTCGATCCCAGCACCCTGGAATCATGACCTGAGCTGAAGGCAGACGCTTAACCGCCTGAGCCACCCAGGTGCCTGGGATCTCATCGTTAACGGTCCCCTCCACGGAGATGATTCCCAAATTACAGCATTGCTCCAGCTTTGTTGTTTATTTCTAACTGGCCATCGGACACCTTCATGAGCAGAAGCGGAGACCAGTCCAAGATCAAGAGCCTCATCTTTTCATCTTCGTGTTCATGACAACTTGCTGTGCTTTCTGTTATCTCATTCTTAAATTCAGCTCGGATTATACTAATATGAAGACAAATTTGAGGATTCTATCATACAATAAATATGTGTACAAATAAACACACTACATGCAAAATATACTGTGTGTATCCAAACATATATGTGTTGATTAGTTTCAAATTGTCATTCTGACAGTTCATATTTTAATGTTAAAAAATTAGCTTTCTATAGGACTATCCAGGTATCTTAGATTTAGCTCTCATACTTGAGCTAAGAATCTATGTGTTAATTCTTGGTCAAAAAGGTAAAATTAGTATGGACCAATTCCTGTAACTCCTAATATACCATCAACCTGAAACTACATCTTAGAGAATTAAATTCTTTGATAATTAACAAGCAAAATACCCTTAAATGGCTAAATACATTTCTGTCATGCAATGAAATAATCACACATGTTAGCTCTGGTCTATAAGGCTGAAGTCTCAAATACCCAGCCGTGTTCCTGTTACCAAAACCTTCCTTTAACTCTTTCATCAGATATATCATCATTTTGGGACGCCTGGGTGGCTCAGTTGGTTAGGAGTCTGCCTTCGGCTCAGGTCTTGATCTTGGGGTCCTGGGATCAAGTCCCGCATCGGGCTCCCTGCTCAGTGGGGAGCCTGCTTCTCCCTCTCCTTCTGCTGCTTGCTTGCTCTCTCTGTCAACTAATAAATTTTAAAAAAATAAAAATCTTTTAAAAATATATTTTCGTTCTGACACAGAGTCTCTATAACATCAGACAGGAAGACAGTCAGTTAAGATAGATACCTTTCAAACGCCAACATGGGCTATTGTTTGAACTAAATAAATTCTTTGGGAAAAAAGTAGAATTTAGTCCATCAGGTCAGCTCCGTAAACACAACGTATCATTCTGTTTCGTAACAGCGGCAGCAGCCACAGCTGGCGGTGTTAATCTCCTACTGTGTGCCATTCTCAGCTCCAGATGTTTTATTTGCCCTCAGTCTTCTTACCTCTCCCCACAAACCCTGTGAGGCAGGTACTACTGTTAACTCCATTTCACAGACAATGAAACCGAGGCACTGAAAAGTCAAGTGATTTGCTCACAGTCTAGTCTAAGAGCTAGGACTTGACCACAGGCAGTCTGGCTCTGGGGTCAGCGCTTTTAACCACCAATTGTATTTATTTTGGATAAAACACAAACCACTCTGATTCAGCTTTCAAGTGTGAATTAAGTTGATTTTTTTTTAAAAGATTTTTTATTTATTTGTTTGAGAGAGAGAGAGAGAGAGAGCGCATGAGAAGAGGGAGGGTCGGAGGGAGAAGCAGACTCCCCGCCAAGTAGGGAGCCTGATGGGGGACTCGATCCCAGGACTACAGGATCATGACCTGACCTAAAGGCAGTCGCTTAACCAACTGAGCTACCCAGGCGCCTTATTTTTTAACTTTTTAAAGTAGGCTCCACGCCCAGCATGGAGCCCAATGCGGGGCTCCAACTCACAACCCTGAGGTCAAGACAAGCTGAGATCAAGAGTTGGATGCCTAACCTACAGAGCCACGCAGGCACCTCTAAGTTGATTTTTAAATACACATTAGCTTCCCTTTGACTTCTGGGACTTCTTCCCATTTCATATTGCTTACATAACTCTCTTACCCTCACCACCAGCTGTATGCTAATTCCTGCACTGGGGAAACTCAAATGGTAGACACGGGAGCTAGAGCATTGTTCTTAAAACTGGATTTAAGACCCAGGAATCAGGAAATACAGGAGGTTTAATCTTTTCAGAATTCCAAACCAGATTATCAGAATCATAGTATCTCCAGGTAGCTAAGAACGGGCCCTTCCTCTTACCTGGGCCCCACAGGACACCTGAATGTCTTTTAGAATATCCACCACCAGACCACTGTTCAATCCTGGCCCGAGGTCTCTTCTATTTTCTAGTTGTTGTTGCTGTTGTTGTTGTTTTTAATATTTTATTTATTTATTTTTTTGGCACAGAGAGGTACAGCAAGAGAGGGACCACAAGCAGGGAGAGTGGGAGAGGGAGAAGCAGGCTTCCCACCGAGCAGGGAGCCTGATGCGGGGCTCGATCCCAGGACCCCAAGACCATGATCTGAGCCGAAGGCAGACACTTAACTGACTGAGCCCCCAAGGCGCCAGCCTCTTCTATTTTCAAGCAACTCTCATTGCTAGAATACTCTTCCTCATATCAAACCTGACTTCTCCCTCCCTTTAGCTTCAGCCCACTGGTTCTAATCCTAATTCTGCCCTCTGGAGCCTAGCTCTGCTTCCACATCTTTGACATAAAGGAAGACACAACCCACCCGAGTCTTCTCATCCCTAAAACCCACACGGCCAGATCTGACGACCCCAAAGCTGGAGATCAGTGTGGGGGCCACACAGCGAAGACTTTCTCTACCTCGCTTGACGCACCCTCGCACCGGACACACGGATTTGAAACTGAGGGACCAGACTGTTCTTGATCCCACCACCCATTCCAAACTCCAAATGCTGCCTAATTCGGAAATGCTCCACATTCCACTGGGACGAGAATTCTCCGAAGGAGAAGCACTTTCCGTCTTCGGGGACTTGGCCCTTGGCACCTTCCCTCGCTGAGTGAGAAGCACAGCACAGGCCCCTCTCCCATCACGGCTTCACACGCCTCCGTCCATGAGTTCATGCTCAGTCACCTCTAAACCTCGGACCCGTAAAACAGCCGCGAAGCCACAGGATGACGATTTCCTTTCAACTTCAAACAGGATTTGTGAACACGGTGATGAATGAGGAGAGGCACCAGGGCTGCATTCCTCCCACGGGTCCCCGTAAATGAAAACATGCCGTGTTGTAGCATCAGTTGGCTTAAATCGTTGGTTTCCAGGCAGGACAGCACGTCCCCAGCACTCCCGTCAGGCACCTTGGCCGTCTGACCCTCTAAGGGCATGTGGCACTCGAAATTACAGAGAACTCATCAATCTGTGTCCCATGAGACTAAAAAGCCCTGATGTCTAATCTGCAAACTATGCTCTTGGTGGAAGGTGGCACTTGTCGTGCAGACTAAGTAATGGGACTTTTTCAAGAAAGAGACACAGAATTTGAAGTTTTTCACACCAAAATTTTTCAAATGTGCTTGACCTTCCGTGGTTCTGTGTTCCTGCTCTTTTCTTGCCTATTTTGTGGACTCACTCCCCACACTCTCATTCTCAACCAGCTTCTTCCTTTGCACCCTCATAAGGTCAAGTGATCTCAGAGGACAACCAGGCACTTCTCTGGTGGGTGATGCAGAGCTTAACTCAATCTTTTCTGGAGAAGGAGGAGGGATTGGGAAAGGCCAACTGCAGAGAACCATCTGGATCCACTCACGGTCCCACTCCGTAATGCCCTTACTCAGAAACCAACCGATGCATGAGCTCCCCAACCTGGGACCGGCATCTCCAAGCAGAAACTGGCTCACAGGCTTGTTTCAGTTAGCCTGTCCTGTGTTAGTCCACACAGCACTTTCGGTCTGAACATTCAATCATTTGGGATCATTCACATAAAAATCCAGATTTCTGGCAGCCCGGGGACTGCATTCCTTCGTAATAACAATCTTGGAGCTGAGCGTCTGTTGCCCCCTTTAAAGGGGGCATTAGCCTTCCAGTTCGCCCCCGTCCTCACCACTCCCCATTGCGTTCGCGGATAAAAGGCCCATTTATTCTCATTTTGTACCTTGCCCACTTCACTCACTTGTATTTCTTGTCTGTAGCCATCTAAGTTTGCCAGTCGGGTAGATATCCTGTAAAAGACTATTAAATCAATTTTCCTATCCGTGAAATACAGGGCTCGGTCTTCCAGCTCCAGGACTGTATGATTTAGCAGTTTGCTGAGCAAAAGGCATATTGTGCTGTTCTTGGCCCATTTCCTCTGCAGTGAAGAGGGCAACAGCACGGCCAATGACAGCCGGGACCGAGGGGCCAGCTCCTGCTCTAGCCCTCTCTCAGTTATGCCCTTGGTGTGCCTGAACCTAGGGACAACCCTCTTTTCCTTGGCATCAACAGAGAAGCCAAATGGAAGTCGAAGATGAAGTTCAGGTTGGAACGGGTGACGTCCGTCAAAGTCCTATCTGATTTTTCTCACTTCTGTGCCAGCCCACCCATCCGTAGTATGTTCCCAGGACTACCTGGGAGCTCTTTATCAAAGCGAAGGAAGGACAGGCTAATGACACAGATAAGACATTGCCCATGTAACACAGCTACATAACTCCTTGCAAAATAACAACTCCGCTAAAATACTAATAGAGGACGGCAAATACTCTGTGTGAGCTATGCACATACATTTGTAAAATTTGACAGCATAAAATAACACCTTGCCTTGGCAAGGAGTATGGTCAGAGGTTACTCAGCGAGTTCAGGACTCATAGATTCAACCTTCTTACAACTGCACGCAAATAAGCAAAGGGCTGACCTGTCAGGTACGGAGCTCCTTGACCTGAAAACCATGCAAAGGGAGACTGCATGAGCCTCTGAGCGAGACATCATGGAGGAGTTTCCCGCAATGGACACAGCGGTGGGGCGGGGGCCGTGGAAGCGTGAGGAGAACGTTGGACGACCTCTCATAACAGCCCCTCCAACTTCATATGCTGGAAACTCTCCCTTCTCCTTGTTTTTGTTTTTTCCTACAATTTAGAAGTCCAGTGATCTAATGTTTACAAGAGGCTAGGATGATGGCTACTATATGGATTGGCTGTATCTTGGTTATTCAATAATGTTTGTCTTAAGAAGAACCTAAATTTATGACTTTGTACTTTACGGAATATTTGTGACATGTGACTAAATGTTGTCTGAAATCAATGTCATTATCAAACTAAATTATTTTTCAGTATAGAAAATTTAATAATAATAGTAACTGGTCTAAAATATGAGGACCAGGACACCTGGGTGGCTCAGTGGGTTAAAGCCTCTGCCTTCGGCTCAGGTCATGATCTCAGGGTCCTGGGATCGGGCCCCGCATCGGGCTCTCTGCTCAGCAGGGAGCCTGCTTCCTCCTCTCTCTCTGCCTGCCTCTCTGCCTGCTTGTGATCTCTGTCAAATAAATAAATAAAATCTTAAAAAAAAAAAATGAGGACCACTGAAGTTCTGGCAGAAAGAAAACATTTTTAAGCCTGACTAAAATCTCTTTAGAGGCTATTTAGTATCTCCCAAGTTGTGCCCTGGGATTTATTCGCAATTACACAGGAAAATTAAAATTAATGGCTAACAGACCATTAGGTTTCCAGGTTGGCTCCACAAAGTTTTCAGTATTCTTATGTCATGGACACTGCTCCCACTCCTATTTTTCTTGTTTGGCTCAACAAACTAGTTCCACGCCTAACATTATTGTCAATTAGCCAGAGATTTCACTAGAAATCCTGCCTCCGGAGACCCAAGAGGTATGAGTGGCTGCATAGCTTAACATTTTTCTGCTTGTGTCTGATAAACTACTCGTGGACATTGCCATATCTGGAAGAAAAGAGTACCTCCAAAACAAAATGTAAAATTTTCCCAGAGAGGCTGAGAGAGACATGAGGGGTTTATAACAATGTGGGCGGGAGGGTGGGGAAGGCGACTTTTGGATCAAAAAGAAATGAATCTGAGCAAGTTTCTCTTCCAAGAATATTCCAAGAAGTAAAGTGTATCTTTTTCAACATGTGACTGACTCAGCCTGTATTGCACAAACCTACTTCCACAGCAAGTAAACCAGACACCAGATGAAGATGGCTGTGTTCCCTTCAGGGGAACCCTGAGAAGCTCCAGAAGTTGGAACCAGCAGAGGGTGTACCCCTAGAGAAGTCATCCCTCATCAGGCTGAGCGAGAGGCTGGGCACGTTCCCTCTATCTGGTGTAGGGTTCCTGGTATGCTGTGCACACTGAGTATAAGAGAACCTTCCCCACCCACGTAATGGGAGCCCAAGGGCACCATGACCTTAAGAAGCTCTGATCAAGGGACAGCAAAAACTGTAAGGAGGTTGCCCTAAGGTACAACCCGAAGGTTTACTGGGTAAAAGCTGGGAGCCTCCATTCTTTGAGAGTGGTACCCAGAATACATCTCCAGGAACAGTACCGCATCAGCTCACCACTTCCTTTTTGCCTAAATTGGTTCACAAGAGGAGCGCTCCACCCCCACCCTTCACTTCTGCCATCACTCTTAAAAAAAAAAAAAAAAAAAAAAATCAGCTTTCCCGATAAGAAATAACCAAAACAAGATCGTTTGAATTCCACGGAAACCAATTCATCACGTAGTGTTTGTTACAAACGGGCGGGGGGTGGGAGGAGAAAAAGAAAGAAAAAAAGAAGCCTTACCACCCTCCAAGTTCAATGACCAAGACAGGCACGCAGACTTTGAGAGACCCAGATGGGACATGGAGTCAGCTGGAACTTGAGAACCGAGGCCAGAAGTGACGAAGAACGTGGCCTTGATGTTCTGGAGATGGCTGGTGGTGGAGGGTGCACAGCAACGTGAGTGTGCGTGATACCACGGGACGGTCCACTGAGAAATGGTTAAAAATTATTATGTACCTTTGGTGAGTGCTGTGAAGTGTGTAAACCTGGTGATTCACAGGCCTATACCCCTGGGGATAAAAATATATGTTTATAAAAAAAATAAAAAATTTTTAAATTTTTAAAAAATTAAAAAAAAATTATTATGTACATGTCATAGCCTGTCTGAACTGCTGTAACAAAATACCATAGTCTGGGTGGCTTAGAAACAAGAGAAAATTATTTCTCACAGTTCTGGAGCCTGGGCAGTCCAAGATCAAGGCGCCAGCAGATGGTGTCTGGGGAGAGCCCACCTTCTGGTTCCTAGAAAACTGTCTTTTTGCTAGAACCTCACATGGCAGAAGGTTCCAGAGAGCCCTCTGGGGTCTCTTTTGTAAGAGCACTTATCCCATTACGAGAGCTCCAGCCTTATGACCTAACCACCCCCTAAAGACCCCCACCTGCAAATACCATCACACTGGGGATTAGATTTCAACGTGCAAAGAGTGGGGGGCACATTCGCCATCTAGGGCTGCGTACTTTTCTGCAGGTTTTTTAAATAAGCAGCACTTCCAGCAGGTCCTCCTGTCCCATCCACTGTGGAAGACAGGCTGGTTAAGATGGTTAAGATGGTTAAACCGCTGAATGTCTTCTCCTCTGAACGAGGACTAGTGAACACAGGGGGAGGAAGCCCCTCACACCAGCAATCCCCAGAATCCCAGCCCCACCGTAGCTGGGTCTGGAGACAGTCCCTCGGTGAGTGAGAGGCTGCATGCTGAGAAAGGGAGAGAACCCCGACTCCGCTCGGACAGGAGTAACCCCAGGATCCCTCCGCAGGGACGCCAATCTCACTTCATAAGAAAACCCAAGATGACAGATGAAAACATGGGAAAGTGAGGATGGATGCGCAGAGGGCACCTCCCTGGAAAAAACACACATGCAAACCAACAAGAATCAGCACAAGAGCATACCGAGGTATATGGCCGTTCGAAAATACATGAAGGGGACGGCATAAAACAAAGGAGTACAGCTACATCTGCCCGCCAGGAGGCTGAACCTCCAAATTTCTCATTAATACAGATAACGCTAACCACTTGGCTTTTTCTTTTTTCTTTCATCTTTTTTTTTTTCATCAATTTTCTCATTCTCAAGGCAGAAATGTCCTCAGAACCAGTTCTCTCTTTTTCAGAAAGTCAAAATTACCAAAAATTTTAATAGCTATGGTCTTGCTAAACAAATAGAACCTTTCCACAAATGCTATAACTTCTCTCAGACTTTCAGGCACATCACTCCCTAAGAGCAAGAAAGTAAACATTTTCTGAAATGAGGGTGGCTTTCTTGGGCTGGAAACACAACATGGTGGTTACTAAATGTCCTCGGTTTTTGTTTTGTTTTGTTTTTGTTTTTGTTTTTTTAAAAAGACCAGCACTGGCTTGTTGGCTTTGGTTTGACCGATGATGGTCAAGTGTAGCACTGACATTACATCCTTGTTGCTCTTCGTAAAGGAAAACAACAGGCCATCAATGTTTCTTGAAGAAACACTTCTCCTTTGCTTGCCTGGGGGACTCTTCAAAGCCCTTTGCCCTTTGCCCTCCAAAAGATAAATACAAATAAAGCAAAATGTGCACCAGGTGGCAAGAACTGCCTGAAACAAGTCTGGTCATCTAAACTCAAGGCTAATAAAATGTTAACAGTTCAGGAGTATCTACTGAAAAAGTAAATTAATGTTGTCTCCGCTGTTAACTTCCGTCAGAATCTCAAATGGCGTGGGTATATAATAACTCTACACTGTCCACTTGGAATGTGCTAGATGGCCACAGAGATACTGCTAACACTGCTCTTGACATCTATTCTGATGCTGAGGGAAGCATTCAAAAGGAAAGAAAAAGTTTACAACATTATTTGGCTTTTCACATAGTCAAAAAACATAGGGCAGTGATGCTGAAGACAATAATGGTCAGAAACAGATTCTAAAAATGTTCTATGTGGACACTGAGAGCCTGGAAAGAATGATTTCTGAGCTTCACAAGGCTGAATGTATCCTTTAGAAATTAATGTGCGCCCTTCTCCATTCAGCTGTCGGGAAATTAGAAACATAGACAAGCTTTCCGAACTGTAAAGTGGTTAGGGAAGAGGAATTCTTGATAACTGTATATCCCAAATTCACTTAGCAGGATTTTTCAAATACAACTCACTAATTTCTTTCTTTCTTTCCTTTTTCAAAGATTTCATTTATTTGAGAGAGAGAGAGAGCGAGAGCATACATGTGTGTAAGTTGGGGGAAGAGGCAGAGGGAGAGAGAGATAAGAGGACTCCCTGCGGGGTGCAGAGAGCCCCATGCGGGGATCCACCCCAGGACCCTGAGATCTTAACCTGAGCGAAGTCAGATGCTTAACCGACTGAGCCACCCAGGTGCCCCACACCTCACTAATTTTCAAAAATTAGAATATCAAATACACTTTAAATCAAACTATATTGAACATCATTGTTATTTTACTGATGCATCTATAATAGTGATATTATTATCTTAGAAGCCACCATTCATTAAGTGCTTGTTGTATATCAAGGGTTCTCAGGCTTGAGCAAGTATCAGAACTACCCAAAGGGCTTGTTAAAACTCAGACTACCGAGCTCCACTCTTGAATTTTTTAACTGTGGTAAGATACACATGAGATTTTTCCCTTCCACCATTTTTAGCTGTGCACTTCAGTAACGTTAAGTGTCCTCACAGCATCGTGTAACCAATATTCTTCCCCGTGTGTACATTCTATCTCCCACTTTTCCACTGTCTCTGTAAGGTAGCCTACTCTAGGCATCTCATGTAAGCGGAAACACAGAATTTGTCTGCTTGTGACCGCCTTATTTCACTCAGCATAATGTCCTTAAGGTTTATCGACGCTGTAACGTGTGTCAGAATTTCCTTCCTTTTTAAGACCGACTATTTCATCGTCTGGCAAGACCACATGTTGTTCATCGTCTGTCCACGGATGGACCTTGAGTTACTTCCATCTCTCGGCTGTTATGAACACGCTGCTATGAAAGTGTGTGTACAGCCACCGTGACCTGGGGTCTCTACCCAGCAGGAAAATAGCTAGATCATATAGTAATCCTAGGCTTAATTTTCTGAGAAACCATCACACCGTTCCCCACAGCGCGCAAAGTTTCCAATTTCTCCATATCCTCTCCAAGACCGATTTTTTTCCCATTAGCCATCTAGTGGGTAGGCAGTAATATTTTATTATAGCTTTGATTTTCATTTCCCTGGTTATTACTGATGTTGAGCATCTTCTCATGTGCCTATTGGACATCTGTGTGACATCTTGGGAGAAACCTCTTTTCAAGTTCTCTGCCATTTCTGTAATCAGGTTGCTTATCATTGAGTTCCGTATGTTTTAGATGAACCCCTTATCAGATATATGACTCACAAATACATTCTCCACCCCTGAGCGTTTTTTTAAAATCTTGAGGCCTGAGAATTTGCATTTCTAACAAGTTCCTCAGAGACCCTAATGGCCCAGGGACCCACTTTGAGAAACTGTCCCACGCGGCCGTAAGGTGAAGCGCTCTACAGGTGTCAGCTCAGCTCAGTCTCACATCACCATCCTTGTTTCGCGGGACAGGAGATGGTCGCTCAAAGAGGTAAAACTTGCTCAAGGTTCTTCCAGAAAGAAATGGTAAAGCAGGGACTGGCTCCCACCCCATTCGGAGCCGGCACCACGCTACCCCACCTCCGCCAAGGAAAGGGCCACAGAGAATAGCCTCAAACGAACAGGTCAATGGACTTGAGACAACAGTAAATGGTCTGCAAGCTCTGTCTCTCTTTCAATCAGTCCCAGCATTTCTGGCCTCCTTTCCTTGGATGTTCCATTCTGGCTCTATTACGGTGGATCGAGGAAGCAGAGGAATCTGCGTTGAGTCAGCGGGAAAGATGGCGGCAGTGGGAGGCACGCATGGGACACTTGGCTGAAGAACCATAGACCGGACTGACCTGATGAATGAACCCACTCAAGAGCTCCATGCCTAGCTTTGGTAGACCAGGCCAACGCTGTCCTTCCCCTCAACGCTGTCTGTGTGTAGACGGTCCCCTGATAGCAGGTCCCAGTCAGGAGTGTAGCTGGCCAGCCTAGAGGGGCCTTTCTTTGTAGGCATTGTGAAGGGCACTTCTCAAGACCTTCGCAGCTGGCCCCACCGGGCCTGGCCAGGCCAGCGAGGGTGGACGGATGGCGATGCTCGTGGGCTTTATGACTGGGCACTGCCCAGTGGGCAGCTAGAGCGAGGGCGAGGCTGACAAGGGGAGTCAAGGCCACTGTCGGCGTACGTACGCTAACAACGCTGACAACGCTGACAACGCTAACAACGCTGACAACGGTCCGGTCAGGGTAACTATCGGCTGAAGGGTAAATACGGCCACACATACCCATACAGATATGTATCCATACATACTGGGAGTATATATGGCCTCCTGATGACTCGTTTCCACGGATCACCAAAGGCTGGTGAAAACCTAATATCCATGATGGTTTTAAGTATGGAGGGTCAAAACAATTCAGAGTTTAGTGAATTCATCAGTTTTGGTGTGTACCAGCACATCAGATTAATGATTCATTCTGATGTAAAGCTGGCCCTTGAAGGCCAGCCTAGCTCTTGTTAGGCATGAGAAGAAAAAAAAAAATTCCCTAGAAACCAAGGCCAACAGTAATCTCGCAGAACCTGGTGCTTTGTGTTGGATTCTGCAGCTGCAAAGCCAAAGCGTAGTGGTTCACGGCACTTAGAAATAGGAGATGTGGAGGTCCCTGGCCGGAGACGTGGGCTTTATTCGTCTTCAGATGTTGACATTCCCCAGAGCCACCACAACAAAAACAGAATTAAGATGCAAAAGGAATTCAGAACCTTCCTTGGCTATCCGGAGCCTGGGAATCTTTTCAAATTTAAATGAGTCTCTGTCAAACTAATTAAGAGAAGATGCAATGCTCTCGTTCGGTGCTCATTAGAGAACTTCACCGGTCATAAATTGCTCAGAGAGTGGGAGTGAATAGGTCTCTACCCTCTTGCTTAAGATTCCGGGCCTTGTTTATTTCCACTTAGGCCTGTTCCTCTTCTAGATCCAGAAAGATCACAAGACATGCCTTGGATTAAGTTTGCATTTTACAAAATATTATAAAACAGAAAGACCAGAAATGGAGAAAACTATGATGAGATGTTGCAATGGACGTTTTAGAGTCAACAGCACTAGGGGGAGAAGACGAGGGATCCTTTACCACTGAGTGTAATTTCTTTCTCCCAAGATGTTTTATTTGCAGATTGCAAAGCTCAGACATTTCACAGACATGGACACAGACTCGCACACACACTTGAAAGTTTCCCCATCATTTCTGCAGATTCTGAAATTGATGCTCAGTAAACTGACTGGACAAAATATACATACATTGAGCAGTCTGGGTCTAGTTTGGTATACTAAGACCACTACTCACGTGACCCTGCAGCCTTTACTGGATTCCTGCCAGCTACCCAGGACAATACCGTATATGTAATTTAACGTATATGTATGAAATTAACAACCTGGGTAACTCTGCAGGCCGAGCTTTTTACCCTTGTTCTACAGACAGGAAAACAGAGCCAGAGCAGCCATCTTGCATTATCCTGGCCAGCAGCAGAGTCAGAAGAGAGCAGGATATTTAAGAATACTTGTTTGTTTAAAATACATTGTACCACACCTTTAACACAGATTTTTGGAAATTTGAAACGATAAAGAATGATTCTGCATCTAAAATTTTATTATTAGAAAGTTAACCGTAGCTATTAGAATGCCTACCAAATGTCTTTGAAGATACATTCTAGAAAACAAGGATTTTTTTTTCTAGCTGTTTACAGCCTATATCTTTTCCTTATTTTTTCTCTTCGCATTGGGATTTATGACCCTGAAAATATCTTTTCCCATTTTTCAGGAATTCCATTCGGTTTTTCTTATCAGTGTCCCTTAGCTGAAGGGCACAGTGCCCCAAGCACTTGGGCAGCTCTTTATTATTTCTTCTCTGTGCTCTTTATATCTTAAATAGGATCCTGTAATACTTGCTTATGCACAGCAGAGGATGGGTTACATTTGCTCTCTGCAGCATACCAACAGTTTAAAGGGCTATAGAGCACCTAAAGGGATACAGAGTATGAGGCTCTAATACCAGTCAAACTCAAATTTAATTTACGTTTTCCTACCTTTCTTAGGATTTCTGTAATGAGAACTATTCTCTCCCCTAATGGGCAATGAAATGGTGCTTGGAAATTTCTCTTCTGGACTGAATGTCACTGACACATTGTTGTTTTCTGGGTAAATTTCCACTCCTGATCTCTCCACTCCTGTTTTTCATTGAAACTGCTATCAGAGCCATCATCTCTGCCACTGCTGAAGTCAGGGGGAAACAGGGTCAGTCTGTCTGCCTATGGAGCTCTCGTCGTGTGTGCCGCCATGCTGATACCCATCCCCATGGGGACGTTACTTTTACAGCTCATGTCTTATAGATGAGTAAATCTTTAGTTCTCTGTATATAAGTAATTAGTCATTTATTCAAAATGCAGTTTAGAATGAATAGAATTCCCAGATCTCTTACCCTGAGTACAGTATCCCTTTCATCTTACAAAACTCACAACCACTTCTCCCCTGCCCATCGGGCTTGAGGTGTTTATGATTTTGAATGTTTCCCACACTAACACTCACTAACATCACTCCTCAAAAAAAACAGTGATTTCTAACATTTCCAAGGCATTCTCACTTTAACATTTTAACAAGAAAATTCAGACTTTGAAGGACCATTCTGATAAACCACCTTCCTAGACTAACACACAGGCAACTACTGCCAAGATCCTGAGCAGGAGGGATACGCTTAAACAATGTAGCTAAGCTTAAATGTAACCATCTGTTTTCACTTAGGAAACAAAATTGAAACACTGAAGCTATAAAATCATCTCCACCTAGTTGTGCACAGTATTTTGACTCTGTCCTGCTTTAGGGGCAGCAAATATAACAGGTCATCAACTTGACATAATTGCAGCCAGGATATATTTGATCTTAACATTCCTAAGAGCAGCTCTCCAACACTCCCGACCATTGCGCAGGCTAAAAGAGTTAAAAGCATCTCTTCTAAGGCAATCAAAAGCTCAAATTCTAATATATGGCTTCAGTTGCCTCAAGACTGGAATGCAGCCTTAGGAATCTAAGATGCTGATCTTACTCCCATATTTCATAGGGTGACTGCATAGAAAGCCAGAGGATTTGGTTATAAATGAATAAATCTCAGTCCTGTTAGTTTCAAAGTATGCACTTTTCAAAGATAACCCTCTCAAGGAGCTCAAGATGATCAAAATTAGGTGTGTTTACACAACGTTGGATTCGGGCAGACTGCAGTGGGCCCAACCAACCATCAGTCTCCTGCTTAGTACAAACACAGAATAATAAAATACAATGCAAAGTGATGGTGACAACAAAAATTACACATACCGAGGACTTTGAGCTAGTTACTTGCATAAGCTCATTAGATCCTGTCAATCACCCTCCGAGGAAAATGCTACTACCCTCATTCTGATGATGACGAAACGGAGGCCCTGGGAGAGAAGAGGTCTGCTCCAAGTTCCAGAGTCTCAGAAAGAGCCAGGATCCGAATCCCTGCAGCCTGGCTTCCGACTCTCTCCCTTAGCTCTTCTGCCACATTTGGGCAGTGAGTTCCACTGAAGCATCGGAAGATGTAATGACATTCATCACAGTGAAAAGTTATTTGATTTCCGACAGGCTAAGAAGGATTCAGCTTAAAACCTATTTCCTACAAATAGGTTCATTTACTGTCATTAATTTTAATTTGGCTACTATCTACCAATATATGTCCATTAGTAAGCCCCAGACTTGGGTCAGCTTTCAAAGATAAAACAAAAATTTTCTGCAAAGAATAAAATCCACAAAATTGACATATGGCTATGCCAGTCAATTATTATGAATTTATACTTTTTTACAGTTTTCAATAAAGACACCATTAAATGCATAGCCAAATGTGGCTTAATTTTACACCTTGTAAGATGTAAATACCCAGAATCTGGGGGAGAAGCCCTTTGTCCACCTTTCCTTTTTGAGATAGTGCCATGAGCTACAGGGCTCCGTCATTGTCTTTTGCTATTCTTGGAACCACCTGAATCTTTTGCATCAAGAGCAGTACTCAGCACGGAACTGGGCTGAGAGTATTCAAGAAACGGTGTATGAAATAAAGACAACCAAGGAGAACAGAGAAGAACAGAAGGAAGGTTCTGTGACTCTCCTGGATGGCTTCACGCGTGGCAAGCGTCTGAAGAGCCACCTTCCCCTTTCCTCAAAGGGGAGCCTTGAACTGGGGAGGCCCTTCCTCGCCTCTCTCTCGTACACCGCCCTTTATGGCCACAAAAGAACTGCGTGTCCACAGGTGATCAACTGACCCATTTGAAAAGCCAACACTTTGGTCTATCTGGTTGTTGGTTTTTCCCACCCACAATCACCCCAGCAACTGGCCTGATGATTTTTTGGACTGAATCACCTGGCAATAGGAGACTTAGGTACGAAGCAGATGCCCAGATTTAGCCCATAAGAGAGTATACCAGTTTTTTCCCCTCTAAAAACAGAGGAAAGCAATTTGAATTCTCAAAAAGCAATAGAAAGGCTAATTCCCTGCTGAAAGAACCAAATGCTGCTGCCACCAGCCATTATTTAATTCAGGGTTCTCAACCTTGGCACCACTTGGCCCAGACGATTCTTAGCTAATGGGGACTGTTGTGCTTTGCCGGTTGTGTGGCAACATCCCTGACTTCCGTCCTCTGGGTGCCAGTAGCATCCCCCCCACACCCCGCCGACTTATGACCACCAAAATGTCTTCAGATCTTGTCACCTGTCCCCTGGGAGGTAAAAGCACCTTGATGACAACTACTGATTTAAATTTTTAACTGTCACTGAATTTTCTTCTCTTCTCTAGCAAACAAGTTATGAATGGCTCATTTTAAGCACTTTGAAATCTCTTTCTCAAATGCATAACGGATCTCAGAGTAGTATGGAAAAAAAGACTTTCCAGGGGCGCCTGGCTGGCTCAGTGGGTTAAGCCCCTGTCTTTGGCTCAGGTCATGATCCCAGGGTCCTGGGATCGAGCCCCACATCGGGCTCTCTGCTCGGCAGGGAGCCTGCTCCCGCCCCCACCCCACCCCACCTGCTTCTCTGTCTACTTGTGATCTCTCCCTCTCTCTGTCAAATAAATAAATAAAATATTAAATAAAAAAATACTTTCCACTTTTCTCTGTTTGATTCTCAAACTCTGTTTGATCCTTGTGCTGCTCTGTGAGGATTCAGCGGCAACCAAGAAGAATAATGCTTACACATGTAGTTCGGATCCTGGGCACTTTAATAATAGTAACTCCTGAATTTCCAATACTCCTCTTTCCACAGGAGACTAGTTGTTTGTTTTCAATTCCAGCAACAGCAAAAAAAGCATTTTTAATTAGTGAAAGCATACATGTGGCATTTATACAAATATTGTACCTACGGGTGATGAAAACTGGCAGCCCCACCAGGGACATTCCAGAGCAATGACCAAAGTTACAGTCACCAAGTGCCTTATCAAGACTGTTTCTTGATAAGAAAGTTAAGCCCATTTTCTTTGGGTGCAACCGGCCACCAAGCCTCCCGGGTAGTTAACAATAAATAGTCTTTGTTGAATTATTAAATGTAATTCCAAGGGTAGCTTCCATGGCCTTCTACATCCCAGGAGAACATCATGGTCATGCAAAAACCAAGAGTACCATAGTCCTATCCTGAACACAATTAGCCCAATATCCCAAGGACCTCAGGAAGGGGCAGGCAGTGTATGTCACCTGCCCTTTGACTCACAGGGCGTCGTGGCGTGCACCTCTTTCTCCTGAGGCCAGTCGGTAAAGAAGGCAACATGATATGGAGTTACCACCTAACAGATGAGGCCTGTGGAGTGACCCAAGTCCGCAAAATCCAACTGTATCTCTTCCTAATGTCCGAAATTAGCATTACAAAAAGGACAGCAGCGGGGCACTGGGTGGCTCAGTCAGCTGGGCTTCTGCCTCTGGCTCAGGTCATGGCCCCAGGGTCCTGGGATGGAGCCCTGAGTCAGGGTCCTGGGATGGAGCCCCAGATCATGCTCCTTGCTCAGTGGGAGTCTGCTTCTCCCTCTCCCTCTGACCTCTCCCCTCCCCCTTCAATCTCTCTCTTAAATAAATAAATCTTTAAAAAACAAACAAAAAAACAAGGACTATAGCAATGACTGCCTCCTCTACGACGACCATGGCCTGCGTGCTCCCTGCCAGGCCTGAAGTCAGGTACTTCCATTCTCTCTCCCTTACCCTTCATAACAGCCCTGTGATGTAGGTCACATTTCCCCCATTTTACAGATGAGGCTCATGGAGATGTGTCCTGCCCATCTGTAGATAGACGACAAGGACCTTGGAGTTCAAACCCAGGACCGTTCAACTCTAAAGGCTGAGCTACTCGACCATCTGAGGAAGCAGAGGGAGACAGAAAGATGCTGCTGACGTGTCCACCATCAGGAACAAAAGAAACAAATCCTGCTTTCTCCAGAAGAATGGGAAAAAGTGTGGGATCCTCTGGGTTTCCACCATGTTACTCTTGAAAGCAAGAGAGAAGTGATGAACTAGCTGTCTACGGCTGGGCCTTACCCTGCCCTATCTTGAAGGACTGATTATCCCCAGCAGGAGATCTGGCTGTCCTTGGAAGGGGCAGTAACAACGGCCTTTAATATTAATGGCTCATTTTCTCAAGGGGCATAGCTCAAGTTCAGGGAGTTTTTCCTCTCTCTCAAAAGCTACGATTGAAGCCTTCCTTTTAATCTTTAACCATGATGCTTAAATAAGGAACTTTTTATTGTTATCTAATAGGTAACACCTTACCACACACTATGTCAAAGTTCTTGGGTTTATCAGTCTTTGCTGGGAAGCTCTAACCTTCCACGGTGCTGCCGAAACTGAAAATCGAGGAGTCATCCCAACCTCCTCCCTCTCCCTCATCCAATGAGCCAGGCTGCCATCAAGGCTCCCCATTCCACCTTCTGGACATTGAACCCGCCCCTTCCGTTTCCCCCGCCATAGCCCTAGTGCAGGCCGCCATTATTTCTCACCTGGACCGGCCCTCTCTCACTAGTTCCTTTTCCTCCAGGCTTGCCATCTTTCAAAATGCAGCCAGAATGACCTTTCTCAAACACAGGTCTGAGTTTTGTCTCTGGTCTGCTTTTTAAATTCTACCGGAGCTCCCCATCAGCTTCAGGATCCTGCTTAAATTCAAGAACATCCTCACATATGCTCCCCAAAAAAGAC
Organism: Mustela nigripes; assembly: GCF_022355385.1. NCBI lineage: Eukaryota > Metazoa > Chordata > Mammalia > Carnivora > Mustelidae > Mustela > Mustela nigripes. Next base: position 264,194,948 of record NC_081557.1, on the reverse strand, counting down.
CAAACACGTTCGACAGGGCTCTCCCCGGCCCAACGGCATCGTGTGCAAATCGGACGAAGGCCCCTCCTTCTCGGGGTGGATGCGGCTGCTCCAGGGAGCCAAGCTGGGGCTGGACTACAGCCCTGCTCCGAGCCCACCCCTGCCCTCCTCCCAGAAGGTCCCAAGCACACAGTCAGCCTGCAGCCCTGACTTCAGTTCAAGTACCTCTTTGTTTACTTTGTCTAGATTGCCTCTACCCCCTAACTCCATCTACCTAACTCCTATCTGTCCTTCCGGAAATCAAGGCGTTTGTCTTCCTGCAGGAGATCTCACCTATTCTATGCTACGAGAACAATTCTAGGTACCATGGAACACTCGTTACAGAATTTCTTATCTCTTTCTCCCACGGCGCGCTGCATTCTGTGACAGTGAGGGCCCTGTCTTTCAGACGGGTGTGCCTAGAGAGCCTCGCACAGCGCCTGGGAGAGTGCAGACCAACAGCGGCTGCGTGTGAAATGAGTGATGTCTCCTCCTCCTGACTTCTTAGTCTGGTCACCGGGTAAGACCCCCAGCAATGTGGAGATTAGGCCATGGGGGTCTGCTTTCTCAGGTTACATAATCCCTTCTCAAAGAACAAGGAGCCAGACCTCATTTAGCAATTATTCCATTGGCCTGTGATTAAGAAGAACAAACATCTTGGATTTCAACTTCCCGGCCACTCCTGACAAGTTCACCAGTACACCTGTCGGTGACCGCTTTGTCCTCCCCGGGACCTGCTGCCTGCTGGAGTCTGCCCCTCCCCCTCCCAGACTTGTTCTCCTTAACCTTTGCCAGATTGGGGGTGGGGTGGGGGCGGGGTGCATGGGAATTGGTGGTGTCCTTTATCTTCACAAACGTTTGGACATTCTCATTATAAAAAAATAAAAATAAATATTTTTTAAAAATACTCATCCACACTCCCTGAACCACAGGCTCAACTTCGTCGATTTCTGCCATCCAAGGGGATCTTCTTCGTGAGTCCTACTTGGTTCTCCCAACTGGCCTGCCCCGATGGCCACACTGATTTCATGTAGGACCTCACTCAGCTCTCCTAGTCCCTTCCTCCTCGAATCTCTCACTATTTCCTTCCTGACAGGAATCAAGAATTCTCCTTCTTCTCCTACTTAAGTGAGGCCCAAGGGAGTCGAGCCACCAGACTCTATCTCCCTGTCAAAGGCACTTGTGTATCCGAAACCTAACCGTTTTACTTATAAAAAATGTTCTTTTCGATTGGGTTCAGAGCCATTTTAGGAAGGACTGGGCAGGACGAGCACGTGTTTTTATCGGAGGCCAATGGCATTGCCTCCTTGCTCACAACTGTTCTAGGAAAACAGGCCCCAACCAAGCCCCTGCCAAAGGGAAGAGGCTGGGCCAGCCTGTCCCTCGCTCTCAGGCTGTCATCTGTGCGACTTGGAACTGGAGCCCAGAGGCTGAGTTCACAGGTGAAGGAAGTCGCAGAGCTATGAGGACGCCCGCAGCAGAACCCAGCGACAGCTCCGTCCGTGGTGAGCCAGGGCCACACAAATCCGACGAGGGAGGACCGAAACCCAGAAGTTTGGGGCCACATCTCAGACAGCAAAATTTTGTTCCTGTCACTGAAAATTATGCAAGTGACATTGAGCCTGTATAGAAATTTAAGCAAAAATGGGATTTTCTTGGAAAGGGCATGAATGGAGATGGCCCCGGAAGTTAGAAAATACTGTCAGGTTCTCCTGCACCTCCTCATGCACCATCTCTTTGGGGGTGTGGCTGTGTGCGCGTTTCTCCCACTGATTGAGATAGAGACAGAGATAGAGATAGAGGTACTTGTAGTAAATAGGATTGTTCTTCAGTGTGTGTGTATGTGTGCATGTGTGCCCCCTTCTTCCTCACAGACATAATCCTGAGTCAACAGCAGTACAAGGTGCCCATGTATTCAGGAAGGTGGATCCTTCCTCAGCCCCAAGAGAGAAATCACTCCTGATCTACACCAATCATGGTAGTCTGATCCCCCCGCCAGTGATAAATCTGGGCAGGGGCATAGGACACAACCCCAGCTAATGAAATCTGACCAAAGAAAAGTTTACAAGAGGGCTTTTGGAAAGGCATTCCTCATTTTTGATAAAATACACAAAACTAGGGGCACCTGGGTGGCTCAGTGGGTTGAGCCTCTGCCTTCAGCCCAGGTCATGATCTCAGGGTCCTGGAATCGAGCCCCACATTGGGCTCTCTGCTCAGTGGGGAGCCTGCTTCCCCCTCTCTCTCTGCCTGGCTCTGTGCCCACTTGTCATCTATCTCTCTCTGTGTCAAATAAAATAAAATAAAATAAAATAAAATAAAATAAAATAAAATAAAATAAAAGAACAGTTAAAAAAATACACAAAACTAGGACTTCTTCCTGCCCTTGGACAAAACTGTGTGAGTAGGTGATGCCTGGAGCTGCAGCAGCCATCTTGTAATCATGAGGGGCAAATCTGGGGATGAAAATCCTCATGCTAAGGAGGTTAGAATGGGAATACTCAAACCTGAAACCTTGGTGATGTCACCATGCCATTCAATTAAGCTTGGAACCATGTTTTCCAGGAAGTTAGTCTGAAAGAAGAGCAAAGGAACTGATGTTCAAAGTCAACCAACATGGGAGTGAGTAGCTGCCCACTTGCTAAACTGTAATAAAGGCTAATGTTGATGGACATCATACTATGTATCGGGAACTGTTCCAAGTGCTTTATATGTATGACCTCATTTAATCCACATAGCAACCCAACAGGGCAGATACTTTCATTATTTCCTATTTTTCAGATGGGTAAACAAGACTCAGAAACATTGGGTAATTTAACCAACGTGACACACTCAGTAATACTAAGGTGGAAACTCATACTCGGGCTTCTGACTCCTTCTGACTGAATCATTAGGGTAAACCCGAAGTGTTCCTGGCTTCCTACAATTGGATTTCCACAAGCTTCCCTCACATCTTTTCCAAGAACCCCCTTATTTTTCGTTTTTTTTTTTTTTTTTTTTTTTTTTTTTTTAATTTGAGCTTGTCTGAGTGGGTTTAGGTTCACTGCACCCAAACGTTCCCTCGGGCCCTGGCATTGGCCACCACTCAGGCTTTCTTCCTCGACCCCATAGTAAGTCTGTGAGTCTCCATATCCCATTGTTAAACGCACTGTGTCCAAGTCCCACACTAAAACCCCGATTTAGTGGAATTCATGGTTCCCTGGTTTTCTCCCTCCCCAGTTCTCATGTGGCAGGTGTCAGTCTGCGGGCACTATTTTTTCCTGCGAGGGCACTTTTATGGGCACTATTTCCAGTGCGATGTGACGATCAAAGTATCAATGAACACCTAATGAGGGATGCCACTACTGACATGGGTTCAATCACCCCAGTAACCCCCCACCACGAACTTGATCTGTTCTGTAACTTCAGAGTTTTGTGTTAAGTGACACCCCGCAATCACATATGTCTCTGTAGCTCTGTGAGATCAGGAGGGCATTTCCATGGCCTTCCTCCTGTTTACTCATGTCACACCCACACTCCCTCACTCATTCAACAAATATTTGAGTATCTGCCCTGCCCCAGGTACTATGCTAGGCCCTAGCTATCAGCAAGTCACATTCTCTGCCCTCACAGAGGGCAAAAGTGGGACGGTACGCCAGATGCCCTTTTCCTCTAAATCAGCAGGAGAGCTCCAACAGATGGAAAACGTGCACAGGACGAGACGGAATGTTGTGTGGGCCCATCCGGGGTAGGATCTAAGAGTGCGGACCCTGCTGGCTGACTGCCTGGGTTCAATCCCAGCCCTGTCACTGGGTGGCCTTGGATTGATTAGCTACTAAACTGGTTATGTCAATTGTTTAACCTGTCAAATGGGGATTAAAACTGCAGCTTTGTCATACGGTCTTTTGGAGAGCCTTTTAATAGGCCATGTAGAACATAGAAAGTGTAATGTAAGCGTTCATTCAAAAGAAAAAGTGAGCTAGAGTCTATTCTACCCACTGATCATAACTAGGCAGCAGGCACTGGTGGTTGGACAGCCTGCTCACCTCAGACTCTGCAAGCAGGAGATAGTGCTCAGTGTGGGGAGCACTGGGGCTCCAGACACTAGGGCCAGGGTCAAGGCTGCCGCAAGCTACCTCCGTTGGCCGCCCTTCATCTAAGTAAGATAGCTCTTCTATAACTAGTTGTTTCTTGCTCTCAGGATCCCCCAACTGAGCAGTTGGTTAAACAGAATTTACGGTGACTTTTCCTGCAGAATCTAGTTCTCAATAAGCAGATCTCAGAAAAAAGCAGAACCACACATTTGGAAGAGATCTTAGAAGTCAGGCTGGTGTCCAAACGCTGGGCAGCCCCTCTGACCATTGGTTCCCCACACTCTACTGGAACATTGCCACTACTGAGGATATACATTTTTAGACAGACTTTCCCTTTGTTGATCACTAAGTTGCCATCAAGCATTTTGTTTAACTGTTCCCAAGTCACTTCATTAGGTCTTGAAGCAAGAATAACCCCAGTTCTAAATGAGGATCTTCAAATGCTTAGAGAAAAGGATTCCCTCATTTCTAGTTTCTGAGCTAGTCATCACTTGACGTGAGTTATAATCCAAAGCCTTCAGGGTCAAAGGAGGAGATCAGTAGGATCTAGACACTTGGACAGGTGTCTAGGAAGATTATCTTGAGAGAGGGCTCTTGAGCTGTCCCGGAAGTCCAATCTTGCTTCTGGGCTCTGGAGAGAAGGAAAAGACTTTGTTTCCCCATTTTCATTATACCTGCAATAGGTTACTCCCCACTTTGAATCCTGTGGCCTAGAGCAGGGTATCGACATCAACACTCAAACATGAGAACATGGCAATCCCATGGGAATTCACTGGAATTCAAAAGGATTTCGTAGCTGAAAGTTAAACCAAATGTCTCAAAATACACCTATCCCTAGAGAGTATGGGCTTAGTACTTTCATAACAGAAACAATGGTTTGGCTGAAACAAGGCCAGTTTTTAAAAAGTACATTTTTCCCTCTGTATATTGTGCAGAGAGAGGATTGGGACATTTTTAGGGGATAGAATTGAATACTGAAGGAACCAAAGTTGGGAGTTTAATTATTTTAAGAATAATCAGTTTGAGGGGCACCTGGATGGCTCAGTGTGTTAAAGCCTCTGCCTTTGGCTCAGGTCATGATCCCAAGGTCCTGGGATGGAGCCCTGCCTGCTTCCTCCTCTCTCTGACTGCCTCTCTGCCTGCTTGTGATCTCTGTCTGTCAAATACATAAATAAATAAAATCTTAAAAAAAAAAAAAAAGAAGAATCAGTTTTGATCTGAACAAAGTCGTCTTCGGTGTGCTCACATCATTCTGTCTTTAAATCCCAAGTAGTGGTAACAATAAACAAATAGACGATAGATAACAATTATGGAATTTTTTCTGTGTGGTAGGCACTGTGCTAAAGGCTTTACACAAATGATTTCATTGAAATCTCCCAACAGCTTTGTGAAGTAAGCTCATAGGCTTCATTCAGAGTAAATGGGCAGGAGGCCTGGACCTCTGTCCCTCCTGGCTCTAGCCTCCCTCTTCCTCACACAAGTCATTTAGTCTCCCCACCCCTAACCCCAGGGCCTTTGCACTTGCTATTCTTTTTGCTTCCAATGTTCTTCCCCAGCTCGTGGCAAGGCTTGGTCTCTCCCCTCCCTCAAATCTTCTTTCACATACCATGCTAGTGGGGCCCTCTCTGGCAACCCTTTAGAAAACTGCAAGGTCCCTTTCTGCTATCATATACTCATCATGTCCCACGTATTCCTGTTTCATGTTTTTCCACTTCCACTTCCAGTTATCACTTTATAACCTTCAACACAACTGACTTATTTGGGAGTTTATTATCTGTCTCCCTTGACCAGAATGTGTGCAGGAATTTTTGTCTATATTTGTACATGATCCTCAACCCAGCTTCTAGAAAGACAGCTGGCACATGGTACATACTCCATAAATATTAATTGGTTAAATATTATACGTGAGGCAATAGGCAATGTGAGGGTAAGTGGTCCAGCTTTTTATAGAAAGAAGACTTCTGAAGAGCCCACATTCTAGGGTGCATGGGTGGCTCAGTGGGTTAAAGCCTCTGCCTTCGGCTCAGGTCATGATCTCGGGGTCCTGGGATCAAGTCCGTATCGGGCTCTCTGCTCGGCAGCGAGCTTGTTTCCTTCTCTCTCTCTGCCTGCCTCTCTGCCTACTTGTGATCTCTGTCTGTCAAATAAATCAAATCTTTTTTTTTTTCAAATAAATAAAATCTTTAAAGAAAAAAAAAAAAAAAGAACCCACATTCTAGAAACCAAACTCAGAGTCCATACTCTTTTCCTGAAGGTTGGTGGCATTCCCTCTTGCATCAGGGACCAGATGTCAGGTTTGAAGAATACTTTATGAGTAGAAATAGGTGCTACCGATCAAGAATATAAAGAAGTATTTCAGATGGGTGCTGTATTCAAGAATCACACATGCGTAGGCACAATCGCTTGTTGGGATATTTTGTGACCCCACTGGGAAATTTTATTTGGTAAGACCGGAAGGAAATTTTAAAATGTCTCACGAAAACTGAAGCGGACATAAAGGTCTCATGAAATTATTTTCCCAGGGCTGTACACCAGCAGGAGTGACAGCATAGACTACGCCTTCAGAAATGCCATTCAGATTCCAGGACTATTTCCCGGGTTCCTTTTATGTTCCTAACAATGCAGAAATCCACTTTGCAGATGAGGAACATGCTCTAAGGGTTGTGTACCTTCCTCAAATAGCCCAGTCAGGGGTCGAGTTTGGACTGTAAGTCTTTTGTCTCCGTCTAGAGTACCCGCCCCTGTACACACAGCTGCCAGTCGGCCTTCCGGGGTTCATCGTTTTCCAGAGCCTTCGATCCTGAGGAACAAACTGGGTTTCTGAAATGGCTAACTTCAGGCCTCATCAATTGAAACATAACAAACTACAAATACTACTTCGCCTCTCACTTTTTTAAAGGGCTACTATTACCCCAGCCTCAGGAGACTCCTATCGGACGCACGTATGGACGCAGTCAAATTAGCATCTTTGCCTGAAGGTCACTTCACCAGCTAAGCAGCCAGACTTACAAAGCGCACAGCATTACAGAGGGGAAACGCAGCTGCCCGCTGCCAGGATCGCTAAACACCACAAATACCAGGAAAATCTCAAAACTCCGACTTTCTTTCTTCACCGTATTTTTGCCAATTATTTCTCCACAGCTTTGGAAACGCATTTTCCCCTCCCCCCTTTCTCCAAAAAGAATTCTGCCCTGGGGGAAAAAAATTAAGACCTCAAAACCAAGTACAAATTGCTCATTTAAAGAACAGGAATTAAGAATGTGGGGCTTTTCTTCCTTAAAAGCTCATATCATTCCACACAAAGAATCCGAATCCTGTCCTGATTCTTCTTGAGCAGTGGAGCAGTTTTGGGTTTTGTGTTAGTTAATTTTAATTAAAAAAAAAAAAAAAGGCTCCATTCTTGAGACGCTGTTGCCATGAGACTTCCTGAGCCTCCCCAGATGGCCGCAGAGCCAGCGGGCTGCGCAGCTCCACTCAGGCATACCATTAACATTCCTGGAATACCTTGGGAGGCAGCGGCCCTCCGCCCTCGGCCGAGCTCACCCGCGGCTCTGGGCTGGCCGCCCTGGTCAGGGGGCCCGGCCGAAATCGCTTCTACATGAATGATCGGGCCTCTCTAGGAAAAGGCCACAGCGGAGGGGTCGCTGTCCTTCTCAGTTACGCTTCAGACAGCCTTTCCAGCACACCCCGCACACGCGTGTGCAAGCCCATGCACCCGAGCACAGATGCGCACGCACACGTGTGCACGGCACTGCACCCCGGATTCGCTTCGGTGTTCGCAGGTCTCTGACCCCCCCCCTACCCCAGCCACAGAGCCATGCAGGGACGGGGGCAGCTTCTTTCTGGACTGAAGCGTTTAGTGTCCAGAAGAGACTGCGGCGGGAGAGGTTTAGGGCTTCCTGATTTCTCTTGGACAGAAGAAAAAGCAAGAAGGGGCACGTGCACTGGAGGTTCCGCCGGCTCCTCATTTCTTGGTGCTCTTGGATAAATCAGTCCCTCTCAGCCCCACTCTTCTCCTCCAGTCCGCCACGAGGATACTGACCAAATGCATCCGATGGGGGAATTAACGATTCGTGTTTAATGAACAGCCGAGAAATCTCGGCCCACAGATCGGGCGGGAGACCAACCTCCCTGCTGCCAGGAGAAGCCCGGGGAGGCGCCTGGAGACCAGACCGTGGGGCTGAACTGCCGGGGACCGCCCCCACCAGCAGGGCTGGCCTGGAATGCCGACCCCAGTCTTCGGTGGGAACAAACCGGTAGCTTGATGGGTCACTAAGGAGCTGTGGTCCTTGGAAAAAAATGAGTGATCCCAAGCAGCCAATGCTTTTCAGGGCGGGGCTCATGTCAACTCCCTCCCCAGAGCTGTGGCCCTTCAGACCCTACGGGACTGTGCCAGCAAGGTCCCCCTTCAAGTGTCCGACGCCAGCGCTCCCTCCCGCACTTGGCGGGCCGTCAGAGCAATCCTACCGGCTTCAGGTCCCAAAGGTTGTTGCAAAGCTTTTCTCCCGGTGGCATCAGATGAGAAGCTACAAATACCACCGTCTGATGCGTGTTTTCTGTCCAGCTGAGAGGAAAATGACTGGAGGCTGCTTCAGCTCCTGCCTTCCAGAACCATCCCGTGTCCTGCACTGTCGCGTCCCCCCCTTGTCTCCAAAAGGTGAACGTTAGCACTAGGGGAAGGTGTTGCTCTTGTTGTTTTTAAACATGCCTTCCAGAGGCTTGGCCTAGCAAGGAAGCCAACTTTTTCCTGTTAACCAGAGACATTTCAAGGAAGCCACCTAGCGAGGAGGGGACTTGGGAAGCTGCTGCTTGTCCATGTGTCTAGCTCTGGGGACCCCCAGCTCGCTTGTCCGTCCCTATGGCCATCGCACATGGAGCAAAGGGAGGTTTCACCCGGCTGGTCCAGCTCCTGAGCTCTCAGGCCTGCACAGCTTAGCAAAGTCAGGGGCAAAAGGCTGAGATCTCGGGGAGGGAGGAAGGGAGGGGGCGGGGCCTGTCTGACCCCGCAGCTTTCATTTGCATAACTGAACGTTTCCAGTGGAGCCAATGGGACAGGGATGTGTGTCCGGGAGGGGAAGGCTGCCCTGAGCTCTGCTAGGCCCCATTGTGTGCTTCCACAACACCAGAGGGGACTCTCGCCACCCTGCACCCAAGGGAGTCAGGCAGGCATTCCACAGGTCCAGAAAGGATATTTTTCAAAAACTTTCGCTGGGGAAGAAAATGAATTTAAAAGATACTTCATTCCCTGCCCCAATCTTCCTCTCTAATGATATTGTTCTTGGGATGCAATGGATGTGTGTGTGTGTGTGTGTGTGTCTTAGTCGTTAACGATTGTGTTACATTACATATTTGGGGGGGGCCCTGATACTCTGCAGGTATGTGCAAGGACTTTCTATACTTTTAATGTGGAATGTGGGGTTTCTGTGACTTTTTAAACTAGAGATAAAGAGTATTTCAATTAGCTCTCTCTTCTTGTCTGTACCTTTTTAAAACATAAGGTTTTTATGAACACTGGTGTGTGTGTGTGTGTGTGTGTGTGTGTGTGTTTTAAGATAGGGATTGGGACTAAGGTAGTATCTATCTTTCTCCATACAAAAATGACTTATGCTTAACCCAGGAAGGCATCTTGGTTTGTACATTCCCTAGGCTGTAATTCATAAGGGAAGGTAGATTTTTCAAATATATACGTATGCTAAATATACAATATTAATTTAGCTTTCCAACATCCATTTCTCCTTTAACTCAACATTTGTAAATTCACTTGGCCTCTACCTCTCTACCTACCAACGGATCTGATTTCTCAGTCATCACCGTTTGGTCATCGCACACAAAGATGATTACTACAGACCTGTATCAGTCATCGCACACAAAGATGATTACTACAGACCTGTATCAGGAGCACACTTCAGCCCATGGGCAAAGCTATTTCTGACGCTTTCATTCATCAGAGCAGCCATTGTTACTATTTATGCTTTGTATCACTACTATGTTGAACTTATTGCAGGAAAATGTTTTTTATAAAAACAAATTAGCTAACAGATGAGAAGGATGGAAATTTCCAACTGGCTACAAACATGGGGGAAAAAAGACCTATGTCAGGATAACTGGCATAGATGGCGAGTGAACAGTTCCAAATGCTTATCTGCGTTTTTGCCACTGCTGTCTGTTCTCGCTATTACGTTTACTACTTGAACAGAATCACTCAGAATCGGTGAATGAAGAAATCTTTGTTTCACGAAGGTGTTTATATCTTGGGAATTAAAAAGCTGGGAACAGTAGTCTCAGAACCTCTTTGGATTTATAAATGGACCTTTACCCATTTATAGAAAGTTTTCATTAAAAATATCAAAATCAAAGGGAAAATGACTTCCTCTCTATCACAACACAACAGGCAGAGGTGTAAGCACTAGTCTCAAACCACTGGTCTTTTTGCCAGTCTCGAACCACTCAATCCTAGAACTACATGTACGCTAACAGCAGTCCACGAGGGGAGACAGGATGGTCCCTGTAGTTTCTGTCAACCGGCTTCGAGAAGAATGAGATCAGGATAGAGCTTAGTATTCCTAGGCACCTCACTGCTGCTCCAACTTAGGAGCTTGCATTTGCAATCTGCCTTTCTCTCCAACATCAGAATGTACAGAGCGAGCCAAGCAGTACAGCCAAACCCCTCGCTAGGGTAAAATTCACTAATCTTACTATGTTGAACAAACCTTAAAAAGGAGAACTGCTTTCATACCACAAGAGGAAGCGTGAAAATTGGCTTTAAAAATAAGCAGCAATTGGAATTAGACCAAAAGTCCTGGAGCTACATCATCAAGAGGGCTAAGATAAGCAAACTGACTTTATTTCATTGTACGAGCTGGCACATACATTTGTGGGCCTTAATTAAAAGTCACTTTGTTCCATCATCACTTGAGTGTCTCATCAAATAGGAAGGAGTGCACAATGCGGCGTCAACTGCCCGCAAGGGTGGAAACAACTTGTCACCCCCCGCATTTACATCTTATTTTGCCAACGCATCTGGCAGCCAAGTAACAGCGATTTCATCAGAAAGGTCCAAAGTAAGCAACTTCCCTGCCTTTCTTTGATTTAGCTTCCCAGTCCTGGCATTTTTGTCAATATCAGTGTAGAAATAATGTTGATTTAAAATGGACTTACCTTGAGGAAGCCTAAGCGGGCGTTTCCATTGTCCTCGGTCCTCGGTTGAGTACCTCTGTCCAGCATGACGCGGGGCCACACCGGCCCGGCAAGGGGGCTCGGGGACTCGAGGGAGGTGGGACAGATGCGTGACTCTCCCCAGGGCAGGAGCAGCAGCCCCAGGAAGGCCAGAGCTAGGACACAGGTGTCAGACACCACCCAGGCACCTCGGCTCGGAGCCTGCAATCAGAGGGCTGCCCTGATTAGGCGAGTACAAAAGGCAGTTCAGGTTACTGCCCTCCTCCCAGCCAATCGCCCGCCGGCCTGCTGACAGCCCGGGCCCCCTGATGCACCGGGAAGTACACGCGGCGGGAACCTGAGAACCGATCCCGGCTCCCCGGCGGCCAGGGCCCACGTGCACGCCCGCCCTGCACCCCCAGGAAGCTGTTTTTCAGGCGGGTGTAAGGAGAGCTTGTGGGCGCGGGGGAGCCATCCCTGCCCTTCCCCAGAGAGTGTCTCTCTCCTTCCTTTGGCTCATAAATGGCCCCAGGCATGGATGACAAGGCGAGGGTAAGGAAGAATGAATGGCTTTGGCGGCTTTCACCATCCAGTGCCCGGTCCGGGGGGGTCTGCTCTTTCCCCGACCCCCCGCCAGCCTGCGCGTGGGCGTCTCTGCTGTTGGATGTGTTCAGTTTTTAATTCGTTATGGCTTTTTGCAAACAACAGCTCCTCACAGAAACTGGGAGAAGGCAAGGGCGACTCGAAGAAGAAAAATCGACAGTCCTTGTTTCCGACAGTAAGTCAATATTGTTCAAAAAAAAAAAAATCACCTTAGAAAACTTTATGAACATAGGGCTTGTAAAACAAACAAACAAACAAAAAAACCAAAACAAACAAAAAACCCAGAACAACAGGAAGTAACAACATTAGGGCACCACATTTTCAAATTCAGCACGCCAAGGGCCACGCAGCTCACCTTTGTGGACGGAATCTTAACGGGTCTCCCCAGCTACAAGCAGCTAAAGGAATTTCACTTAAATCTATCATCTGAGCCTCTGAACTTGTGATGCTTTTCGGGGGTATGGAGAAATAGCGCCTGATTCAAGTTTTGGTATTTGCCCCAGACTGTACGGGTCAGCTTCACCGTAACCACAGACACAAAGAGAGAGAGAGAGGGAATAGTGCACGCGGGGCGGGGCGGGGGGTGCACAGTGTCCAAGTGTGTCTGAGTGCATGGCTATGTAGATGCATTTTTATTAGTTTACAGCGGCCGTGGTGGGCAAAATAAACAAATGATAGGCTCCAAGATGATAGACTGACCTGTAAACCTTGCGAAAAAAATCTTAAGGCTTTTAGATGACTTTTCAGATGTGGGAAGAAAGGAAAGGGAGCATGCGCCCAGACACACAGCAGAAGTCTGAAATCCGCAGGGAGCGAGTACTGCACACACAGTAGTGATCTCCATTCCAGATACCAAGAAAGTCTCAAGAATCCTTGAAAATGTGTTTACATTTCCAAGGTGAGACTCATTTTATTTAAAGGCAGTTCCCGGATTAGCAAGAAAGACTATCTCTCCAGAAGGTTCCACGTGAATTCCGGAGCCACTTAGACTTCTATGATGTGGATTCTAAGGACATAGGATGGAGGCAAGTGCAGGACACGAACAGTGGTCAGGGTGGGGCGGAAAAATCCTCTTGCTGGGGACAAACATCCTACTGGCTCGTCACCGGAGCTGCATTCTTCCCAAAGTAGCCGTCTGTCCTTTTAAGAAGGCAAAATCCTGATCCCAGTTTTGTTTTCCTCCAGCACCCTGCAAACTCCCCAAACACAACTGAATTGCAAGTCCTTCCATCATCCACTAACCCCCCACGCCCCCCTCCCCACCAAGCCAGAGGTCAAGAGCAGCCAGGCCACAGAATTCACTTTGGAATGTGTCAAATTTAACAACCTCCCACTACCGATCAGGAGCTTGCCTCCACTGGCCGAATGACAAAGGGTTACTCTTGACATCTGTTTATCACAATCATCCATCTCGGATGGGAATGGCATTCCCTGAACCGGCAGAACACTCAAACAGAGGCTGAAAGGAGCCAGAAGTTTCCTCCCTCTTCATTTCATCAGTGTTTTCCTCCTAGTCCTGCTCTGCGCAGTCTAAACTCCCTTCAAACCCACTCTCCAAGTTCTCTGTGGCAACAACCTCAACAGATCAGCGGCTCTGGGAACAGAGTCTATTGTGAAAGGTCCTCATGGCTGCTTTGTTACATTAGGAGAGAAGATAGTTCTATGTGATTCTTTTTTTTTTTTTTTTAAGATTTTATTTATTTATTTGACAGACAGAGATCACAAGCAGGCAGAGAGGCAGGCAGAGAGAGGAAGGGAAGCAGGCTCCCCGCCAAGCAGAGAACCCCCTGTGGGGCTCGATCCCAGGACCCTGAGATCAGGACCCGAGTAGAAGGCAGAGGCTTAACCCACTGAGCCACCCAGGCACCCCTCTATGTGATTCTTTAGAGAAGCTAAAACAAACAGGCAAGTAAAGGAAAAAATTATACGGAAGCACTTATTTCCCTGCCTTTTTACAAATTACGAGATAAGGGAACCACTGTTGTATTTTACAAAGAATGGACACCTATGTAGTATTAGACGGAACCATGTTAAGTTGTCAGTGTTTTACCATTTCTGGTTTTACTGCAATAGCAATTTTATGCGATTTAATCGGTAGCAGAACTACAGCTAAAGCCTGCACACTGGTAATTAACCACATGTCAATAGTTACTATGCTGCATTCTCTAATCAACACCACAATGTGATAAATACTGTAATTATGGTTGCAACGTCACAGATGGAAGTAAGGGGGGGGGGGCTTGAAGAGGTTGAGTAACATGTTGAACAACTCCAGCTAGCGGAGAGCCAGGCTGGGGAGCACACCGTGGCCACGTGACTCCAGAGCCCGTACTTTGAACCACCAGCCTCTGCGAAGGAGAATTTGAATTCTGATTTTGGGATTCACTAGCTTTGTGACTCTGGGCCAGTTACTGAACTTCTCCAAGTCTCCGTTTTCTCTCCCCAGAAATGGGACTGCTGATAGCATCTGATGTGAGGACCAAGCGTGATAATGTCAGTAAAGCACTTAGCCCGGGTGCCCGGCCCTCGGGAGGAGGTCCATTGTTATCTGATAGTAAAGACACAGGCAGGATGATCACACTCCCCCCTGCGCCAGGACATGAAGGGAGACAGCACACGGTGTGACCCCATCACCCATGTCAGGGTCCTGCAGCCACTCCTGGGCAGAAGGACCATGAAGTCTGGGGTCCTCGGGCCTGGAACTGAGGCCGTCACAGCTACAGCAAGTTACTTTGGTGCCTAGGGAGGCTTTCTCCCTGCAGGGTGCACCAGCTCCCCTTCAGTTAGAAGACAGACCACCCACACCTGCTGTCCCCCCGTGGACACCCCAGGAAGCCCTGCCCTCAGCCCCAGCTTCCACATCCGGCTCGCTCTGCTTCCGATTTCTATGGAGGATCTGGAACGCTTTCACAAACATCTTGGACTTCTCATTTATTTCCTACCTGGCTGCTTTGGCCATCGGCTGTAGAGGGTTATGCAATCCGTGTTGGAAGACATGTTGATTTAGAAGCGGTGCTGTAGAACCCAGAAGGTGGGGGTTGGGCTTTCCCTTCTGGTTCTGCCCCTGACCTGCTAAGTGACCTTGAACAAGTCGCTTTTTGTCTCGGGGCTCTTGTCCTTACTCTAATCCAGACCATCACTGAGTGATTCTTAAAATATAATACTTAAAATACTTTTAAAATACCTAAAATACTTAAAAAAAGTATTCAAGTGATTCTTGAAAATTCACCCCATCCTGATATCTGGGGTAAATGGAGAAAAAGAGTACGAGATGAGATTTTAAAGAAATAAGGGGTTTTATTTTTCCTTTTCTCTAAAAGGTAATAGCACATCTACTCAGGGACATCCTGTTTTCTTCGGGTTACCTTTTCAAAAACAAACCCACAGTCAGGAGAGTTTTATGTTACTCTTGATAAACTGCAGACCAAGATAGAGAGCCTTGATTTCAGAACACCAGATTTCCACTGGTGTTTTTCCTTAATCATTTGCACATGTCCCCGTCGGGTGCTTGTTTGTGGTCCGAGATCGGGATCTATGGAGAGAGAGCCTCGGGATATAATGAAGAAAATGTGGTTTCCTTACTTATTTCCAGTTTCTAGGTGGCCACACATCAGAGTTACACTCTTCTCCAGCAGCATAAGGGAGACCCATCCCTTGGGTAAGGGAGATGTGGTTGCCTGGAGGGTACTTCTGGACCAGGCCTTCTACTTTTCCGACATGCTCCCAGAGCTCAAAGTACTTCTACAGAGTGTGCTTTTATTTTTTCATTACCTTGTATTTAATTTTTAATTGGAGTAGAGTTGGCATACAATGTTATATTAGTTTCAGGTAGACAACATAGTGATTCAACTTCTCTATACATTATGCTATGCAGAGTATGTTCTTGAAAATTACAGGTTTGTCCTCAACACTCCCGGGAGGAATTGAAGGAATTTTATGAATGGAGTAGATCGAAACCACCTCTCGGCCTCTGGGCTGCTTTCTTTTCACAGAGCACTCACCAGCTCCTAACATACTGTATAATTTACATCTGTGTTGTGTGTGGTTTTCCTGTCTGCTGCTCACGAGGATGTCAGCCCAGGGAGGGCAGAGATGTTTATTCTAATCACGGCTGTCTCTTAAGCACCTGGAGCAGTGACTGACCATATATCAGATGCTACATAAATAAATTAAACTTGATAAAAGCACAGAAATAATTCAGGTAGAACTGGCATCCTGCACATCTCCCTTTGAGAAATCACACTGTTTCCTCAGAAGGAAGAGGTCACACTAGCACGGACAGTGACAATGACAAAGGCGATGATGATGTGTGCGGCAAAAAAAGTAAATACACTTCAGTGGTGCTCAGAATTGGTTTAACCCCACTCCGCAAATGCCCACATAGAAGTTCCAGGCTGAAAGAAAACTGGGCAGTGAGCCTAAAAAGAAACTTAATAAGCTCAGTTTCTCTTTTCTAGCCCATTTTGGTTTAATTTCATGGGAAATTGTATTCGCCGGCAAACTGCAGGTGTGTCTGCAGGAGTGTGACCCCTGAGGACACTCTAAGGAAAGTCAACTTGCGGCCACGCTCACTTTGTACTTGGGCAAACAGTCTTTTTACTGCAATCTGACCGCACACCAACATCGAGGTTGATGAGATAATGCCTCTAGGCCTCTTAGAGTCATAAAAGATGTCAGTTAAGTCCAAAGTATTAATAATCAATGTCTTTCCTGTATTGCAACGGTAGGACTTAAAGCAGAAATCAGAAGGTGTGTTTCTGGTGTTACTCAGGAGCGTCATACTTTTCCATTTAAATTCTCATTCTCTTGTGCTGCCTTTGACCTCGGAGACTAACAAGCCAAGGAACATACCCCTCCTCTTCTTTTTTCTCTCTTCACACCCCCTGATTTTGGGGGGACAACCTGGGTATTTCTTCACTAGAATGTTAGTGGGCGCACGGTAGCGAACCACAGCCTTGAGCTCGATCATGCCTTCAAAGTCTGGACATCCCGGAGGGGGAGCCCCAAGTTACCATTTAGTGCTAAGAATGACAGAGGAATTACATCTGGGTTCATTTTACCCTTGGCAATGAAAAGGACACTCAGGAGGAAGAGCATTGCAGAACACGAATTATGGCCCTGCTGATGAGTGCTTTCGCTCCCTAGGAAAATTGTACAGCTGGTATAAACAATGAATAAGGTTAACGGAAAGAGCAGGCGTCAGTCCATACATGTACTCATGGACCGAGTCCATACATGTACATATGGACCGAGCTTATCAGCGGGGTACTTACTGTGTATTGGGAAGGGCACTAAGTACTTCACATATTTTGTTGCAACTCTTCTAACCACCCTCCTAGAAAAGTACTACGACTATGATTTCTACTTTAGCACTAGAGCATCTCAGGTACAGAGAGATGAAAAACTTGCCCAAGATCACAAAACTAGCAAATGGTAGAAAGAGGATTTGGACCCAGGCAGCCTGATTTCACAGTACACGCTCTTAAACACCACTGTAGATGTTAGATTTGTTATGACTTAGAAAGTGGATGTGTCTGGCATGTACAATGTTCAGGAGTTTGGGGTATTTTTTCCAGCGAGCAGGTTTCCCCTTAGGGACTGCATGCCATGCCCTCGCCAGGCAGATATCAGCAGAGGAAATCAGTTCAATGGCGTCAGCCACAGTAAGGACGGAGGCTGTCAAGCAATTAGCCTGAGGATAATTTGGTATAATAAAACCTGCTTCAAATCATGATTTAAACAGACAGAGTGGAGAACATTCTTCCTTTTGCTTTCCCTGACCTCCATCTTGTGCTACAGGAGAAAAAAGGCAGGTGGGATCAGATGGGGCCTGTGAACCCACGTGCCTTGTAAAGGAAGGGCACGGGAGACCTACAGGAGTGGGCAGGGAGCACGTTACATACGGGTTTGCACTCACTTGGCAAACATTTCATGCGCGCTTGCTATGGAGGGAGCTGGAGAGGTCAGAGAGCGCGAGACACGGTAATACCCTGCCTTAGTTTAGTACTAGAAGGTATCAAGCATCGCTTTCCTGAAGAGACTCAGGCTGGACAGTCAGCTGGAGAGGAAAGACGGTAACGAGCCATCCCGTGTCTGGGCTGCCCGGCTGGCAAATTCCAGTGCCCACTGGGCCAGGAAGACAGACCAAACGAGCACAGCGGGGAGCCCCTCCTCACCTCACGCTACCTGCACAGAGCTCTGAGCCTCTGCTGCCAGAGCCAATGTTCTTCCAGAAGACAGAAGAACAGATCCTCATGTAAAACATTCAGATTTTGAATGTAGATTAAACAAGTGTTTGCAGGTCAAGAGGAAGTTTTCAAATTCTGCCAAAGAACTTTATTAAATTCACTGAGTTGCATTTTAAAAATCAATTTGAGTAGCTTTCCCAGTGGATTTGGTATGTGTAGACCTTCAAATCCTTTTTACAATTTGTATTAAGGTGTGTAGCATATACCGAGTGTGTAAAGTGCACTAATCTTGTGTAAATGGTAAAGATGATGCTGAATATTTCCAGCCTCTGCAGAAGGTTCCTTCCAGACTTTTCCAACCTATTCCAGCTCTCCACCCCCGACTTTCGACCTTCATCATCAACTAGTTTGCCTGTTGTTGCCTTGTTCAAATCTTAACCATGAGAAACTGATAATCAATTTAGTTGCTTCCAGTCTGAAAAAAATAAAAATAAATAAAGCTACAACCCAAAAGAATCATAGTAAATCCAACACTAAGATAGAGCCCGCAAACTCAGCCAAGGGCTTCTCTAAGTTCTGATGCTTGCCACTTCCGCCTTTCTGTAATCGCCAATACCTGGTGTCTCCCATATGGGTACCAGATGCCAAGCATGTACTTGTCACTCTGTATGGACTATCTCATTCAATAATACAAAAATCCTCTGAGATACAACTGAGACAAAATGTATACAACTGTACAACTAAAGAAAACCAGATCGCAGTAGGTTATGCAGCTTGATCCATGGCTGAGACATGAACAGTGTAGCTGCCAAGGCAGGCATTGGGGCGTCTGGGCGGCTCAGCTGGTTGAGCATCTGCCTTTGGCTCATGATCCCGGGGTCCTCGTCGGGCTCCCTGCTCAGCAGGGAGTCTGCTTCTCCCTCTCCCACTTCCCCTATTTCTGTTCCCTCTCTCACTTTGTCTCTCTTTGTCAAATAAAACAATAAAAATCTTTTAAAAAATGCATACAGTTAAGTAAATACATATATGTACGCATCTATGCACACACATATATAATATATAGACATTATATATACATGATACACACATATATGTATATGGACGTATGTGGATCTATCAACCACCTTTCATTAGCATACGTGCTTCCTCGCTGTATTTACCTAAACTAATTTCCTGGGACCCATGAGAACATTGTCTTATACAAACATAGTTCTGAGACGGAAGACAGATTTGGACGTCTCAAGATTTTTCTCTTAGGACATTGGTGCAGCCTGGAAATGGGACCAGGACAGCAGCGGCTACAGAATTCCCCACGGAGACGCCTCCTGGTGGCAAGTGGATTGCAAAGGAGTCGCGGGGAACTCGTCTTGAAGCTGTGCTCTGCATAGCAGACCCGCTGTTTTTACTGGGACAGGAGCAGTTCTCTCAAGATGCTTTCATTCGTCTTTTAACAAGATGGAGAAAACTTGAGTTTATAGTAAAGAATGTTATTTTATTGAGTGAGCGACTAACATATTCTCGGGAAGTGGGCGGGTGTTTAAAGCCCCATGTTCTGCCAATACCAACCCCTTGTTGCTGCCTGTAAGGAAGACGGACTTATTCACCCAAAGCCAAGGGACTGGAGGAGAACAGTAAAGGGAACCACAACAGCTTCTATTCAAACCAACAGACAGTGAATTACCAGACCCTTCCCAGTAGCTCACCCTTCTGGCAGCTGGAAAGAAGCTGGTGACTTGCCGGTGCTTTCCAAGTAGAAGGATATAGGCCACTAGGAGTTCATTTATGCCCAAGGCTTTTTAGCTTGAGATATCCAAAAATTCCAAGCATATATTACTTTTTATCTCAATAGCCACAAGGAGACCAACTATCCTGTTGGAATTCTAGACTTAGATCTATTTGACCAGCTTCTCCTTATATTTTAGGTAGCTCAGAAACTGCACTAAAACCTGGTAAAATACTCACATGTACCAGGAGCGTCTATTTCAAAATTTACATCTGAACTCTAAGGTCCAAGATTATGTTCATGGGCAAGCCGCTGAGCCAGCCACATGGCCTTCCCTCAAATCAGTACCTGTTGGCTTAGGATCTGAAGCCATTTTTAACTCACGATTTAAATTTTTGCTTTAGTCATGGTATATTTTTAAAATTTTATTTTTTTATTTTTATTTTTTTTAAAGACTTTATTTATTTATTTGACAGACAGAGATCTCAAGTAGTCAGAGAGGCAGGCAAAGGGAGAGAGGAGGAAGCAGGCTCCCCAAGGAGCAGAGAGCCCGATGTGGGGCTCGATCCCAGGACCCTGGGACCATCACCCGAGCTGAAGGCAGAGCCCTAACCCACTGAGCCACCCAGGCACCCCTTAAAATTTTATTTTTAATTCAAAAATTTTAATTGTAAAACATACACACATAAGATTTACCACCTTAACCATTTGTTAAAAGATTTTATTCACCTATTTGACAGAGAGAGAGACAGCGAGAGAGGGAACACAAGCAGGGGGAGTGGGAGAGGCAGAAGCAGGCTTCCCGTCAAGCAGGGAGCCCCAATGTGGGCCTGGATCCCTCGACCCTAGGATCATGACCTGAGCCAAAGGCAGACACTTAACTGACTGAGCCACCCAGGCACCCCACCTCTTAACCATCTTTAAGTATGGAGTTCACTGGTGTAAAGTACATCCCAGCATCCACATTCAGGATTCTTTTCATCTTACTCAACTGGGACTCCATGGCCGTAAAACGCAGCCTGCCCATCCCCCCTTCCCCCCCCAGCAGTCACCATTCTACTCTATCTCTGAACGGGATGATGCCGGTACCTCCCATCAGGGGAACGGACCGCATTCAATCTCTCACGGCTGCTCGTTTCATTTCCCATAAAGTCCTCAAGGCTCCTCCACGCGGTAGCAGGCGTCAGAATTTCCATCCTTCCCAAGGCTGCAAATTCCTTGTTTGGGACCGCAAAGCGTTTCAAGTGTATCCAGCAAGTTAATAAATCACCTAGATGGAGAAGGCGTACGTGGCCTGTTTAGTAAAACTTCAGGCTTGGAAACCATAAGCAAGGGAGTGAGCAAATTTACGGGAAACCTTAAAGCTGGGTTCTTCACGGCGCAGCAGAATCCCCTGGAAAGCTGCCAAACCACGCACGGCGGGGCCCAAACCCTGAATATTGGACATGGTAGAGCAGCCTCTAGAGTTGGGCCGAGGTATTTGCATTTCACAGGAGTTCCAGGTCAGACGCCGCTCTTTTGAGAACCACTGTAACCTATCCAGGGTTCTTTCTGGAAAATTCCAATGGCAAACACGTCCTATAGGGCAAGGAAAAGGCCCGTTCTCAGATGTCGTACTTAGTTTCCACTGCCCGCCGCTTGGCCGGAAGAGTGCCGGGAGGCCTGGGGCAGTGGTGAGTGCGGGTCCTTGAGGGCACTGTCCCGTGGTGCCTCGGCTCTGTCCGGGGCCTCCCTTGTCCTTGCCGACACCCACCTCTGAGCTCGGTCACTGTGTCCAGAGTTGGCCTGGGCCATGCCCTTGGGGACCCCTAGCAGCGCCCCCCCCTGGCAGATTCGGGCTCCCCTGGTCCCCTCTCGCTTCAGACACGGTATCCGCAGAGTTGTCCATCTCAGTCCCGCCTGGCCCGGGGCCCTGCCCCAGGACCGTGGCACATCATCACGGCTGTTCTCCCCGTGTCTGCCGGCATCCCGCGCCGGCCAGAATCGAGGAGGGCCGGCCCGGCTCTCAGCACCTCTCCCTGAGTCTCACAGGGAGTAACGCAGCCCAGATTCCCGACTCCCTAAGTGTCCCTGGTTTCCCACAGGCGTGTCCTCTTCTCCCTGAGGCCAGAGAGGTGAAGCCAGGCCTCCCGGCACTCTTCCGGCCAAGCGGCGGGCGGTGGAAACTGAGGATGACATCTGAGAACGGGCGCAAGGTACGTTAAGAGCCTGGGCATCACCTCAAGGGACTCTTCAAACGATCAGACCAGGCTCGTTTCTAACCTGGGGTCGAGGCGGTTCTGTTTCCCCGCTACCTGGCAAGCAGGCGTTTGTGAGGAAGACCAGACTGGGTTCAGACTAAAGAACCCATGTTCATTTCTGTATACCTAAGTTACCATGTGACCGGGGTTGTTAGATAAAAGCAGGGACGTACTTTTCCGGAGGAATTGTTATCTGAAATTCAACTAGAACGCACATCCTGTATTGTGATTTGCTAAATGTGTCAGCCCTCGATGTGACCTGCTACTGGGCGTGCGCACGCGGGGACAACGTACGAAGGGGCAAATCCATACCTGAAACATACCCACCACTTTCTTTTCGCCATATTCGAACATGGATTTTCACATCTGAATTGTCGCCATATCTCTGTCAGATGATTTGCTAAATTGTGGACGGGGCATTTCAACTACACCATCGGGATATCTGATGTATCCCTAACCCTGATGTATCCCTAACCCTCATCTCCTGGGCCCACGGTCTCTGGCCACACCTCCGAGCTGGGCCAGCCACACAGGCTGACATGGCCAAGTTCAGCCTTTTAAGGCTGAGGTCACCTTCTGCCCCTGACTCAGAGGCTCCTAATGACAAGTCCCACACATTTGTCTCAGATAAAACACCGTATCGTTAACCTGCAAAGCTGACGAATATGAATTTGAATACTAGTTTGTGCATACTAGTTTTCACGACTAATATGAATCCTCGTGTTATTACTGCCGTTCTAGTGTGTGAGATTATATTGTTCTCCTCAGACTGCAGCTGTCCTTAGCCATGTCTTCGGAGCTTGGGAAGTCACTCCCAAGGAAAGTTCTGAGGAAGCAAGAAATGGAAAGGTAAGTTTGACTGAGGAACCAACCAGGAAAGAGACAGGTGTGGAGGCACAATTCCTAGGAGAGAAAAAATGTGGGACAGACGGGGTCCTGAAGCGGAGAGAAGCAGGGAGATTCATTAGGGTGCCGGCAGGAACAGGGCACGCGGAGAAATTTCCTCTCCCCTGGAAGCTGGATCGGGCTCTGTGGAGTCAATCTGCAATGGACGGAGGCTGCTGGGGCTGTGGGTAAGTCCTCAGAAACAGAGCCCTTATACCTCTCCACTTCATTTATTGAGCATCTACTATGTGGGAGAGAAGTGATACACTCTGAGTGTTCTCTTACAAAATCGTGAATGTTCCAACATTTCTACATTCATCCACTATCACCAGCATTGAAAAATCACAGAACAAATTGTGACCGGGATCCACTGGTATGGTGTGTTATGTTTTTTTTGTTTTCTTTTGTTTTGGGGGAAAATAGAAAATGGCTGGCTGTACTGATTCCTTCATAACCAGGAAACCTCAGTCCCTTCTCCCTTCTTGCTGTGCTGTTTCTCCCGTTTCTGTTTTGATTGGCACGTGGACTTGCTCAGGACAAGTCCGACAAGACGGGAGAGTTAATTTATTTAAGGGAATGAGAGTCAACACTGCAGGGAAGACAAAAGGCTCTGGTCTGTAACTGTCTTTAGAGCAAAACAAACAGGGGCATTGGCAGAGCCCAACTGTGGTCACCGATGTCGTTTTGGGGCTTTGAGCAGTCACAGAAAACCAGCTCCTCTGAGTTTCCCCTGGCTTGGAAGTTTGGGCTTCTGAGTCCGATGGAGTGGGCTTCAAACCCACACTTCATAGATGTGCACCCCCCCCACCCCGCCCTGGCCAGCTGAGCTATGGGAAGTCTGGTTCCTCACCTACCTACAGTAATAACAACACTAACACCTATTTCACAGGTTGTTTTAAGAATTAAATGTGAGGATGAAATGCTTGGAATGCCTAAAGCCAACAGGTGAGAGCTCCCCAGAATTATTTATCTAAACGCGGCAGGCGAACTCATGAAACCGAATTGATTCCTAGAGATAAAATCCTACATTTGATCTGAATTAATCCCCTTCTTCAGAACCTACTATGAATCTTATAAAAGTGACCGCCCCGTTGGCCCAGTTCAATCGCCTCATGTAAATTCAGTATCAAGTGTCCCCGCTCTTTTATCCTCTTAATTTTAGAATGTTAATCCCAAGAAAATAATTCTAATACCACCCACATTGTCCGCATTTAGGGGACAGGACAGGGGTGTCCGTGACCTATAACACAAAAAGAAAAGGCCTCTCCCTGTTGGAGGGCTGTTCTGGAAAAGCCAAGGATAAGTCAGCCTTCTCAGAATATTTTATCGAAAGGTCTCAAAATTAAATTTGCCACTACACGATGCCTTGGAAACTCACACACTCGCAAAGAGGAAAACAATGCAAGACAGATAAAACGAAACAAAACACTGTGGGTCTTAAATTCCTGAATGTGGATTTATTTTTCTGTTTGTTAGTATCTTGCAGGAGGACCTGGAGATTTTAACCTCTGCTCCTGACTTTGAGACAGTGATGGAAAGGGGGTGAGAAACCAAGAAGCAAAGGTTGAACGGGCCCTTGTGCAAGCACCGCTGGTCTCAGTGGGGACGCGGCTCCGTGTCCAGCACCGCGGGGGGCTGCCCTTCCGGGATCCACTCACCGCAAGTTCCCGCAGACCAGTGTGGGTCCGCAGGCCTCACCAAGTCAGCGCCGTTGTTACGAAGGTGTGTGATGTGAAACTGTGTAAACAGAGTAACACGAGGCCATTCCTACCTATTGACCTGGACCAGAAAGCTCTATTTTTAGAAACGACTACAAGCTGCTCTGCCCTTGGAAAGAAGGCAAGCCACGCACTATTGCTATTTTGGAACATTTCCGTGCCTTTGGGTTGTGTTCCCAAATATTTGTGGAAAAGTAAAGAGGGGAACCATCCCCAGTCTCAAACTAGAAATCTAAATTTTGAATTTTGCTCGTACATCCTGAGCAAGAAGAGGCACGAAGCTAGACTTTCATTTCGAGGAAACTGACACGGATCCCATCTTTGGGGGTTTCTGTGGGGCCAAAGAGACAAGGAAGGATCCATAGGAATGTCCCCCACCACCCCCACCACCACCAGAGAAAGACCCTGGCACACCTCTGAGCAAGGCAGGCCGCGTGCCTCAGTGGACCTTCTATCACTTGGCCAGCTTGCTGGAGAGCGGGCGCGCCCTCCCCCACCCCGGGCTGATTTAGGAAGAGCCGATCACCACCCAGCGGCTCCTGGGCATATCTTTGTTTTCATTTCGCAGCTACTCAGTGAGCACATGTGGGCCGGGAGCCATTCCAGGCACTGGGGACACTGAATAGAATGTCTACCGGTTTGGAGTTTCTTTTCCAATGAAAGAAAGCAGATGTGAGTGTATGTCTCATCCGTAGGAAAGAACAAAACAAAACAAGGGGTGTTGGGAATACAGCAGGGAGGGGGCTGCTGCGAGTTTTAGTGGGCTGTACGGGGAAGGGTGGCATTTGAGCAAATACCTAAAAGTGAGGGAGCAAGTCAAAAGGGTATAATGGATAAAAAATATTCTTTTTTTTTAATTAAAAAATACATATTTTTTAAAAAATTAACTTGCAACCACTAGTGACAAAACAATGACTCTGTTTTACTACCTGTTCCTTTAAGTTGTGCAGGTGAAGGACGAGAGGCTTTGACAACATCTCACTCCCGAGCTAATCTCAGGAAAGTCTGTTTGAGGCGCCCAGGCCTTGCTTGAGGGCCCTGCTTCTTTACCAGCAATTGAGAACAATGGCTGATTCCCAAGAGACCCCTTTAAAGAAACATTCCAAAGAATCCTTTTAAAATGCTCCCTAGAACCACAGTCTTCATGAAAACAATATAGCAACCTTCCTACCTAAACAATAAGCACACTCACCAAGCACCCGTCCCCCAGGATAATTTTACAGCCCCTACCCACTAAGCAAAAAACATCAGACACAGTCTGACACCAGCATAAGGGGGAGTGGAATATTGCATTTCTCAAATGCACTGGCAAACTGTTACAGGGGTCCCCTAAACAACGCGGGGCTTAGGGGCACCTCACTCCCCCACAAAAATCTGCGTATGATGTTTGAGCCCCCCAAAACATAACTACTTAACAGCTCATAGTTGAACGGGAGACTTACTGATAGCAGCGTATTGATGTATTTTGAATATGTATTAGAAACTGTATTGTTACAACAAAGTAAGCTAGAGAAAAGGAACAAGGCAATCCTCGGGAAGAGAAAATACATATAGCATCGTACTGTTTTTACTGGAAAAAATCCACGTGTGAGAGGACCTGAGCAGTTCAACCCCATGTTGTGCAAGGGTCGACCGAGCAAAGCAAGCAGCCCGGCAGCTGGTGGTGGGGGAGCGGGCCTCTGGTCCCACGAGGCAACTGAACCAGCATTTTAGGACCGAGAAGCAAAGGCGCAGAGAAGCTGGTCTTAGAAGCGTCATTTAACTCAGGACTAACGAGGGTCTTCAAAACTGTCACGTGCGAGGACCCCAGACGCAACAGAATCAGAAGACTGATGGCACCACATACACAGTTGGGGTCACCACTTTAATTCGGGTGGTCAAAGAGCAAGAAGCGTAGGGGTCGTCTCAACTCAGCCAGACCCAGCCACTTCTCTGCCTTCCGAAGGCTAAGGGTCTGTGCAGGGTGCTGGATGCTTCCAGACCTGTATTTTTTAAGCTTCCTCTCAGGATTCTAGTAGGACACCTGTGATCTTAGAGCCATTGTCATTACGTAAGACTCAAAAATACATAATCTAGAAGGAAAGTGGACAGTAAAAACAGTGGACTTGTCCAGAACAGGGCAAAACTGTCAGGACCTTCCAAGCTCTGATTTTCCACTGAGGACAGTGCAGTGTCTTCAACAACCGGTGGCATCGAACTGTTCTCTCCCAAAACCATTTTTCTATCTCTCACTCCCAAGAAGTCTGGGACTTGTGCTGTGGCTGTACGAGATTTTTTTTTAATTTCTTTAAAATTTTTAAAAGAAATTTTAGATTTTAAATTTAAGATTTTTTTTCTTTTAAAATTTTATTTATTTATTTGACAGACAGAGATCACAAGTAGGCGGGGGGCGGGGGAAGCAGGCTCCCCCTGAGCAGAGAACCCGGTCGGGGCTCGATCCCAGGACCCTGAGATCATGACCCAAGTCAAAGGCAGAGGCTTAACCCACTGGGCCACCCAGGCGCCCCCGAGGTGTGATTTTTAAAAACCAGGACAGACAAAGGAAATGAACATGCCACGAGGACAGATAGCCGCTCACATGCTTGTTCCAATCTAGGACCTCTTGACACTGTCCTCACATCGCATGAGTAAGTTCAGTGGCATTGAGCAAGCCATCTTTCACAGCTTGTTTCCTGGGGGCACCGGCCAGAAATAACATGCGGAGGGAACGTGCAGACCGCGGTATGGTGGGTGTGGTTTTACCGGCACAGAACAGCTGGATGGCCCCCGCACCTGCCGGGACCACAAACTCCCCATGCAACGGCAGGTGGTCATAGCTCAGGTCACAGACATTCGTTCGGGGGGGCAGTGCAGACCAAGTGTTGCCCACCGACAACCCCTCCCTTGCCCACACCCTTTAACAGTAGCAACATCTCTTAATGAGCTTTTCAAAAAATTCTGCCTCCGTAGAGCAATAATGAGAAACAGGCATCCCAGAAATGCCAGAGTGGGAGCCACTGGGGTGGGGTGGGGGGGCAGGGGTGGGGCAGCCCTTCCGCATCAGGCCTGTGGGCATCCTAGATAGTCCTGAAATCTCGGAAGCAGGTGTCTCTGTGTCTGCTCTGTGGTTTTCCCTGCCACGAGCAAGGCTCTGGCCTGCTCCCTGCCTCTCCGGGTTTGCCTCCCCGGCTCTCGTGCTGCTTCCATCCTAACATCCCCGTCCCTCTGCGAGGCTTTCTTCTGCTCTTAGTTCCGACCTCCGCGTCGCTTCCCTTTATCACCTTGATCTATGGCTCTGACCAGTGGTTCTCAAACTTGACTACAGGACAGAATCGCCCAAGCAGCTTTAAAAGTGTCTGGTGTCAGGTTACACCCTCTACCAACTGAATTAGAACTCGGGGGAGGGGACCCCCGGATGGGTTGGTCTGTTTTGAACTCCCTCCATAAATCCCAGTGGGTAGCCACGTTGGAGAAGCCGCAGCTCTAGGCCATTTCGATTCGAGGGTGCAGAATGAAACAGGTTTGGTTCACATTCCAAATCAGAATCATCCAAACATATCTGCTCCAGCTGGTGTGCCCACGTTGGGGGCCAGCGTAACTTCTGAGTGACGTCAGAGCTCAGACTTCACATCCCTTGTAAAGGCTCAGATATTTGCGGACCATTCTTTAGTGGCTGGGCTTGGAGGGGTGACTCCTGCTTGCAATACATTTGTTCGAAGTAAAACCGTGTTATCCCAGGAATGAAACCGGGGCTTTCACCATCAAGGCCCCTTCGCTGGGAGACAGCACAGCCTTCCTTTGCACGCGGGCCAGCATTCGCCGCATAGCCAGTGAGCATATGTAACCCACTGAATAAAAATAGTGGTTAGCATCACGGGCGGCAGGAAAGCATGTCCCTTTTCTCATTACAGTAAGGGAGCCTCATGGCATACCTCTCAGGAAACCTAATAACGTGTTCTATGACTTTTCCATGGGCAGGAGCAACTGGTTAGGAAATCAGATACGAGACTTCTAGACAGTGACATTCAAGCCTAGGACTCCAAGGGAGCCCGAACTGGCCGGAGTGTGGTCCCAGCGGGGTGGAAATACCCCTCAAAGCATACTGAGTGAATTCCCGCGATGCCAGGCCTCTCGGAAAAGTTTCTGGGGCTCGAAGGCCATCGCAGCTGCCTCCTTGCCTTCCTCGCCGCCACTTGCTCAAGTGGAAAGAATGTCTAAGGGGCGAGTTCCCGCAATTCCCAGTTTATACTGATTCCCCGCCTGGGGAAGGCTCGGCCGGGCCCGGCCGGGATGCAAACCGGGTTCCAGTCTGGGGCCTGTACTCCCATCTCCGCTCTGCGCCACCCTTTGCTCGAATTCCGGATTGCCAAGGGCACGTGCAGGATGCGTGAGGGGCAACGGGCAGGGGTGGGGACGACGAGAGGGTCATCTCCAGCGCCGGGGGGCATGTGGAGCTGGGAGATACAGAAGGACAAGCTTCCAACACAAAGTCACGAGGGCGCTACTGCCCGCCGTCCTCGGCCCCGCTCGGGCTCCGTGTGCTCCTCACGGGGCACAGGTGTCACAGACCCGCTTCCTGCACCTGCGGGAGGACTCGGCCACAGCGCACAGACCCTTTTTTATATCTTGAGAGGCAGTTCACGGGACTTACACAAATCTTTCTCATTCGGCTTCTGTGTCCAGGTGAGGCAAAGGAAGCCCCGTGTGTTACGCACGAGGCGAGTCCCCGGAGTTTCAGGAACAGTTTCTCAATTGTCTCTCAAAGATCGTCACTTCCTAATGGTCCTCAACTCCTACCACCTGCCCCCATGAGAGTTCTCTTGTGGCAAAATTTTCCCAGAGGCCACAGACTGTGCTGTCTAAAGAACGTTACATTTTCCAATTGCGCTCAGCCCGGGCCACATATGCCAGTGTAAGTCAAGCAATTAAGTCCACGGAACGAAGGTTCACCAGGAGGCAAAAGCCAGTCCGCAGCCGGACGGTCCTCTCCTGCAGCTCAGCCTCCCACCCATGAGCTACCGCTTGTTCCAGAATCAGAACAAAAGGTGGTCTCAAAAAAAAAAAAAAATCCCATTCTGAACTTGACCTTCATTGATACTGCCCTTTAGAATGAAGTTTCCTTTTAGCAAAATCGATATAATCAGAAACCTTAAAACTCATATGTTCTCATTTGTGCAAATACGTATGTGCATTAAATAGAACTACTGAAGGAGAATGCAGTTGGGTACATTTTCATGAGCTAAGACTGTACAATACATACTCCTCACGGAATAGTGGTGTAATATTTTATCACAGTAAGCCATTTTCAAACACACTGTCTTATTTCATCCTTACAGCAACTGAGCAGGGAAGATATTATCACTGTTTTCCATTTTAAAAAGAAACGTAGTCTCAGAGAGATTGATTTGTGCCCCTGATACCAGGGTCAGAACAGCAGAGGACGGGGTGTTAATCCCAGTGACAGGAACCCCCTTGGGCATGTGGCTTACCATTTCATATCTAAGCACCGGCATAATCTGGTTTAGAGATCATCATTTTGTAAGGAAAAAAAACAGACGCTTTTTATGCTCCAGAAAAGTTCAGCCTACCATTCATACTTTGTTGCTTTGAAAATAGGGAGTTCTGTTCAATTTACTCTGCGAAGCTCTTAATAAATTCTTTCTTTAAACTGCTTCAAAATAGTTCAAAAGGGACACCAGGTGGTTAATCAGAGTAAGTCGCTTTAAGAATATCGATGCTTTTTAAGGGAATGGACTCCGGCAGGTGAGAGGGAAGAGAGCAGAGATGAACAGAGAGCGGATAGTGATAATATCCAAGAAATTATTTTCTTTCATAAGCTGGAACCGTGACTTGAAAACAACTGATCTGCAAAATCCTTTTTTAAAAATTAAAAGTTAATAGCACTAATTTCACATCCTTTAAAAGGGCCTTAAAATGCATTCTGTTCATTACCAAATACTTCTTTTGACATCACTGATGTCACAACTCAACCTAGACATAACAAAGTCACAGTGGCAAAGGGTGAGCCACCCCCCCATTCCATTCCAATAATGTCATCTCGCCGTTTATAAAAAGAACCGTTCTGCCAACCCTCAGATATATGGGATGGGTTTTTTGTGGGGAGTGTGGGCCTGAGGGTGGAGGTTAACTTAATTTCATTGTTCTTTTTGTTAGAGGGAGGAAACAAACATAAAGCAACAAATAGTTTTATTTCCAGAGGCTGATGAGGAACCTCAGGTCAGCTGGAGGCACAAAGCAGGGACAGGCATGTACTGTGAACCCCCAAGCGAAGTTCAAGGTCAGTGGGAATCACTTCTTCATTTAATAATTTCCCCTGGATGAGTTAAAAATCAATTTATGGGGTCTTTCTAGTTTTGGGGTTTTCTTGTTTTTGTTTTTGTTTTTGTTTTTTTAGCATCACAAATATTTCTAAACGGAGGAGGCAGTGAGTAGAAACATTAGTTCATGACTTGAAGTGCTAAGAGGCCCAAGCCCTGTGTTCTCAGAGAACGAGCTTCTCACTTAGGCTATGAGCACTTGGCCTTGAGCAAGTCACTCCCCGTCTATGGACGCAGGACTCTCATTTCCTCCTCCAGACAGAGCCACAGACCAGAAAGGGACAAAACCTAGAGGCTCACTTCGGCCCCACTACACGTGTGTTGGACGGATGCTTACTAATTACTAATGACTTCACTAATCACCCCTCCTTTCTCTTCAGTCTCTTTTCCCAGGAAATGTGATCAGCTCCTGCTTCTCTCTCACACACATATTGTCAGTCAAAAAAAAAAAAAAAAAAATACACATTCCCTTCCAACACTGTCAACTCAGAACAAATGAATGGGAAAGGGAAATGATATATCAAATTTGCACAAATGCTGGGAAGCTTTAGGAGTAAGATTTCATTCTAAAAAGGGACTCACTTTGCAACACCCTCTGCTTAATGTTCTGAATTGGAATATGGCCCAGAAAGACCATTTCCCACCCACAGTCCTCTTGTCAACTGGGCCCTCCAATCGTACGCTGTGTTCTAGAGATGAAAGTAGACTTCTCACAAGAGGTGACTTACTTAACAAATATGCATTATATTTTTAGGAGAGCTCATCACCATGCTGTACATATGAATTTCTCGTTTAATTCTCACAGTCCTCAGATAGATTGAATGACCTGCCCCGGGTCGCCGAGCTAGTACTAAAGCCATCAGTCTTCTTGGCCAGACCTGAGCTGAAGGCAGAGGCTTAACCCAGTGAACCACCCAGGCACCCCAAGAACAGGAGTTTAGATGAACTGGCCAAGAAGGTGGAGAGACAAGCATCACCACCTCATGCGTCAGTCTCTCCCCAAAAGAATGGAATCTGACTTTGGTGTGGCTGCAG
Source organism: Mustela nigripes (assembly GCF_022355385.1). Taxonomy (NCBI): domain Eukaryota; kingdom Metazoa; phylum Chordata; class Mammalia; order Carnivora; family Mustelidae; genus Mustela; species Mustela nigripes. Next base: position 264,162,996 of record NC_081557.1, on the reverse strand, counting down.
GGGGCCTATATGATGAGTCTTGCAAAACAAAGACAAAACACCATGAAATACAACCCAGAATTTTTCTTAGCTACACAGGCCAACAAATCATTGATACCAAGTTTAGCAATAGGATGATTCTGGGCAAAAATAACACCTTGATGCCAAATGTCGGGAGGTTGGATTTGCCAAGAAAAATGAGGGTTGTGGGGGTGAGCAGAATTGGGATTACAGCTCCACCCGTCTCAATGTCCCTCTGATTACCCAGTTCAAGATCGACATCAAAGTCCTAGCTCAGGGCAAGAACAGGAGTTTATTTATCTATTTATTTTTTAAAGATTTTATTTATGTACTTGACAGACAGAGATCACAAGTAGGCAGAGCAGCAGGCAGAGAGAGAGAGGAGGAAGCAGGCTCCCCGCTGAGCAGAGAGCCCGATGCGGGGCTCGATCCCAGGACCCTGAGATCATGACCTGAGGCGAAGGCAGAGGCTTAAACCACTGAACCACCCAGGCGCCCCAAGAACAGGAGTTTAGATGAACACCCAGAAATTAACCCCAACAGTCTATATTGAAGTGAAATTGTCACTTCTTCTTCTTCTTTTTTTTTTTTTTTTTTCATTTAAATTTGAGGTTATTTGCGAACAACAGGGAGTAGTCCCTGTGTTAAAAGCACCTGGCATCACCCTCAGGATGATAAAGACCTTTTCCTTTGTTTCCATTTTAACAGTTACTTGCATCTAAGACTTATATTTCACACGGAGCTGCCAGATAAAGTCTCTACTAATGTTAGAGAGAGTTTGGAGTATTGACTCTTAATTGTGTACATGTCTGCTTTCTTGATGTAAATCCGTTGTACCATCCTTGCATTCCACAAAGATTTTCCTCGTTCAAGTTTCCTTTACCTGGAAGATGTTCGTTTTCCTTTTGGAAGGTCTTTTCTTTGGCCACTTCTTATTTTATCATTCTTCTCCATTTATCCATCACTAACGGTAGACACTTCCTCTTCGTATACCAGCATCCAACATCCAACACATTCTCTGCTCCCGCAGTGTGCACGCTGCCCCTTCACTCCCTCTTCCTGGAGGACTCAGCTCTCCCTTCTTCACGGGTCAGCAGATCTTGTCAGGTCTTTGACCCACAGCTCACTTGACACTCTGCATTTCTCTTGTCACTGTTGCCTTTAAAGAAGGTGTTTCTACTTTTGATTGTTTTTGGTCACTGGGTAAGAGACCCTCAAAACTTATACAAATACTTCTCTGCTCTATGTTCTTGGCATTTCTAATGATGGATGCACAGTGCTGCCCTCACCCTCCCAAAACTAACTTTATGGGGTGGGTGGGGGGAGGCAGGTTCACCTAGAGCTGCTGAATTTTCACTACACAAATGATTTCTCTGGAAAACAGACTCTCCAGTTAAGTTTCCAAAAAGTCACCTCAAACTTTTTTAAAAAAAGTACAGAGATCACTTAGAGAAAAAAAGAAGATGAATGAATGAAATACACAAGTCGCTCTATCATGAATAAGTAGGAGGAAGTGAGGGGCACCTGGGTGGTTCAGTCGTTAAGCATCTGCCTTCAGCTCAGGTCTTGATCCCAGGGTCCTGGGACCTAGTCCCACTCCCCCTGCTGTCTCTCTCTCTCTGTCAAACAAACAAACAAACAAAAAAAAGTAGAAGGAAAAGAAATCTCAGGACCTGACGTGCACCTAGGTAGAAAGACAAGACTTCTCAAGAAAACGACAGCTCTATTCAATACAAAGCCAGATTAATCCAGAGCAAAGGGGCTTGCGACCCAGTTCTCTGAAAGGTCAGGGAGGAATGTCCATCCCTGTCTACCAAGGCAAGTTTATAATCCCCATCTCCCAGTCGGTGCCTTTTCCTCAAACTCCGAGAGTTCCACTATAAAAATCAACACATAATAGATGAGATAAGACATATTCAAAAGGCATCTTAGAGGCAAAATGTTTCCCACACCAAAAGCAGGAACAGCAAGGACTCTTCAATAACCTTATCAATCACATTAGCATATCTAAAGAAAGAATATGTCAATCAGAAAGGGGATTTGGTGCGGGGTGGGGGGGCCCACACAGGGAAGAAACAAGACTGGAGAGTGTGGCTTAGGCAGCAGGATTCTCTGCCATCAGGAGGGGAAAGGGTCCCCACTCACCAGAGCACCTGGGCCACCCGGCAGACGTGTCCCTAGTGGAAACTGGGCCATCTGGCCATCAGAGTGGGGCCTCAGCCCCACTCCCTTCCCTCTGAAGGAGGTCACCGAGCACAACCTGACCTCATTATGGTCAGACTTCTTACTTAGCTTTCCTGTCAGGTAAGGTACACTGATTCTTGGACCACTTGGGATACCTGTTCCATTCAGAGTCATCTTTTTCAAAATGAGTGCATACATTGACATTATGGCACCGTATCCTTCGATTTTTTTGTGGGTTTGGGTAATGTAAGTGAACATTCCTAAATTTCATGAGCTCCTGGGTACTGTCCTGATCAGTTCTGTACCAGTAAGCTTGGTGACCAGCCCCTTAATGGTAGTAAATTTACCAAAGGAATGGGGGGGGGGCGGTCGTGGTGGTGAGGAGCATCTCTTGATAGCCAGGCCATCAGCATTTTTGGCCCTATGGCAATACTCCTCCATGTTGCCACGTGCCCCTCTAACCCAATCCAGAATAATAATGATCAAATATTGCACATCTACTATGTCCTTATTCTTTGTTCATTAAATCCACATAATGCCCTTTTGTGGCAAGAGTTATTATTTCTATTTTATAAATGAAAAAATTGAGGCTTAGAGAGGTCCAAGGTCACACAACTTGCAAACGACAAGGCCAGATTTCCACCTCGGGACTGTCTCCTGTTCTGCTAGGAGTGATTCAGATCTTATGCCATCATCAACTGGAAGGCAGGACAGAAGGCCAGCATGACTACTCGTCATAGCCAGAAACAGAGGTGTCCTCTCCAGAAGCTAATCTACCATTAGAGTCCCATCCAAACAAATCGAGAGTACAGACTCCACTCTCCCACCGCCAACAGATAAATGCCAGTGTTCTAAAGTTGGGCTTTGGGTGCCAACGCCAAAGCGAGTCCGTAAACTTCAGCACTCTTTTGGACACATGGACTAGGCCTCGTAGTTCTGTGACTTCCTACACACCTGCTTGAGAAATCAGCCACTGTGTTTGGGACGACCGTTGGCTCTAGTCAAATCGTGGCCCATAAGGAATGGGCCGGTGCCTAGAGCTGGTGGATAATACATCAAGAGCAGCAGCTCCTATTGTTACCAATTAGCTACCAGGAGGATGTACAAGATTTCATTTCATCTTTTCAATCACCCTGTAAAGTAGATATTTAAAGATGAGGAAAAGAAATCTTCAGTGAGGTTAGGTAAGTTGCCCAAGGTCACTCAGCTAGACAGCCCTGGAATGAGATCAGCTCTGGGCCTGGGCCCGATCGAACTCTGTTTCAAGCCACTCTCCATCCCTGACCACCAGAGAAGCAGTGTGTGGCTAGATGGCCCTGAAGACAAGCCAGACACAGTGCAGCACTCAGGAGAGTCTCTAGAGCCTGGGGACGCGGTAAGCCCACACCCAGGGCTGTGTTTTTGTGGTTGGGAGGAGCTGCTGGTCCCCTCAGCAAGGGCTCACTCTGGAAAGTTGGAGGAATGCATGAATGTAGGAGTGACTGGTCCCATAAGAGTTTCTTATGAGTGATGAAAAGATCACGCTATTTTCACATCCTGAAAATGGCATGGCTTGACGGATGACTTCTAGAGTTCTGGCCAACGTGAACATTCTCAAATGTTGTAACATTTAGTTGCCATGTAAGGCAGCCAAAACTTGATTAATGAGGAAATATCTAAATAAGAAAATTGTGCAGGCCTAGGGCTTAGTAAGTCAAGGTAATGACTCTCAAGTGGCGGATGAAGCAGAACCGAGCTTATCTACATTCTCTTCTGGTCCTTCCACTTACCAGCTCTGCTACCTTCAGCCATTTCGGCAGCCTCTTGTCTGTGAGTGGGGACAGTGATCGCTATCTCTCCAGATTCTTGGGAGCTTAAATGGGCTAGCATATGGAAAATACCGGAGCAGTGCTTGGTTTGTAACAGTGCTAAAAAAATGGTTTTTAACTCCTTTACCCTTTTTATAAATAATTTCCTCTGCCAGGATGCAGGTTTCTCCAGGAGTAGGACATCAGCCACTTAAGGCATTATACCCAATCACAACCCAAACCTTTTCCAAGAGCCACCAGGGTTACCACCAGGAAAACAAGACAAAGCAAACAAAAGAAGGAACTGGCTTGTTTGGATGACGGCTGCGGTGTAGGTGAGGCTAGTGGAATGCCACCTAAAGCCCCAAGCCAACGGCTTCCTCTAGTTCCACAAGGAGACAAGGCTTCACAGAGCTCCGACCACATCTGGGATCAATCGCTTTTCATTACACCCAGAAATTTAGAAAGTACCATGAGGTAGATCTGTGCCAAGCCCAAAACCTGCTGGAAAAGCCAGCGTTTCAAAAGAAAGTGGTGTCTGAAACGTCTTCGCTCAACCTCCTCCTCACATGCCAAAGGAAGGATAAGGGAAAAACCAGGGCAGGGCAGCACGGAGGCAGAAGGATCACGCACGGAGATTTAAAGAACAAGCTACCGATCCCAGCTCTTCCCAGGACGTGGAGCAGGGTGGGGGCTGGTGTCGGAGGGAGAGTGGAGGCACGGCACAGCCTACCTGCGTACCACCAGCCTGAGGGTCTTGTAGGATCCTTTCACCAAGGAAACGGCCTCCCTCCTGGAGCTGCTCAGCACAACCTCGTTGATGTGCACCACCTCGTCCCCGGCCCGCAGTCTGGAGCTCACCAAGTCCGCTTTGCCCCCTTCTTCGATCTGCTCAGAGAGAGGAAAGAGCCCTGGGTAAGCTGCTCCAGGCCCTGCTGGACTTCTGCAGAGCCCGACGGACCGGTTATGACCACGCCCACTGGCAGCCAACCCGAGGGTATGGTGGGGAGGAAGTAGGGACTGCCTCCTGTTTTCCATACCATCAAGCACCCAGCACCCTGCCTGTCCTCAGAGGGTGCTCAGAATCATTAGCTGAAGGGGTGAAGGATCTCACTTTCCATCCACGACACTCTATGCCATTCCGCTCACCACCCGCCCTTCATGGCTCCAACTTCCAAAGTCCACTCAGAACAACTGTTTAATGACTTTACAAGTTGAGATCTTCTTGTCTCAGTTTTTGGTCTAAAATTATAATTCACTGGATAAGAAGACTTTGGTATATCTAGACAATGCAGTATTATTCAGCACTAAAAGGAAATGAGTTTTCAAGCCACAGAAAGACACGGAGGAATCTTAAAGGCATATTCCTAAGCGAAAGAAGCTAATGTGAAAGGCTACGTACAGCCTAAGTCCAGCTACGTGACATTCCTGGAAGGAGAAACTATGGAAACAGAGAGATCAGTGGCCACCCGGGCTGGAGGGAGAGAGGGATGAATAAGTCTAGGGCAGTGAGACTACACTGTGTGAGAGGAGAAGGCTAGATGTGGGACATTATACCATAGACTGTGTAACACCAAGAGAGAACCCTCATGTAAACTATGGGCTCTGGGGTATAATGATGAGTCAGTGTAGTTTCCTTGACTGTAACAGATGTTCTACTCCAGTGGGGGATATTGGTAATGGAGGACTCTACCCAAGGGAGGGGAGTCAGGCGACATATGGGCACTTTCTCTACTCCACTCAACTTTGCTGTGAACCTGAAACTGCTATAAAAAATTAGGTCTACTGAAAAACTATAATTCATTCAACAAAGTGATTCGATACTTGCTTCACACCACAAATTGTTCTAGGTGCTAAGGCTTTAAGTAAGGAACCCTTGCTCTTCTGGTGCGTAGGGCAGCAGTGGCAAAGCAATCTAAATGTAACAAACAAATAACTGATTACAGTATATTAGAAGTTGATGATGTGTTTTGGAAACCAACAGAACAAAATAATCCTCGGTCCAGCTGTCCTATGCCGATGGATGCTTGTGGAATGTCAATGATGATAAATGAGAATAAAAAGGGAAAAAATAAAACAAAAGCAAAAATCACAAGAACAAAACCTGAGCCATATTTTCTCTTTTCTCAATAATTACACACTAGAATTGCTCACATTTTCAAAAACCTTCAATAGATCTTAAAATATATAAAATGGACCAAATTCCTATAATGAATCTGTAAGTTTGGCCCTTGCTAGCTTCTATTTTACTTAATCGGTGGTTCCAAGTTTGAGGAGTGACACAGAGAACATGAGTAAGGGGAAGTCAAGTACGCGATCTAAGCTTCAGACTCGTCATCCGTGCTAATAGATGAAGGACAATCATGCCTGCCCCATAGAGCTGCTGTGGGGATGAATGAGATACACCACATGAACTGGGTGACACAGTTCCTGGCCTCTGGTAAGATTTAGAACATGATAGCTACCGCTTTCATAAATCATATGTCATGAAGGTCTTCCCATTCATTAACTATTCTACCATAACATCTTGGTGTGAATGTAACATGGTACTTGGCCATTCCCTACTGATGACTTCCTCCTGCCTTTCTCCCCTTCTCATCCTACTGATGTTCCCTGCCAACCTTCTATAAATATTCCCCAAACACACTGGGCACCGTCTAACCACAGGGCCCCTACCCCCACAGCTCGGGGTCTCCTTCTACCTGGGTTGCTCCCACACCTGTAGCACCTTGGACCATTTATCCAACCCCCAGGATGCCAGTGTGGTTAAGAGCTGGTGCTCTGGAATCAGACCGTGTTGTTCTGTCACTGGCTGGATGACTTCCTTTAACCTCATTGTTCCTTAGTTTCCTCTTCTGTTAGAAAACAGAGCTTTCCACAGAGATCGTTGGAGGACTGAGCTCATTGTCTACTGAGTAAGCAAGGGACGTGCTTCAGCCTGGCACATGGCATGTAATTGGGGAAAGTTACCTCCAATTTCTACTGGTGTCTTTTAAGCTTTTCCAGACTTCTCATGAAGGCCACCCCATCCTCTCACCCCTGCAATCTGTACTTTAAGAAGTAATACAATTTTCCCCATTTTTACAGAATCCGATAATAATATAACACATAAGTTGAGACATGACATCCAACTGGGGTACTATGTTGATTCTACTTCCATGCCGTCTTCCAGCAGAGCTGTGTCTGTCTGCGCCTGCTCCCGGCCCGCCGTCCACCCGCCCCTGGGCTGGGCTCCAAACTCGTCCGAGCTGAGAGCCATGACTCCATCTTGTGTCGTCTTTACCTCCCAGAGCTCTGCACATAGAACCCCCCAGAAATACTGGTTCATCGGCATGTATTTGGGGAGCATCTACTGAGTGCCAGGTGTGGAGCTAAGTCTGCGTGTTCAATGAAGAGAACTACAGACATGGTCCTGCCCCAGTTAGTCTGCAGAACGGAACCCTCTCTGCATTATTTGCCGACATTTTCAACAAAATGAGAATGAGTCAAGGCCTCAGAAATGAATGGTTTCTTATATATATAAAAAAAGATTTTTTATATAAAAAAAGACAAGAAAGCTCACTTGTATATTTTATGTTGTATCTGTCTCATGACAGATTTATGTGAAAGCAAACATTATGCTGAATGCCCTAGAGTTTCACTGTTGTTCACTGTTCCCACCAACCACTCCGATAATCCTTTGTATCTGCAGTTTCTCATAATCTCTTCACTTCGAACAGAACTTTGAGGCTCAAAATGTTTACATTTAAAAAGTCGATTGATATAGTTATTTATAAAGTTGAAAAAAGTGGGGGCTGGGATAACTTTTTGAAGTGGTATTTGTTTACCAAACATTAGTTGGGCACCTACTGTATCTTAATGCTCCTATATTTTGATTTCTCAAATTTCTTCATGTTCTTTTCTTCCTGGTTCCTGATGTCTTGGACTTTTAATTATTACCAGAGATGACTTTTAGGTCTTTGAAATCAAACACTGGGGGCACCTGAATGGCTCAGTGGGTTAAGCCTCTGCCTTCAGCTCAGGTCATGATCTCAGGGTCCTGGGATCAAGCCCCACATCGGGCTCTCTGCTCAGCGGGGAGCCTGCTTCTTCCTCTCTCTCTGCCTGCCTCTCTGCCTACTTGGGATCTCTCTGTCAAATAAACAAATAAAATCTTAAAAAAAAAAAAAATCAAACACTGATCTTTTACATAAGACCCCATTCTGTATTTTCCACTTCTCTTTTCCTCTTCTTCTTTTCCCCCAAAAGACCCCTCCTTCATCACAAAACTTCTCATCAACCCAGACAGACTTGCTCTTTCTCTCTCTTCTACCTGTCTTAAAACAACCCCAAATCATTGCCTTTGCTGGGGAGATTTCTGATGATGACCTCTGCCTTCTTCTAGGTTTTAAACTCCTTGAGATCAGAAGCTTGGTGAACATACTCACTTTTTTATTTACCCACAAAATTTTTTTGAGCATCTACCACGAGTCAGGCACTGTTCTAGGACTGGATAACTGTCAATGAGGGAAACCAACTATATTCTCTCCCTTATTGAGCTTCTATTCTAATGCATTCTTAATTTATTTCATGTCTTTATATTAAACAGCATACACATTGCACTGAGGTAGGTCAGAGAGCTTTGATAATGAAAACAAGGCTGGATTTCTTGTTTTCTTAGGGTGCTTGAATTCATCCGTAACTCTCTCCGGGAGGTCAGGTAATTTCTAGGGAATCAGAGGAGCCATGGGAAGTTTGCTCTGTGCTAGGATACATCCAGGGCCTGTACTCGAAAAGGTAGAATGGAAGGCCCAGGTGAGGCCTGAACTGACCCAGCAGGACAGGAAGTGTAGACGCCTGGTCAACCTTTGTAGCTAACCAGATTAAGGGCTTGCTCTATCGGTTTGTGGACACACAGGACCCCCACATGCCCCTCTTCCTCCTTTGCTCTTTCTAACCTTTTGGCCAACTTCCTGTCTGGTAGCATTACCGTCTGCTGATACCCTGTCGACCACTCCGGTAATAAACGTGGTTGCCAAGAAAGTTGGGACTGTTGGCTAAAACCAGTTGTGAGTTACCTTAATCTGTATGGTTGTCTCCACTTACTATCACAGACGATAAATTGAGATATTGAGGTACTTTGGCGGATGTGCTGGCAATGACATAATTGACTTCAACATTCCGAGGCTCACGATATGCAAAAATCTTAAGTTTATGTCAATTATTCACACAGTTTATCTGAAATCACTATTACGACTTTAGAGAAATATTTACAAAAGGCTTAACAATCATTTTCCTGAACTATTCCTCAAAGAGGATTATACTTCTTCCAACTCCGAGCCCTGCTGATACTGTCTGTCAACAAGACTGAATGAAAAATGAAGCTTATTATTTGAAACCTTTGGACCAATACTTGAGCGGCTAAAGAGGTCACTGGCATTGTTTGTCCAATATCACCTGCAGAGAATTTACTTATTCCAAGAATGTGATTGTCAACAAGGCAAATGACTTCAGATAATACACCGTGTCCAGCTGGTGGGAAATCCCTAAGCTAACAAACTTGGGAGAAGGCAAGTAGACCCCCAGAAAGTTAGCATACATTTTTCCTTCTCAGTTCCTAAGTGTATCCACCCCTATAGGACTGCATTGATTTTTCTTTGATGAGCCTGTGAGGGATTGGCTTTTGAACTATTTCTAATCTTTTTTTAAAAGATTTTATTTATTTATTTGACAGAGAGAGACACAGGGAAAGAGGGAACACAAGCAGGGGGAGTGGGAGAGGGAGAAGCAGCCTCCCCACTGAGCAGGGAGCCTGATGCAGGGCTCAATCCCAGCATCCTTGGATCATGACCTGAGCCGAAGGCAGATGTTTAATGACGGAGCCACCCAGGCGCCCTGAAATGTTTATAATCTTTTAGGTTGCTGTAAATTTAGCTCCTAACAGAGCGCCTTCACATGATAGGTGATTGACAAAGATCTGTTGAACAAGGAAGCTGACTTTTAAAGAGAGAAACTGGATGCTAGACGGGGCATGCCCTGATGGAAATGCGTTCAAACCTAAGGATCGGCATGGAGCTGGGAGCGGGAGACTGGCAGCAGGCTGTGGGGCGTGGGGGGCAGGAGGCCAGGCCCTTCTCCCCCCCCCCCCCTCAATCCCTCCAGCCCAGTCTAAATGAAGAAAAGCAGCACTAACCGTTTGTGGCTTGGTCCTATGTTCTGCTTCTCCGGGGCTCGTGCCCTCCACAGTCACATGCCCTGTGCCTCTGCTTCCCCAGCCCTGTTTTCCACCTTACGTCATTGGTTCCGCTTTACCATAACTACAAGCACGCTGAGGCAGTGACCTAGGGACCCTGCTACAGTTTCGATGAGATCAGGTCACACCTCTTAGCAGGACTCTCCTTGTCACGCTCAGGGTAGAAACCAAAGTCCTCCCCATCTGTGCACCGAGGACCTGCTGCATTGGGCTCCCTTACCTCTCGACCTCCTACCTTAAAAGTCACAAAGACTCAGTAAAGTATTAGAATCTCCTTTTCATAGAAATGTGAACACGAATGCTCAGAGTCGGATGGCTTCCTTGTTCAAGGCTGCAAAGTCGGAAAAGAGCGGAGCTGGGTCTGGAATTCAAGATTCTGACTGGAGAGCCCTCACGCTCCCCCTGCTGCCTCCAAGAATCCCCCCGGATCTTTGTCCCTAAACTAGCACTTTTCTTGTCTGTTAAACCCTTCAAGTGCCCAAGAAATCCGACACCCAGTACTTCTGCGTTCTGACCCTTCTCTAAGAGCTCTGAAGCTATTATATGAGCTGGGCTCAGCGGAGGTCACAGCTTCCCCGGGAGAATAAGCTGGCAGAGCCCGCTGCGGGGGCAGGGAGAGGACCTTCCCACGGGAGACTGAGCACGGAAGGACTTCCACGTTCGCACAGTTGCGTCTGGAGTTGTAACCCTGAGCTCACCCCGTACAAGTGTCCCACGACTGGAGTTCTCTTGCATTCTACTGTCTAAAATATTGAAAGATTTTTTTTTCCTTTTTCCTTCCCTGACTACTCTCATTCCTGGGTAACAGCAAGGGACAAGTGTGGGAGGAAGAGGTGACTGAATAATTCGCAGTTAATACAGTGGGACAGGGGGTTGGCTGTTTTGTGCAGTTGGTGTTCGGAGGAGAAATAGGTTCTCCCTAAGTATAAAAACTGTATTAAAGCAATAAGTAAAATGCAGAATGATAAGCAGATAAAAAAACAGATTAAGGATCTCTAAAGCAAAGCATTTGAGTGTTGCTTTTTATTCACTGGGGATTATCGTCACTCACCGCCTGGTGGGCCTTCTTGGTTTTAAACTATATGTCAATTGGGAATAATGGAATAAAGTCAAATCAATAAAAGTTCCACCCAGGAATGGAATCTGGCCCTTAGGTCCTAGGAAACTAACACGCATTCCTTGGAACCCATGATCACACTTTAACTGCTAGACTTTCAACAAAACAAACATTTCCGTGAGTTGTACTGAGTGACATGAAGGTACAGATGTGAGCCCTCCATTCCCCTATCAGCTTCTCATTTGACCCCAAAGCATTAAGGTTATACCACTGGAAATTCCTTTTTTGCCTCACAAAATGGAGTATTTTGTAGCAGAAGAAAGAACCCTAGATTAGGAGTCAGAAATCCTGTGTTCGGATCCCAACTCTGGCCCTTTTTAACTGCAGGGCCCCAGAGGAGTCTCTCATGTATAAAATATGTGTAATATTGTTTGCTGGGCATTTACGATAATACAGTGCTTATAAATGGAAATACAGAGATGCCTGGGTGGCTCAGTCGTTTGGTTAAGTGTCTGCCTTTGGCTCAGGTCGTGATCCCAGGATTGCGAGATCAAGTCCCTCATCAGACTCCTTGATCAGCGGGGAGCCTGCTCCTTCCTCTGCCTGCCTGTCTCTTTCTATCTTTGACAAACAGAGTTTAAGAAAGAAAGAAAGAACGAACGAAGGAAAGAAAGAGAAATGGGTGTTTCTCACATTTAAATGATCAACAGGGAAAATTTCATGATTTTATTTTAAATTGGGATACATATACAACACTTACTATTAAAGTTATATAATCACTTTCTTTTGTTATTTTCAAAATAGGAAGTCTGTTATTTCCCTTTCAAAGTTCATAACCTCGATGGAAGGCTTAAGAGAGGTGGAGGTAGGGTAGTGTAGTCTGCAAAGACTGAGCTTTCTGTAGTTGGACGGACATGACATGAATCTCTCTTCTAATACTGGATGATCTTGGGCAAGATACACATGATCTCTGAGCATCTATTTCTTCAGCCTAAATATGAGAACAAGAAGACCCACCACACAGAGTTAGTGTGAGGATCCCACGGACAAACACACAGAAGCTTCCTTACACATCGCAAGGGCTCTGTAAAAGTGTGTTTCCTGAATTACAGGGTTTGGTAGTTTTATTTAAGAAGTTTAATACTTTTCTGACTCTTCCCACCACGAGAATCATGTGTGAGTAGCGACAGAGACCAAGGGAAAGAAATGTGCCAGGAGGAAGCGAGAGGTTATTTTCTTAAAGTCAAAGAATAGGAGTTAACTTGATTTATAAGTGAAATAGAAGACTGTCCTTCCTTTGGAGGGACGTTTCCGGGGCAGGAAGTTACCCAGTGACATGCTATAGACCATCCTAATGAGCTGTGGCCCCAGAAAGCCAAGCTGTGTCCGAAAGTCTTGACTTACTGCTCTCTGGTTCACTGGGTGGAAGAAAATGATCTCCGAGGTAGGATAGAAGTCAGGCTTCAGTGAAGGTTACCTCAGCCACTCAACTTTCATTGGTGCCTGAAGGAAAGCTCACAGATTTATCCCCCACAATGTGGCCAATTCCAAAAAGAACAAGTTTAGGGGTAATGAAAAAGTGGGGTTGTCAGTGTTTATTTCTGTTTGTTTATATATATCCTGCCTCATCTTACAAAATATTTGAGGAAACTCCTTATAAATACAAAAGAATAATAAAAAAAAAAAAGCTGAAGAGATCTAAGCAAAAAAGGAAAAAATAATAATAAAATAAAAGCTAAGGGTAAGGGGTGCCTGGGTGGCTCAGTGGGTTAAAGCCTCTGCCTTCAGCTTGGGTCATGATCCCAGGGTCCTGGGATCAGGCCCCACATCGGGCTCTCTGCTCAGCCCGGAGCCTGCTTCCTCCTCTCTCTCCCTCTGCCTGCCTCTCTGCCTACTTGTGATCTCTGTCTGTCAAATAAAAAAAAAAAAAAGAAAGAAAGAAAGAAATGTCTTCCACACATGGGGATTCTCACGGTCTGGGTATCCATCATTCAGGTCTCCACAGTTACCCCAAGGTCTCGTAGGGAGGTAAAGTCTTCATAAGTCAAAACTACTCATGAGTGAAGAGAACAGCTATATAACAAGGTCGCACGCAAGCAGTTAGCACCTGTCCCTGTCTCCTGCCGCTGTATCAACGTCTTTGTCAGTCTGGATGGATGTGAGGCTGCAAACGACCAATACAACAGGCAAATAAAATGCAAATCTACTGCAGACTTAACTAGAACATCTTTCCAAAGGGGCACGATATAAAATAAAACGCAAATATAGTTAACTATCTTTCCAAAGGGGCAGAGTATAAAGGCTCAAACATTGTACAATCTTAAAATTTTGTGAGAAAATTAGTACCAAATAAATCAACATAATTAATTCTTCATTCAGAGGACTAGCGCATGGTTGCCATAGCAACTTAAATTTCTTAAAAAGTAAGGTTGAATACACTTATTTTCATAGTCGTTTGTTCTATTTTAAAACCACATATAATCGAACACAACTGTTTGCAGATAAGAAGAGTCACCCGAAGTATAGTGTAGTGTAGTTTTGGCTCTCAGCTTCTTGGTAACAAAAACAAAAAGGCAACATGCTTGGTTAGAAAAGTCATAGGGTAATAACATAAAAACAGGAAATCATTGCAGGGCACTGGGGATGATGGTATTGAAATCTACCACTGGAGAAGACAGCACATCTACTGCTAGTAAGAGGTCTAAAAAGGTAGCAACCTGTGCTGTTAAATTACGGTGTGTTTGGCTTACCACTCTCATGAGCCAAACGCCCAAGGAGCACAGTGAAGGTCATTAAAGCTCTTGGATCGGTTTTCCCTGCTCTCCCTCTTGGCCGCAGGTGAAGATGCTTCTTTCTCTGAGTCCTAGGCAGGTCCTTGCAGTTGAGTGGAAACATGTAACCATTTCTGGTCAATGTGTTTTGTTTTGTTTTTTTCTTTAAAGATTATTTGTTTGTTTGTTTGTTTGTTTACAATAGAGCAAGAGAGGGAACACAAGCAGGGGGAGCAGCAGAGGGAGACTCCCCGCTGAGCAGGGAGTCCACCTGGGGCTCCAACCCTGGAATCACGACACAAGTCAAAGGCTGGCACTTAACCGACTAAGCCACCCAGGCGCCGCTGGTCAATGTGTTTTGACAGAAGAAACGTGTCACATCCAGGCAGAGAGCAGAGACCCACCAGTTTCCTTTCCCTTTGACATAGTGACTGATGGTGTTTGAGACAGTAACTGCTCGGCCAGCAAGGGTCCCTGAGTAACTCAGATGAGCCATGAGTTTGTAGAACAAACAAGGAATTAACCTCTGGGTCGAGCCGAGATTTGGGGGTTGTTACTGAAGCATGATCTAGTCTCCTCTGACTGAAACAAATATCGTCTTGCCAGTGATGGAAAATAGAAAATAAAACAAACAAGTTGTGCAGAGATAAGTTGCATATGGTGCTCAGATCCCTAAATAAAGATCCCACCCAGCAACAGTGACATTCTGGATAATTTGGGTAAGATGTGTCCAGGAACACGCCTGGATCACGGATGCATCCTCTAGCTTATTTTTCTCCCTTTATTTCGTGGCACATCTTTTCCAAATATATGCATGCCTGAGAGTCCTTATTTTTTGTATTACAGAGTGGATAATTTTGATGTATATTAAGCTTCAGAAATGAGAAAATTCCTCTTTTTTTTTTTTAAAGATTTTATTTATTTATTTGACAGACAGAGATCACAAGTAGGCAGAGAGGCAGGCAGAGAGAGAAGAGGAAGCAGGCTCCCTGCTGAGCAGATAGCCCGATGTGGGACTCGATCCCAGGACCCTGAGATCATGACCTGAGCCGAAGGCAGCGGCTTAACCCACTAAGCCACCCAGGCGCCCGAGAAAATTCCTCTTGAACTGGGATAAACTGAAAGACTATTATAAACAAGTGGACAGACAACTTGGCAGAAGGTTTACTAATCAAAAAAGGGCCTAATAGAAGCAGAGATAAAAGAAAGAGGGCCTGTTTTAGAGAAACGGCAGCGAGTAAAATAAGAATGGCTGTGAAGAATGGATGCTAGAAAAAGTAGGCAACCTGGAAAGCAGAAGAGTGGGGAACCACATATTTGAAGAGGAGTGTGTTCAGTGATTCCAAGAGATGGGGCCCTGAGCAGAGAAATTCTGAGGCCTGAATCTAGAGGTAGACCCCAGGTCGGGGATGGAAGAAGTAAAGAGAGAGTTCACTCATTTTCGAATTGAGCAGTGAACCTGGGCCTAAAGCCCGACACAGGAGGGTCCCCCATACAGTGAGGGAGCTGAAGGCAATGTGTTCCGGCTCAGCCCTGGGAGTCATTATCATGTGGATTAAGGCTAGGAAAGGAAGCCATACCTGGAAAAGACAGAGTTCTAAGCTTTTTTACAGAGTTTTAGTATTTATACTTGCTCAGGTTCATCCAAGTAAAGGGATTCTGGGTCAGTATTCAGTAAGGTGTCTTCACAGACCTCAGTGAGGTCTTTTTTGCACAGCTGCCTGTCAGGGAAGCAGAGACCGTGGGCCGGAGCTCTGCAGTGACTTCTTGGCTGCTCGTCCTCACAGATGTGTAGTGCCTGCCTGGTCACTGGATCCACTGTCGTTCCTCCACAGGCCATCAGAGAGGCCGAACTGTAGCAAGTCTGACTATAGCACTTTCCGATGGAAAACCCTACTGCGGCTCCACATTACTCTTAGGATGACCCAAATTCCCGAGTTCAGCATCCACGCTCTTAACCTTCTGGTCCCTGCCTGCCTTTCTTGCCTCATTTTTGCCCAGTCTTCCCCTTCCACCATAGTGAATGTGTGTACAGCTTCTGGGAAAGCCATGTTCTAGATGCCTCCAGAACTTTCCACAGGTAGCTGTCTCCTCTCCAGCCCTTAACCACCCACATCCCTCCAAGTCATCTTTCAAGACATAGTTCAGTGATCCCCTTCCCCAGGGAGCCATGCCTGAACCCCCGAAACCGGTCTCGTGCCTTCCCTGTGCTTCCCCATGTACGCTGTCTCGGTGCTACCCCACTGAAAGGTAACGGTCTGTGTACGTGACTGTGTCCCCCGCAAGATTGTTACCTGTGTGAAGGACCTGGCACGACTTCCTTGTTTTGACATTCTCTACACCTAATGCAAGGCCTACTCTGAGCAGATACTCAACGCGTGTTTGAAGAATGAACATAAATGAGGAGACGCCAAGGTCGCAGGGTTGGGTGTTTGGACGAGAACTTTCTCGCCCTGCCCCTAGCCCGCCCCACCGTTCTTTTATTCAACGGGCTTAGAAAGTCTGCCGTATCTGAGGTGTTCATGGTCTGTATGGTGTTTCTCCAGGCTTCTCAGGCGCGGGGCCTTTCCGGTGCAGCTGCGAAGCAGAGGGGCCGGTTCTCTCCCAGCGGGCCTGTGCTAATCCCTGCTCCTGTGGCTCACCGTAGCTCTGCACTGGGAGGCTGCTGGTAAGCGCCCCACTAGCAGAGCCAGACTTCAGACCTCAGCTTTATCACCGTATTAGTTTCCGATTACTGCTCAGTGGCTTAGAGCAGCACAAATTCTTATCTTGCAGTTTCCGAGGTCAGAAGTCCAAAATGGATCTCACCAGGATAACACCTGGTGTTATCAGAGCTTTGTTCTGTCTAGGAGAGAATCCATTTTCCTGCCTTTTCTGGCTTCTAGAGGCCACTCCCAGTCCTTGGCTCATGACGCCTCTCCTCCATCTTGGAAGCCGGGGAGACTTCCTCACAGGGCACGGCTCTGACACTGTCCCTCCTGCCTTCCGCTTTCATTTAGGAGATAGTCTGAGGATTACACTGGGCCCACCTAGATAATCTCGGAAAATTTCTTCAGTCTCAAGGTCAGCTGATTAGCAACCTTAATTCCATGCACAACCTTAATTCTCCTGTGCCATGTGGTAGAGTCACAGGTTCCAAGGATTAGGATGCAGACATCTGGGTGCGGTGGGGTGTGTTATCCTGCCTACCCTTACTTCCTAGCAACGTACTAGCTACGTGGTCTTATGCAACTTATTCCTTTCCTCCAAGACTCAGTTTCCTTTTTTGAAAAACAGAGAAGGTGAGAATAATAGCCCCTACCTTTGAGAATTATGGAGACAACGAACAGAGAGCTTATGTAACAACGTAAACGACAATGAATAGAAAGCTTATCACAATTCCTGACACAGAGTTAGGGGTCCACAAACATTAGCGTTACTCAACAGCATCATCATCACCATCATCATCTACAGGGGGGAGCGGGTAGAGAGGTCTACACACTCAGTCCTCCACCCCTCGCTGCATGCAGTAGAATGAGCACCTTCATAGAGACCCCCTACTTTTCTCCCACTTCTTCCTCTGCCCAACCCCTATTTCAAGGCCCTGAAGGAGGAGCAAGTCCAGCAAACACCACTGACAGACAAGGGAGAACGACACCAAGTGGAGTCCTTTGAGTTTCTGATATTTGAATTCTGTAAGTCAGCTATGGGGCTCTCCCGTCTCAGAAAGAGTCTTGTGAGGTTGTTCTAGCCTCACACCAGTTTCTCAGAGTCCCCCTGACTGTGTGGAGGAGCCCTGGGAATCCCAAGGGCCAAACATTCCGGTTCCTGGGGTTTGGGTCTGCGTGAGTGTGTGAGCCCATGTCCGTGAGTCTTTGCTTTCCCTCTCAGGGAATCCCTGAGCCCCCGCAGGCGTCAAGGGCCCCATCCCAGTGAACGCCACTCAACTTCAAAGAGGAATTCTCTTCGGAAAACAAGAGGCCAAGGCTAGCTGGATCCCAGGCGGGCCGCAGTTCCCTCCTTCTGCTCCATTCACATTGAAGACTTGAGCGTTTCTTTAAACATAAAGGGATTTATTTATATTTCACTCCATGCCTCACATAATTTTGGGCATCTTAGCGTGGCTGTTCCACGTTTCTGAGAAAGACTGTTTGCCCTGTTTGTTTCTGTCATAATGTTTTCATTTACTAGACTGACTCTGCTGTATGTATTCATGAAAAGACAATATTATGTACAATATACATATGTGTATAGAACAGCTATTAAAATGTACACAGAGAATATATATGTATGTACATATACACATACACACACCATTTTACAAGTAAGAGAAAGAGAACATCTTTGAATTTATTTATTTAGGGACCCCTGGGTGGCTCAGTTGGTTAAACTTCTGCCTTCAGCTCAGGTCATGATCTCAGGGTCCTGGGATCCAGTCCCGCATTGGGCTCCCTGCTCAGCAGGGAGTCTGCTTCTCCCTCTGCCTGCTGCTCCCCCTGCTTGGACTCGCTCTCTTTCTCTCTCTCTAGCAAATAAATAAAATCTTAAAAAAAAAAAAAAAAGATTTTAGGGGGTGCCTGGGTGGCTCAGTGGGTTAAAGCCTCTGTCTTTGCCTCGGGTCATGATCTCAGGGTCCTGGGATCGAGTCCCGCATCTGGCTCTCTGCTCAGCGGGGAGCCTGCTTCCCTCTCTCTCTCTCTCTGCCTGCCTCTCTGTCTGCTTGTGATCTCTGTCTGTCAAATAAATAAATAAAATCTTAAAAAAAAAAGATTTTATTTATTTATTTGCCAGAGAGAGAGAGAGGGAGACAGAAAGAGAATGAGTATGGGGAGAACAGGGGCAAGCAGACTCTCCGCTGCGTGAGGAGTCCGACTCGGGGCTCAATCCCAAGACCCTGAGATCATGAGCTGAGCCGAATCAGGCACTTAACTGATTGAACCACCGGGGTGCCCCACTTCTTTGAATCATTAACCACACAGTGGAGAGCTTAGATCTTCAGAAAATAAATAAAATCTATAAATTACATACATATCTCATGTACTTCATAAGTACACAGAGGAAGTCTGCTCCTTACTACCAAATAGAAACAGGAACCGTGGAACAACAGTTAAATGCATACACATGCACTTAACACTCGCAAAATATAATACTTGACCTCATTTTCGATAATAATTCCCAGCTCTTCCCTCGTCAGACTTACATCCAAGTTCTGACAAACTGAAATAATAAGGTTTACTTTATCTTCCCTTTTTCTCTCCATTCCTGGAAATTCTAGAGCTCAAAAGCTAAAACCAGTGGCAGCAGGAAGAAAAATGACAAATCTCTAGCTCTTTGGAATGTTTGCTCATCCACTCCTAAAACACCCACCTTCGCTACCAGCTGCCTAGCACTTCAGAAGACACCCTCGTCTTGTCGTTCTGAGACGGGCTTCATGAGTGCCTAATGGCCCAGTCACAGGCCAAACCTCCTGCTTCCCAAGGAAAACTCTGCTGGGGCCAGAGAATCATTAGAAGTTTCATTGAACGTCATAAAGTATTTGTTTCCCAACGTTTTGCGGAGTTTCCCCTAGATTTTCAGGTTTATATAATATTGAGAAAACTTTGGGTTTCAGCAGGTGAACTGTAGTATGACAAGGGTAGCTACCCTAACTGCCATTATCTTGGACTGACTTCTTTGTCTCTACAGAAGAATTCTCAGGGGTGGCTGAGCTAGGAGGAAGCCAGGTAATCGGACTCACACAGGCTCCCTCCTGTAGGAGATAGCAATAGCATTCTAAGAGTCTCCCTTGTGAACTACCGACATTTTCAAGCTGCATGACATTCCGGAGACCAGCAAGATACCTGAGCAGTAACCGTCAAAAGAATTTCTTCGCGCAGGAGTTTTAAGCCATGATCTGTTTTCTTACCTTCTACCAGAGCCGCATAGTGTGTAAGCTCTGGGACCAGACTGCCCAGGTTCAAATCCTGCCCCCATGCTCAGAAGCTATGTGACCTTCAGCAAGTTATTTGACCTTTCTGTGCCTGCTTCCCTTTCTGTGAGATGAGGCTAATAAAACCCCTCTCAGGATTATTGTGAGGATTAAGTAAATTGACGCACGGGAAGTGTTTAGAAAAATGCCATTTAGCAAGTACCTGGTAAATGTCAGATGCTCTCTGGACCGTATATTCTCTTCCATAAGTGAACAACTCTAGTACCTCTTCTACATACCTCACAGGTTATTTTAAAGGTTACAATGAGGAAAATGTTATGGAAGAAGATTAGAAAAAGGCTTCTGAAGAGAAGCCGGATGTCGGAACGACAGGAAGCTGGAAATCGAACATGGAAGCGACATCAGCATGAAGGCAGCGGAAGGAAAGAGAGGAGGAGCGAAGCGAACGGGCCACTCGTGCTCACGCCTGCTGTCTCCGAGGGGTCTGACAGGCATGACGTCACCTGATTCTCACCAACGCTTGCAAGGGAGGTATTTTGTCAACCACAAATTGAGCTCCGTGAGCTCGAGGAAGCTGCTCAAGGTTCTGCAGAGCCGAGCCCCAGCCCCAGCTCAGGCCCCTCCAACGCCCAAGCGCATCCCTGGTTCCCCCACGCGACCACGCGACGGCCGCACCCACCCCCTCAAAACAATGAAGCCGTTCCGTGTGTCCGTGACAGCCGCTGTGATGCTAGGGCTCAAGGACTGGGCACGAACTGCTCAGTGCAGCTCCCGCGGCGCGCGGGGGCAGCGGGTTCTGGACGAGCTCACTGGAAGGAGACCAGCACAGAGGGGCAGGGACGTGGCGGCCCGCCGGGCTTGCCCACATCCGCAGAGATGGCCACGGGAGCGGGTGAGGTGCCAGAAAAAGAATGAAGAGGTGTTGTGCAAATGAATGAGTGAAGGAAGGAAAAAGCACAGTCACGCTTCATACTTCAGGATATTTTCATACCTTTCACAAACACCCAAATTCTAGAACATTCCCTCTAACCCCATCCCAGCTTTGAACCGCCTGCTATCAGAGCTCCAGGAGTTCTGGTGCTTCTTTGTGGTAGTCCCTTGCAAACCCTCAGGTCGTCCCCTTCATTCCCTGAAGATCCTTCCCACCGCCCCGGCGGTTAGATACCTCTGCCCCACAACACTATTCCTGGCACCATACTTAATGCCTAGGACCTCATGGGTACTCCTCCTGGAGTCTTCCTGCCTTCCTCCCCTAAGTCAGCCCACCTACTGGCTTCCCTGGTCAGACCCTGCCTCCTGGCATTAGCAACGGGCAAAACCTCCATAAAACCCGTTTCAAGCATCCCCATTCTCTGACCACCTCCTTCTATTTTTATTTTTATTTTTTTGGTAACAGCTTTATTGTGATATAATTCATATACCATAAAATTCACCCTTTAAAAGTATACAGTTTAATGGTTTTAGTGTATTCAGAGTTGTACGACCATTAGCACAATGAACTTTATGTTATTTTAATCACTGCCCCCTCCAAACCCCCCACCATACCCATGAGCTTTCCCCACCCCTTGCAGTTCTCCCATTGCTCCAGTCCTAGGCAACCACCAGGCTACTTTCTCTATATATATCTGTCTATTCTGAACATTCCACATTATACAATGGGTGGCTTTTTGTGATCAGTTTCTTTCACTTAGCGTAATGTTTTCCAGGTCCGTCCAAACTGTAGCATACATCAGAACTTCATTCCTTTTTATTGCTGAGTAATAATGTATCGTACGGATGTATTCTACTTATCCATTCATCAGTGGATGGACATTTGGGTGGTTTCCACTTTGGGGTTATTGTGAACAATGCTGCCATAAACACTTGTGTACCTCTTTTTATGTGATGTGTGCTTTCATTTCTCTGGGGTCTCCCAGAGGAGTGGGAGGCAACCATTTAGGCTCACTGTCCCTAGGAGTGGGCTTGCCGGGTCTTATGGTAATTCTACATTCCACATTTTGAGGAACTACCATATTGTTTTGTTGTCACTGCACCATTGTGTAATCTCACCACCTCTGAACGAGGTTCTGATTTCTCTACATCGTCCTCAACACGTGTTCTATCTTGTATTATCGTCATCCTGGGAGGTCTGAAGGCAATGACATGTCACCATGACTTTGATTTGCATTTCCCAGCTCCTCCCTTTTCAGTTCATTTGTTCTACTGTTCCGACTCCAGCCATTTCGCAATCCCATGGGGACCTGCCATCCACGGGCCCTGTGGCTCTGCTACAGCTTCTTGTTCATTTCATGCGCTCACTTCCTTCCTTGCCAACCTCAGTGTCCACCAGCCATCACTATGGCCAGTGACTTGCATAAGGCCTCAGCTCTTTTGCCCTCCTCTCCCTTCTTCGTGGTCAATGGGCAAAACCCCAGTCTGGCTTCAGTTGGGCTCTCCATCTTCCCTACACTCTTGTCTGCACAGATGAAGGTGGCTGGTCTCAGTTTAAGTCCATGACCTTCAACCTCAAGTCAGCCCTTAATGCTACTTGGCAATTCCAACTGCATTCACTTGACAATCACAGATCCATTCATCCTTCCGCTCCCCTGGTCAGTCTCGCTCTGTTGCTCTCCTGAAACCCTCCACCCTTCCCTACCATCCCTACGCCGACTTCACTTTCTCTTTCGGCAAGAAAACGCACGCGATCAGAAGACCGCGCCTCAACACCGTGCCACCATGCGGATCTCCTGTCTACACATGCTTCGTCATCCTTTCTGTTGCCAGGGCTGGGCCAGCTCTAACAGTGTCTTCGTTTGTGCACGAGATCCCACCCGTTGTCCCCTATTGATGCGCACTCTTCCTGCGATTGTCCCCTCTCAGGCATGGCCACATTTTCCCATTCTATTGAATTACTCTCCTCACTGGAAAACATTCTATTATTTCTCCCATCTTAAATAAAATAAAACAAAATGAACTCCCAATCCTACATCCTTACCCAGCTATATCCCCTTTCCTCTGTAGAGAGCCTAGCCCTAATCTGCTTGCTGATGGATGCTTCTTTGGTATCTCAGATGTTATGAGGCTAAAATTAAACTCCTGGTCTGCTTCCTGAACCCTTTCTTTTTATGGTAAGTGACATCACTATCTTTTAATTTCTTGGATCAAAAACCTTAACAAAGTCTCTCTCACATTACACACTGAATCTATCAGGAAAGCCTAAATGGTTGCCTTCAGAATATGTTCCCAATCTGACTACTTCTCACCACCCACACAGCTACCGGTCTGCTCTAACCTCCACCTTCCCTCACCTGGATAGTGAGTGGGATCCGAAGGGCTTCTGTCCATATGTACCTTCTACTCACTCCACATTGCTGCCCCATAACGTATATTTTTTCTTTCTTTTTATTTTTTCCCCAGATTTATTGAGATAGTATTGACACAGAACATATGTAAGTTTAAGGGGTACAACATGATGGTTTCATACATGTCCTATAATGCATTTTCAGCACTGTAACCAGAGTGACCCTTTTAACACAATGTCAAGCACATCATTCTTCAGCTTACAACCCTCGAATGGCTTCCCAACCCACTTTAGGTAAACGCTCAAGTCCTCTTCATGGCCTTCAAGGTCCTACATGATCACACAACCTGCCCCTCTATACCTCTTCAACCCTTTCTCCTGTCCCTGTCCCTTGGGGTTACTCCACCTCAACCCCCCTGGCTTCCCTGAGATTCCCTGCACTGTCCAAGGACACATCTACAGCCTGTTCTTTGCACCTGATGGCTACTTGTGTTTGCAGCACTTCCTTCCAGGTGGGAACATGACTCACCACCTCTCCTTCTTGTCTCCTGCCCTTTCCAAAAGTTTAGCAAAGGCTGTCCCAGATTAGAGAATTGCTGGGGTGGGGTCGGGGTCGGGGTTGGGGTTGGGTTGGGAAGAGTTTGGAATAAAAGAGAGAAGAGAAAAGAAAAAGGATGTTTAAACTTGGAGGTTCTCCTTAGGTCAGGGTCTAGTCACTTTACAATTTGGCTGGCTCCTCACAAGCCATGATGATGCCGATATATCCATTTTTACAGATGAGATAACAGAAGCACAGAGGGATTAGGTCATAATCTCTGATAAATGTCTACAATATGGTTGAGCTAGGTGTCTGGTCAAAATCTAACCTCAAAACCTCTCCTCGGTCACTACATCACAGATTTCCTCCTTCCTATGTTGTTGAGAGCAAGCTGGGAAGCCTATTATAAAATTAAAATATTTACAGAAGTGAAGAAATCAATATGGCTTATTTTTCTAAGTTCTTCACCTTGACTCTACCCTCAAAAACCTGGGTGTGCTCAATGGAAGGGAAATCCCAGACATTCCTGGCAACCTTTCAACTAATCATTTGGGATCACACAACCCATGCAGAACTCCCTTCCTTGAATATCTTTTACTGACTTTGAAAAAAAAGGGCCTTCAGAAAGGGGAAGAAGACAAGTCAACTTGCAGAACTTGATTTGGTCCCTGAAGCCAGAGGGGCAAAACCTCACATGAACCAAACTCATAAGAGACTGACTCATGGATCCAAACCAACTAGACTTGTGGTGCTCCAAACCGCCATGTGTTTGGCCGGTGCCTGGAATATTCTTCTTCCATCCTTCATCATCGAATTGGTAAACTCATGCACACATCCACTTATGTAGTCAAGTCATTTGCTGAGTCAGGTAGCATCTCTTGAGCACCTACTATATGCCAGCTACTGTATTAGGAGCTGAACACCTAGACTTCCCTCACTGTTCCAGCAACAATAATCATGATAATAGCTAATATTATGTAGGGCTTGCCATGAGCTGGGCACTGTATTAAAAGCTTTATATCTATCAAGTCATTTAACCTTTACATTAACACTATGATGTCTTTACTAGTATCACTCACATTTGACCAATAAGGACATTGAGATATGGTAAGTCTTTAAAAACAAACAAACAAAAAAACCCCACTTGTTTTCAGTCATGCAGCTAATAAATGTTGGTTCAAGATTGAATCTAGCAGTTTCCAGAGCCTGTATACTGTCTAAATACTATATTAAATGACGTACTTTTTAAAACCCTTTTCTCCGGACTCTCCCCTCCCCCAGGCTAGCCGTTTCCGTCTGCAGACACGTACCGTTGTGAACTTCGTAAACTTCATTAGTGAGGTTGTTTCCCTGCATCATACATTCTTTGCTTACATGTCTGTCTCCTCCATCAGACTCTATGCGTCTCCAGGGCAAAGATAACACCTTATTTATTTTTGCCTCTTCCATGCCTAGCACGGTTTCTGTCCTGAAGTAAGTGGTCAGTACTTGTTGCTGTATTAATTTCTTGTTAGCTGTGCAAGCTAGAGCAGTACGAGTGTCAGAAGGGCCAATCCAGGAAAACAAATTACTCGAAGTATTTCGAATGCAGGGCAGGTAACAGAAGGGTTCAGTTATATAATAGTGGATGAGCTCCCAAGCCGCTGTGGGAGGTTACCTGCACCCCCAAGCCCAGGAGGGTTTA
Source organism: Mustela nigripes (assembly GCF_022355385.1). Classification (NCBI taxonomy): domain Eukaryota; kingdom Metazoa; phylum Chordata; class Mammalia; order Carnivora; family Mustelidae; genus Mustela; species Mustela nigripes. The sequence continues at coordinate 264,137,555 of NC_081557.1, read as the reverse complement.
AATCTGCCTGGTGGAGCTGTGGCAGGCAGGATCTAGCCACCAGAAAAGACAAAGCCACCATCACGCTGTCTGAGATCAGAGACAGGAGAAACAGCCTGGCTCTGCCTTCCCTTCTCCCACCCTCCAATCATTCATCTCCCAATGGCCAAACCCTGCTAGTTGACTGGGGAGACAGAAGTACAGCCTTCAGGGGGTTAGCCCCCTGGGGGAGGAGCCAGGCTGACCTTAAGGGCAAGAAGACAGGACAAGGGGCAGAGCATGCATCAGAAATCGCACCTTCCTTGTGAGCAGCATGAGAAGCTGCAGGTTCCCAAAGCAGACCCCCACGGCCGCTGGATATCAGTGCTGGGGGCTTGCCCTTTGGTGTCCCATCCTTCGCCTAGGTTCCACGAGGATCCCACTTTTCTGCTAACGTATTATGTGTCCGCGAAGTCTAAGTTCTCTGGGGTTCAGCTACCTCTTTATGTTTCTGTTGACATCGACAACAACTACTTACTGATCTTCTGCCTTGCATCAGACATTGGGCTAGGTCCTGGGGAAACAGAGCTCAGAAGGGTGAGAGGACCTGTACGTGAAGGCATCTCGGCCAAGGGGAAACAGACAGGTGGAGGACTGTCATGTCTGCCACGTGGTGAGTGACGTAGCTACGGTGAGCACGTGGGGGCTCCAACAAGGGTCACGCCCACCCCCCATAGGTTGGAAATGCAAGGATAAGATTGTCTTCTGAGAGTTTAATCTGCAAAATCAAAGCAAATGGGTCAGAGTGGAGGTAAGCAAAGACACATGAAATATACGTAATAACCCCTAAGGCTCCAACCAGCTCTGAAATCCTGGGACTCTGCGCTCTACACTCACACCAGAATGCCACCTTATTGTGTACCTACTGTATACCACACATGGGCCAGGTCTTCCCATGCATGATCTCCTTTACTGGACCCCTGTGTCTCTGAATGTCACACCATGAGTGCTTGAACTTTATAAACAAAAATTTTACAAATGGAGAATGACGGAATGACACGAGATTTTCTTCGCCCTGCCCGGGGTCACAGAGCTAACAAGTGGCAGAGAAGGAAACAGCCTCCAGATTCCCATTCCTGCTCTGAGACACCAACTACTCCAGACATAGGAGTGTGTTTGTTGCAAAAATAAAACTTGGCTAAAGTAAGACTCCCTTAATTTCCATTCAGTTGACAGCTTCCCACACGGAGTGCCAACTCCTTTAAAAAAAGAATGAAGTACATATGATATTTGGTTATTATTTTTCACATTTGAACAGCTGACCGGGTCAATAAGAGAGGATGGTGGTTTTCTCTCCTTATCATTCTGTTTTTTAAATACAAAACCTTCGCAAGGTATGTTGCTTTCAAATGTTCTGCGCCAGTTGGGAGCTCATTCTTGGCTCTTTCACAACAGTGTTCTCTAACGTGGGACAGAGACTTTTTCACTTCTGTCTATGGTCCCCAGTCACCCATCTGTGGAGCTTGGAGAGCTAATGGAACAGCCGGCTCCTTGAAGACAAGTAGGAACAGTCTGGAAACAGGCTTTAGAATGATGAGGACAATGGGTTTTGACTCCACTGAGTTTCTCTGGGAAATCGCTAAGGTTTCGAAAAGTTCATTTTAATTTGAGTATGCCTCTGCCTTATATAGTCTTACCGTTTCCTCTGACCCTAAAAATATTTCCCTACAGTAAACACAGAACAGCGAAGTCAACTATTATAAGTTGTCTGTAAGTAAAATGAAACAAAACAATAGCTCATCAATAGATCCGCTATTTAAGAAAAAAAGAAATCCCAGCCTTGGTACTTCCTGTGCATTCCTGCAGGTGGCTCTAAATTTGAGGGAATTATTTTATTCCCAGTGGAACAGGAGACTGGCGCGTTTATGCCTTCCAGCTACCTACTGTGAAAAGAAGAAGACTTCAGGAGCGAGTGGACAGAGAGAGCTGGGGTTGGTTCCAATGGCCATCATCATCGGCATTTCTAGAAAGGAGCTGTTTGTCTGATGGCTCTGCTGCTCGTGGTTTTCAGGATTCTCTTTGTGCGGTGGAGTAGGAGGTAACTGTCTGTTAGACATTTTCCAAACGCTGGCTGAACTGGATGGCTGGCCAAGGACCGTGCTCTCGGGGCAGGCTGTCATTCGGTAATCACTGGCTAAGCGCTAGACTGAATGCTTTGTGAGAGGATCTGCATTTCATCTTTTAACAAACCCCATGAGGAAAATACACTTATGATTGATGGACGCAGAAGCTCAGATGATGCTGAATTTCCTATCCTTTTCCCATCATAGCACCCCCAGGGTTGAGAGGATGAATTTCTTGACACATGGGTATGCCATCGGCAGAGCGCTGGTGGGAAGGCTCAAAGTGGGACACGGTGAAAGTACCCTGAGGAGGTTAAGAAAATGGCTGGCAGAGATTTAAACCATAGGCTGTGACTCCAAAATCTGTGCTCTTAATCTCTGATTTATACTGTGGTGTACCATCAATTATTTGCATAGTGTTGTAAAATTCTCACGAACATCTCCAAGGGGTGAATTATACGTCTACATTTGACGACTGAATATAGCTGAACCCCTTATGGTGCTGGGTTGGGACCCAGGCCAAACCCTCACTTGACTGGGTTATCCTGTTGGATTGTGTTTCCAATGATTAGCGCTTTTTTTAGCATCACCATGTGACTGTTTTCATGGAAATCCTGTCATCCCAGCAATGACACTGTAAAAAGAGTCTACTCTGTGTACCCTCGGGTGGAAAGCGTTGGAAGTCGAAATCGCAAACCAAGCCAACAGCTGAGCTATTACCACAGTAGGAAGATGGGGAGTCACTGTTTCAGGCTAATTGAATGTACCTGACGGCCATCCTGAAAAGCAAATACATTCCTTCGCAATTTTTCCTTTTTACGTGTTTCTGTCCGCTGAGAAGCAGTGTAGGGGGTTACTCCTTCAGGGACCAGCTAGTCAGGATCCAGCCTTGCAGGCGGGACCATCTCTGTCACAGGACACAGAGGCAGAGAGGGAGCGGGGCTTCTCACCTCTGGTCCTCTCTGCGCCACGGTCTCTTTCCTGGAAGCCGGTTCTGGCGCGAGTTCAAGACCGTTCGTGCTGCGATCCTCTCCCTGGAGACAAAACCTTTCCCTGGACTTTGTTCCTCAAAGTCATGGTTTTCATCGTGTGCGCATTTATTGCTTATTTACCTAGAATGTTCGATCCCACGTCCACCAAGAAAAGTGGAAAAGTACCTAAATGTACTAAATATAACAGAACTACACACGGGTTTTCATCCAAAGGAACCTCTTCCCCATTTCAGTGGTATTTACTCTCGGTTAAGCATGGAAGGAACCAAGAGGCGTGTATCCGTTACCCCAACTGGGAGAAGGAAGGGTCGAGCCACGACTGGGAGCTGACATCCAGCTCTGAGCCTTTGCTCCAGGGGCCCAGAAACAGAAGCGCCTCTTCACGAAGCCGCCCCCACGGGAGACGGGAAAGGGCAGGAAAGGCAAGAGCACACCCAGAGTTTTTCAGCCCCTTGTGATGTTTACGCAACGCTTGTTAATCTGTGCCTCGCAAAACCGGCCGTTACTGAAGCACCAGAGACGGCGGTCACTTACTCCTAAACACCTCCCCATTTCCCATAGAAGCGATGCCTTTTTCAGACAAGACCATGTTTTTCTCTCAGTTAAAAATGAGAATCTCTGAGGAAAAGAGTAGATATTAGATATTTATATAGCAGCACTCACCTCAAGAACTTTGGGCCAGGAGCCCCAGCAAAGGGAGTCATTGTGCTAGATGTGTTCACAGAGATAAAACCAATACAGCAAGCAAGCGTGGGTGCACTGTACCATTCATTTTGTAAGAAAGTTCTACCACGGGACTGCTAAAGCTGAGAAAAATACTTCCAAATCATATGACTGAAGTTAACATCCAGACCTAGAGCAAAACTGCTAAGCAGTAGGATTTATGCTGTAACAAATATTTTCAAAAGAATGAAAATTATGTAAACCACCCCCTCCCTCCGTCTAAGCTAGACTTAGATGGAAAGAAAGAAAAAAGAAAGAAGGGAGAAAGAGGGAAAGAAAAAAAGACATAGGAGAAAATCCTTGCTGGGCTGGAAGAAAAGCAAGAAAGAGAGGAAGTCAGTGGTCAGAGCGGCTGACAGCAAGTGTAAGTGCTGGGGGTAGGGGTGAGAGGAACCCTCAGAAGGGTTTGGGGACCTCAGAGCAGGGGACTTGGGCCTCCAGTCCCCACCCGGAATCCTGCAAGGACATAGTCCCACGGAGAGCCGACGCCCACACTAGGGGCTACAGGAGACCAGGGCACGTCGAGCCGGGACAATCCCAGATAAACCCACCCCAAGTCCCGGCTTCCCATCGTGTCAGAGCAACACGAGGAGCTGCTGAAGCTTTCCCAGGGCTTCCCGCACACCTTCCCGCATGAGACTGGGCAGGGGTGGCCGGGAGGAGGCCAGTGGACTGGGAATGCCCTCGTCACTGCGCGTGTGACGGGAAACCGAGGGGCCGGGGTAGACTGTGGACCCGGCAGCGGACGGCAGAGAGGACAGAGGCCAAGAGCCACAGGGAGGACAGTGCCGGAGGACGGTTCCCGCTCTTCACGAATGTCCAGGTTGTATACAGGGATGCCGGGAACCAAGATCATCTCAGCCTCAGGGGGAGGCTACGAAAATTTAAAGTGGAGGAAGAGGGGAATCTTGAAGGATTTACTCAGGAAGGACTGGGTGTCCCAGGGCTACAGTCACAGCCTGACACAGTTCTTAACCTGATATGTTGGAGTTCGTGGAAAGAACCTGCTGATTTTTTAAAAATTTTTATTTATTTATTAGAGAGAGAGAGACAGAAAGAGCATGAATGGGGGAGGAAGCAGAGGGAGGAGGAGAAGCCGACACCCTACTGAGCAGGGAGCCCGACATGGGGCTCGATCCCAGGACCCTGAGATCATGACCTGAGCCGAAGGCAGAGGCTTAACTGACGGAGCCACCCGGGCGCCCCAGAATCTGCTGGTCTTGATGGACGGGCAACGGCAGGCAGCACGCCCAGTAGTGGCCCCGTCAGAAACAGGCTCTCGCCGGCTCCCAGATGGAGAAGGCTGGCCGCCATCTGCCCTCACACCCACTGGGGAGCTGGTACCTGCCCGCGTGTGTTACAAGAACTTGCCCTGTCCTTCTAGGGCTACTATGAAGCTCCGGGGACGGAAAACCTTCCAAAGCAGACAGTGTTGGTAAAGATCAAATTCTTCAGCAGAATTGCTGAAGAGAAGATTAAGGCTAAAGAGGGGGCGGGGTGGGGAACAGGGGACTGTGTACCCCAGTCACATGGGGTAAGGGCCATGGAGTGCTAACCAGCGCTTTTCAAAAAAAGGGGGGAAAAAAGAAGAACTGGGTTTTAAATCAGAAGTAATTGAATTTACTTTGAATTAGAAAGATTTCATTTTCTATGATCAAGAAGAAACTGGGGCTCATGAGTTAATTTAATTCAATTACAGAGAAATAAAATTACTTCTTAGCTCACTTGACACGGACAATAGCAAAAAATGTACTCCCTTGACACATTTTAGTGTAAATACACAGTTACTATTTCAATTGTATCTTGGGTTTCGGAATGAGAGGCTTGAGGCCCTCTTAAAGGAGTTGTACTCCTCAGCGCAGGAATTAGGAGGAGCTTTTTGGGGGGATGTGTAGTGGGTCTTTGGCCTTGGGGAGAGGGGGGAGCATTGGGGCTGTCCCCAGGACCGACTGCCCCTTCCTTCACTGTGAATCAGGCTTGGTGACCGCGCCCCTTATTCTGTCGTGGTGAGCCCGTGTGCACCTGCCAGCCCGGCTCAGGAACGCCCGGCCTCGGCCACTGGGCACAGGACACTTCCCTGCGGGGCTGGTCATGGGCCAGCAGCCAGCACCGAGGACCGGCCTCCTCTCTCCGGAGATGAAACGCGGAACCAGGATTAGTTTGACAAGGACAGCACAGGCGGTAGAGGAAGATGTGCGGCAGAGTGCTCGCTCAGCACCGCCCAGAGACCACGGCTCCTGACCCGTCCAGGGCCTCGGGCCTCGGTCGCTTCCTGTCGATCCCCCTTGGAGCTGGGCTTTGTGTCATGTGCGACCGAAAACCCTGGAATGTCACAGTTCGAGAAAGGGGCTTTCTCTGAGTCAGGTAGGGCCTCACAGTCATTACCTCATACTTTAATGCCTTTTTTTTCCTACAAGGGTATTTCGATGAGAAAAACAGACAAAGAAGTAAAACCGAATTCGATGAAAAACCCAGAGTAACCCCTCCCCCATATTTCACATCTCTCTTCCCCCCAGCCGGTGGCGTCCTTCTCCTGGTGGCCTGCACACAAGGGCTCTACCTTTCTTTCCCTTCCTCCCTCCTCTTCCTGCCTTAAACACAGGAGGGAGGACGAGGAGACGGAGAAGGCGCGAGAAGGCAGGGCCTGGCGGGCAAGGGGGCACGAGCGACCGGGTGGAAGCAACATTCCTTCTCGGCTCTTACATGAAACCAGGAGCGTGGGCTCGCATTGTCCGGGGGGATTCGGTGACTCCAAGAGAACGGTCCATTCCACAGATTCCACTCACGGCTCATGACCAGGTGACGCGAGCCCTGGGACACAACACTTGGTGACTGTGTGTTCTGTCACAGCTCTCGAGCTTGGCAGCCTCCGGTGACTAGATTTCTCTCACTTGGTTTCTCTCTCACAAACCACTCCAAGGCTCTTAGGGTGACCTCCCGGGCCAGAGTTTAGAACAAGCCACCGGACAGGACACTTATCAAAGTGCAAATATTGACTTTACAATGTGGCCGTTAAAAATACCCTGCCAGAGACTCCACGTGCGTCAGGGGAGGCCAGTGTCCTGTACCCAAGACTTCCTCCGGGAGGCCCTCCTGCCCACATGCTTCCCTTTCTCTCCTGTGGCTGCAAAGTGGCCATGTTCAAAGGGGCCGTTGTCTCTAGGACATTCGATTTTTAAGTTTCTGCCCTTTCTGATTGACTCTTTGGCTTTAGCTAAGGGAAAAAATAATTCCCCAATTGGCTGCTGTGTACAATAGCCATGCATAGGAGCCCGTTAGCATTGACTGATTGATTAGTTCATTCATTCATTCATTCATTCATTCATTCATCTGGCATCCGGAGCATGCGAATCCAGGAAGAGAGGTGCGTTCCCTAAGGCTTGGTTTCAGCTCACAAAACCAACGATGAGATCCAGAGGGAATCTGAGGCCAGAGTCCAGACTGCTCTGGAGATAGCATGTGGGTACGGCTCAGGGCCTGGCCAGGGAAGAGCAGAGGCTAGAGCAAAATATTTTCAGATGTGATCTAGTTGGGGGATGCCCTTGCTAACTCATAGTAACTGGGTCCTTGCTTCCATGCCAAGGGAAGGTAGATTTAGAGTCAAGACCCTGCTTGTTAGAGCTGACTTAGATCGGGTTCTGTGCTTGGAAGAGTGAGACTGAAGGACCTTGGAAATATCTGCTCAAAGAACTCTCAGAACGATATTAAACAATCCAATTGGAAAATGAGCAAAAGACATAAAGAGATGCTCGAACCAAGAGGATATGTGAGGACACATGAAAAGATGTTCAACAGGCTTAACCATTAGAGAAATGTAAATTATGAGCACACTGGGATATCATTAAATGCATTAAGAGGAACTAAAATAAAAAATAGTAATAATGCCAAAGGCTGGCAGAGATGTGGAGAAATTTGATCTCTCATACATTGGAGGTGGGAATGTAAAATGCCACAGCCACTCTGGAAAATAGTTTGGCAGCCGCTTTAAAAATTAAACATACACTTGCCTATGACTCAGCAGCTGCACCCCTGGGCGTTTACCCCAGAGGAAAAAAACCTCATGTTCCATGTAAGTACAGCCCCTCTATTTGTAATAGCCCATAACTGGAAACAAAAATATCCCTCAGTAGGCGAGTGGTTAAACAGCCTGTGGTATATCCATGCCGTGGAGTACAACTCAGCAATACAAAGAAATAGTGTTTATATGACATTACCAAAGTGACAAAATTAAAAATGGAAAACAGATCAGTGGTTGGCAGGGGTTAGGGACTATGTAGGAATAACATGAGGAGGGTCTTTGTGGGGGATGGAATAGTCCTATATCTTGATTACACTGGTGATTACATGAATTTATATATGTGATAAAGTGGCATAGAACTATACACACTACATTGTAACATTGTACCAATGTCAAGTTCCTGGACTCCCTACTGTACTGTAATTATGTAAGATTTATGTAACTGTTCAGGACACTTGGGTCAAGGACTCACCAGTACTCTTTCGTACTACTTTTGACATAATTATTCCTGTGAATTCATAATTATTTTAAAAATTTGGGGGGGAGTGGCGCTTGGGTAGCTCAGTCAGTTAAGCATCTGCCTTCAGCTCAGATCATGATCCTGGAATCCCAGTCCGAGTCCCGCATCAGGCCCCCAGCTCAACGGTGAGTCTGCTTCTCCGTCTGACCCTCCATCTGACCCTTTCTCTCTTTTGCTCTTTCTCTCAAGTAAATAAATAAAATCTTAAAAAAAATTTTTTTTGACCGTACCAAGAGTTTCTGGACCTAAACCAGATGCTGTTTGGTTTGGGCCATGGTTTGGGCCATTTCTCAGTGGTCTTCTGTTCACTGCCCCACATTTCCTCAGTGGGACCCCCTCTTGGTCACTCTCCGCCCAGATAGTTCCCGAGAAAATGCATGACGTGGGCCTCAGCGGTCAGCATAGCATGTTCCCCTGGGCCAGTCTCGACTGGATTTTGCCAGAGCTGGAGAAATGACTGCTCTTTTGCCCTGGCTTCGGATCTGGCAATATGGAGGTCTGGCAGCCACACGGGGGCTGCAAATGGCACTGTTGCCAGGGAAACAACAAGTAAGAAATAGAGAAAGAAATTCCTTTCCGAGGAAATCATGGGAGCCTTGCGTCCAGTCATGCCTACCTTTGGACTGTTTGTGAGCCAACACATCTCAGAAACTCTGGAGCTGGTGGCCCTCTGCTGGGCCCCACGGCAGCTGGATATGTGAGGTTACTGTAAGCCAGGGAGATAAAACGGTCAACCCTTCCATACACAAAAACGCAAACAGCTCTCAGGATTGCCCATGAACCCATCTCCCTGCATCGGGGGTACTACTGGAAACCTGCTCCTGGGGAATCCTGGCCACACACGGACAGCAGGAGCTCTCCTAGGAGTTGATGCTGAAACCTCCCGCGGCCACGTGAGCACCTGAGCGCTGGCGCAGGAAGAAGTCACGTTTCGTTCCAGGAGGATGCTGATCCCCTGAGCAGATAAAATTTTGGTCCCTGTCTCTCCCTCCAACTCTACATGTCCTTCTGATTTTTCATTTTTCATTTTTCTCACTTTATTTTGCTCGCCATTTTGCTTCCAAATCCCTTCGTGGGTAGCCCTGTTTTTGTCGCCTTTCTCTTGTCAGCCCCAGTCACGAGATCCACGGTTCTGACCCAGCCTGGCCTCTGTCCTCTCCCTTGTCCCTCGTGAGGCCCCGAGGAGGTCCGAGGCCCGCACCTTCCGTCTCCTCTAGCCCCCGCCTCCCAATCCTGGTGAAACGGGGCTTTTCTCCCACGGGTGCTCCGGGTCCAGCTCCTCAGGACTGGCTTGGTCAATGATCTCTGCTCTCTGGTGCCTTCAGCCTGACCTCTCTGCTGGCTGCTTCTCCCCGGCCTGTACACATGCCCCAAGGTCTCTCCTTTCGTGGAAACACCCTTTGCCTCCTGCTAATGGCTGCCCTATCTCTCTGCGCTTCTCAGCCAAGTTTCTGGAAAGAACATTCTTCCTTGATGGGCTCTGTGCTTCCTTACCTTTTATTAAGTGCCCCAGTCCTTGGCCGTCTGGCCTCCGGCTATGGAAACTGCTCTCTGAGAGCTCCCAGCTGCAACATGGAAAGGGCTGGAGTGAGTTTTGGGGCTTGTAGCCCCTGGGCGCTGCCCCCCAATGCTCTCTCCGACGTCCCTGATGCTGCGCTTCTGGCTTTCATCCCACGTCTCTGTCCACTTCTCCTTGGTCTCCTGGGCGGGGGCTTTATGTTTCCTGCTGCTCAGAGTTCCATGCCTGGCCTTCTACGTGTCCTTACATTGTCGTCGTCACCACACCGTAACTGGGAAATCTCAGAATCTGTGACTTCACGTCACACCAGGACATGTACAAGTCGCCAAGTCCAACTCCTGGGCTCCAGGTCACCTCGCTTGAGGCCTGCCCCCAAGGTCTTCAAGTCCCCCCTGTCCAGACTGAGCGCCGCGTCTCTCTCCCTCCGGCAAAGTGTGCTGCGGCCCTTCCCCTCGTCCCCCTGTGTCCCCTCAGGGAAGGGCGGCACCGACCACCCAGGCCCCCCAGGCCCCCTCCTCCCGCCATGTTGTCAGCGGCCTGGTCCTCTGGGTTTCAGCTCGTTCCCAGCTCTCCCGCTCCCGCCCCTCCCCTGACACCCCTGCTTTCTTACCCGCTTGTCCCAGCTGGCTTGTCCCCAGGCTTCTCCACACACCTAACCCCCCAAACAAAAATGTGCTCAGGTTCCCCCTCGCTCCGAGCCCTGCCGTGGCCTCGCTCAGTCTTCCTGGTGAGAGGCTTCTCCCGATGCAGCACCCTCAACGACATGTGTCCCGTCTCCTCCTGCCAGCTCCCCAAGCGCGCCCTGACCCCTGCCGCTGACTCCCGCACTGGCCTTCCAGATGGTTCAGTTGGTGTCACGTCTCATGCAAACCCTCTACTGTGCCCAGGCTGAGCTGGCCCCAACGGCTCTGCTCCTGTCGCCTGCGCCCTGAGACTGTCATGGCACGGGTCCCTGTACTGGGTCCTCCACACCCAGATAGCCTCACGGACAAGGGCAGTATCTTTTTGGGTTTGTTGTTTGTTTTTGCAGAGCACATTTTTTCCCCAAATGTCATTTTATTCTGAACTACTTCAAACCTTTAGAAAGTTGGAAAGAATGGTACAGAGAGCGCGCACCGTTCACCCAGACTCACCATCTGCTTACGTTTGGTCCCCTCGTTCCCACCCCTGCCCTCTCCCCGCCCTCTGTGAAATCCTAGTGTGCGGTAGCGGATCGCATCGGGCCCCTCCAGGATCCTGCCCACCCAGGACCTATGAACATGACCTTATTTGGAAATAGGGTCTTTGCAGATATAATCAAGATAGGATGCAGTCATACGGGATTAGGACGGGCCCTAATGCAATGACTGGTCCCTTGTAAGAAGAGGGAAATCTGGACAACCCACAGGAGGGAGTATCACGTGAGGAGGGAGGCAGAGACCAGAGTGATGCCTGGAGGAGGAAGGGATGGATCCCCCCTGCAGGCTTCAGAGGCGGCGGGACCCTGCCACCACCCTGACGGCAGACCCCTGGCCTCCCAGGCAATGAGAGGGTGACTTTCTGTTGCTTTAAGCTACCCAGTGCGTGGTAATTTCTTACGGCAGCTTAAAAAACTAATAAAACTATCTTATGCAGAGAGAAACCCAACAGTATGCCCTTGACCCTTGAACAACGTGGGGGTCAGGAGCACTAACCCCCCGCGTGGTTGAAAATCCACTTACAACTTCAAATTCCCTAAAACGTTGCTAATAGCTGGAAACTGTATCAGTAACATAAACAGTTTATTAACACACATTTTATTTGTTTTGTGTATTATATACTGTATTCTTATGATAAAATAAGCTAGAGGAAAACATGTTAAGAAAGTCATAAGGAAGAAAAGAAACATTTATAGTACTGTACTATATTTATCAAAAAATTATATAAATGGAAGTGCACAGCTCAAACCTATGTTGTTCAAGATCTAACTGTAGATATTAATATACCTATTAATATATCAATGTATAATATAAAATATAAAATGGATATTAATATATCCATTAATATAGATACAAAATTTTTTTTTACTGAATAATTTGAAAATTTTAGAGATCATGACATTTATATCTCATACTTTAGTGGGTATCTCCTAAGAGTCAGGACATTCTTATATAATTACATTATCCTCATACTCCAAAAATGTAACCTTAATACAATAATACAGATTATAAATAATGCATAATATATAACATAATATATATTTGAACTTCCCAGTGGTCATAACAATGGCTTTATAACTTTAAAAAGAAGTTCAGAATTCAATCAAGATTCAGTTACTGTACTTAATTATCGTGTTTCTATACCCTCTTTATACTACAACAGTTCTACGTCTTTTTTCATTTTTTTCTTCTCTTAACATTGGCATTTTTAAGGAGCCTAAGCCAGTTTTGTATATTGCTCCCAAATTTGGATTTGCATGACTGTTTCTTCATGATTACATTCCGGTTAAACCAGTTTGGCGAAGGACTACAAGGGTGACATTGTGTCCCTCTCGGTACAATGCATCAGGAAGCACATTATGACATTGATTTGATTTGTTTTGCTTTGTTCTGTCTTAATTTTTTGAGTACCGTGGGCACGGCATTGCACTCATTTCAGGTACACAACACGCCGATGCAACAAGGTCATACGTTACTCTGTGCTCCCCACGAGGGTAGCCGCCATCTGTCTCTGTGACACCTGGTTTGGTTACGAATGCTCAGTACTGACAATGGCAAGTCTGATCACGTGGGAAAGGCCAAGGATTGTGTCTTATTGTATTCCCAGTGTTTATCGATAGGTCTGTGAGCCAGGAATTGTTCATTGAATGAATCCATAAATACACTTCTGAACTCCAGTAGTCTACACTGACATGAAGGAATTTGAAACCTTAGCAACTCATGCAACGTCATCTCAATCATCTACGTCACCCCATGACCCTGGAGTTTCAGGATCGAGTCCCACATCGGGCTCCCTGCTCAGCAGGAAGTCTGCTTCTCCCACTGACCTCTCTTCGTTCATGCTCTCTCTCTTTCATTGTCTCTCTCTCTCTACCTCTCAAATAAATAAATATTTTTTTAAAAAAGTTAGTGTCTGTGACTTACTAGCTGTCTGACTTTGGGCACATGACCTAACCTCTCTGTGCCTCAGTTTCCTCATCCATGAAATGTGGATAGGACTCACCTCGGGGCTGTGAAGGGGTTTATGTGGATTAATATCTACGGATTTCTCAGAATGACACTGGCAGCCAACATGTAACCTGTGAGCGTTGCTTGTTACTACTAGGGTCCTCGTCATCACCACCACTACCAGCCGGAAGAACTGGTGAGACTAAAGCAGGGAAAATGAAAAGGAGAATTGGAGGGACAGGACTGGTCTCTTCAAAGGCTTGAAATGCTGCCAACAGGAAGAGGGATTAGGTGATTTCCATGTGACCCGGGAGCACATCTAATATCCAAGGGTAGAAATTACGGGAATTCAGAACTGAACTCACTACATAGGGAACATCGTTTTAACGGTTGGAATTACGGGAAGGTCAGAGGCCTGCACTCAGTGGCAGATGTCCTGGGTTATGGGGCTATGCAGTCCCATCTTGGACGATCTTTTGGGATTTAATAATTAGCTGGAAGACTGAATTAGCTGATCTGAAAGAAGCTAGCCTTGTGAGTCTATAATCAAACACACCCATTAAAGTATCCACCACAATGTTAAAGAATGATTAAAATATAAGAAGCTCTACACAAATCAAAACCCCTGTATTGCAATACTGACACACATCACACCTCCCAAGTCGACCCACGAGTCGTCCAGATTTCCACCGGATACGCACGTAAACAGGAAAGAGATACCACCCAAACAAATAACACACTCGGGGCACCTGAGGGGCTCAGTTGGCTAAGCGCTGACTCTGGACTTCAGCTCAGGTCATGACCTTGGGGTCCTGAGATCCAGCCTCAAGTCGGGCTCTGCACTCATCACAGTCTGCTTCTCCCTCTCCCTGTGCCCCTCACCCGCCTTGTACATGCTCCCTCTGTGTCTCTAAAATAAATAGAACAAATCTTTATAAACAAAATACACTCCGATGCACGTAAGAAACACAAGAAACACCTTATCTTATTTCTAAAATCTGTCCGTGTATATGGTAAGAATCACATATAGTGAAAGTTACCCTGAAAAATCTAGAGAGGCACCACATTTAGCAGCTGCCTCTTTGTAGGCTGATCCCTGCTTCTCTAGTTCAGCACTGAATGAAGGAGTTGGCTGGAGTTGAAGTGCCAGGTTCTGTGAAGAACACATGTGTTTGGACAGGACGCTCAGTCGGGGGAAAGAGATTTGTTCCGCAGGGAGAGGAGAATGCATGAGACCCATGAGATTCGTGTCACCCCCTCGTTCTCACTTCAGGACACATAGTCAGGGGGTAGAATGTCAAGCGAAACTGATTTTCCTATTTTGTCTATTTCTTTTCTTTTTCCTAATTATCCAAGGGCACAGAGTGGGAGTCACTGAGGTTAAACGCACGCCTCTGAACATTTCGGAGCAAACCAGGGCGTCTGGTCACCATCGTTATCTGTCCGCCCCTGGTTTCTGTGACTCCTCCCCGGCCCCTGGAGATGCGTTGGATTAGTGATCCAGTGCCCTGCTCTCTTCTCGGAGAGGCACCCACCCCCTGCATCTGGGGACCTGCCCTTCCCGCCTGCGGTCTACGACCCAAGGTTACCGCCACCTTGAGCCCCCGTGGCCCTGTGTAGGCGTGTGACGTAAGCAGGGCCCGTCAGGAGCCTCCCCTGGGATTTCTGCACTTGCAGAGACTAGTTCCCGCCTATGCACCGAGGGAAGACAACAAGTAGAGACAGGCAGTGTGGAGAGGGGCAGGGGTTCCTGGCGCCGTTCGAGTCCTGGTTCCAGCAGTCCGGAGGGTCCGACAGGCCCTTACCCTTCTGGTGGTGATCCAATAACTCGCTTCTTTTAGCTTAATTGGGTTTAGGTCACTTCCAATGAAAGGGATTTTAATACAGTCCTCAAGGGTTTGATCTCCTGACCTGCACGAGTCTCAGGGTTCTCCAGGCAAACAAGAGAGGTCACAGAAACGAGTCTGGATGCCTGGGGCCCAACTCCTTACAGGGCATGTTTGGAAATGCATTCATTTTCCAGCAGGTTCCATGGAGCTCTACCAAATGTGAAGAACCATTTAAATCCTTGCAAGTCATTCAGATAATGTAACACACACACACACACACACACACACACACACACACACACACACACAGGAAAGGAAAGGGAGGAGAAGGGTCAAAATGAAAGAAAACCCCATGCCTTAATGAGAGTTCCCTCTACCTTTGCCTCTGTCTTTCAAAGTTATCTGCTCAAGGCTCTCATTTAGCCACAGCAAACACTTACTGGGTGCCTGGTGTGTGCCGGAGGGAGAGGTGGGTTGGAGGAGGCAACTCAAATGAACACACGCGTTCCCTGCCCTCAGGGGCTCAGCACCTAAGAAGTTCTGGATGTTTGAGCCTCCTCAAAATACCCCCAGCAGATTTGTTTATTTTTCCCTCCTTATTTATCAGAAACTGAGATAATTTGGTATTTCATATGATTAGTCAGAGCCTAGTTCTCACTCTTCAACAGGAACACACACACAGATACACACACAGTATCAAAATAACAATCTTGCAATTCCTGAGAATTATTTGAGTAGACATTTTCTTTCTTTTTTTTTTTTTAAAGATTTTATTTATTTGCTTGACAGAGATCACAAGTAGGCAGAGAAGCAGGCAGAGAGAGAGAGAAAGGAGGAAGCAGGCTCCCCGTGGAGCAGAGAGCCCAATGCGGGGCTCAATCCCAGGACCCTGGGATTATCACCTGAGTCAAAGCAAACACTTAACCAACTGAGCCACCAAGGTGCTCCTCCTTCTGAATTTTTTTTTTTTTAAAGATTATTTATTTATTTATTTGACAGACAGAGATCACAAGTAGACAGAGAGGCAGGCAGAGAGAGAGAGGAGGAAGCAGGCTCCCTGCTGGGCAGAGAGCCCGATGCGGGACTCGATCCCAGGACCCTGAGATCATGACCTGAGCCGAAGGCAGCGGCTTAACCCACTGAGCCACCCAGGCGCCCCTTCTGAATTTTTTTAAAAAAGAAATTGAATTAAGGAAATTCATCACAAAGAATTCAGCATTTGCATCGGAAGGAAAAAGGCTTTGTGTCCTGTTCCTAAGATGTGCCATTATCCTGTTGAAGCCACAGTGTCACAGGGAGGGCAGCTAGTAGATCATTCAACGCACATCTTTTTACAGGAGGTGCACCTAGGAGGCCTTGGCTCAAGGAGCAGTACAAGGTCACATGGTGACAAGTTCTGGCCCAAGGTCCTACTCTGCAAACACCTGGCTGTTTCCTCTCTCTATTAGCATACTAAGGCCCTCACTGACCTGGGAATTAGCAGAACAGATCCCATCACGTTGAAGAACTTTCTAAAATGACCTCCGTCACCTTAATGTCCAAAAAGAAAAAACAACAACAACAACAACAACAAAAAACCCAAGATTTCTCTATTAAGTCAACAACTCAACAAAATTCTTTACATTTCATTTCAAAGCACATGAATCCCAAATCTTCTCTCTCTATCTAGCACATCAACTCGAAAATGACCAGTCAGTCAGACAGGAATTCTGAGAAGCCACCCAGTCAGAGCCCAGATGAGCAGAGCTGAAAAGAGCCTGCTGGGCGGGTGGGGTTAGGAATATCCTGTACAGGGGACGTGGGCAGCTTTACTGCTGGGGATGGCCAGCGGAAGGAAGGGGCCCCTGGACATTCTGTCTTTAGTAGTCCAGGTAATTTGTCTACACCCGTTCAATGCCCACTGCGACTAACCAGGGTGAGTCTTCTGTTCCTGGACAACAAGGGCGTGATTCAGGACGGGCAAACACATGGCTTCTTCCACACTCGAATCCCTGGCAGGCATTTTCCACTTACCAAAGTTCAGGCTCTTTACAACAGAGCTGACCAGGCAATTGTCACGTAGAAAAAACCTTATTACTACCCTTGAAATGGTCTTTTGAGCAGCAAATATCTAATCTCTTCGTACCACTGGGGGTGAGAAAATCACAGTCCGTAGCCCCAGGGAATGTATTTGAGGACACTTTTAATGATAATGAAATGAACAGAAGTTTCACAGAGTGGAATTTCCTCAAGTGAGAACATATTTGAATTCTGGGTATGATGAAAGTTTAGCTGGAAACAAAACTCCCCACATGGGCTCACTCAGAGCAGGCTCCCAGGCCTCCCTGTAATACTTTCCCCCCACAAATTTCCCCGTGTTTGTGGACTGGGGCTGGAATTGAGGGTAGCAGCTATAATTCATGAAAGGGACCCAGGACCAGAAACTTGGAGAACCAGCACTGGAGAAGGCATTCAAATGCACTGATGGGGGACGCCTGGGTGGCTCAGTTGGTTGGACGACTGCCTTCGGCTCAGGTCATGATCCTGGAGTCCTGGGATCGAGTCCCGCATCGGACTCCCAGCTCCATGGGGAGTCTGCTTCTCTCTCTAACCTTCTCCTCGCTCATGCTCTCTCTCACTGTCTCTCTCTCAAAAAAAAAAAAAAAAAAAAATCTTCAAATGCACTGATGGATGGGACTTTCCCCAGGGATTGGCCCTGCAACTTGGTATTTCTGTCAAGTACTTATTGCATTATATCTATTTGCTGATGGCCTTGGTTTCCTTTTTGGAAAGTTACACTCCTTTTCTCATAAATGGTGACCAAAGCGCTATTACTGGAGTGTCGGCTGACAAAGGCCATTCAGTGCAGGGGCTCGGGTAAGGTCAAGTCTGATGGCCTTGCAGTGGAACCCTGTCCTTCACACCATGGGACGCTCTGCGCGGAGCATCATCGGCTCTCAACACAGGGGAACAAATGGGGCCGGGAAATGGGATGATTTGAACTTTAGAAATACTTTCATAACATGAAGGGTGGATTTTAGGGAGGGCAAGATTAGAGACTAGAATATCTGTAACAACACGATTGTAACTGACCAGGTGAGAGATGAAGGAAGATGGAGAAAAGAGAATAAGTTTGAGTAGAGGTAGCGGGTAAAATGAGCAGCCTTGGTGACGGATTGACCATAGAGAGGAAAGGAGATGGGACACTCTGGTGGTCCAGAGGAGGACCAGAACCCCCATCCCCTCTTAGTCTATTGCTAGGTTCCACAATTTCCCCTGGTCTGACTTTCTCAACCTCCCTCAATGTCTTTGTTTCATTATGGATTATCATTTCTGATTATTAGAAGTGACTCACATGAAATCATATTCCATGCTAGGCCCTATGTCAATAAGCCGTGCTTTCTAGCCAACTGGTGTTTGAGAACGGGTCAAGAAAAATTCATGTCCAAATCCTTGAATTAGTCATTCACCTCATAAAACTGTAACAGATGCATGAGAATAATAAGTCATCCATCCTAGGTCAGAAGACAGACTTCTCAATCAGGGCTTCCCAATATGACTGTAAATAATGGAATTAATTTTGGCAATGGAGAACCTTCACCCAGACAAGGTTCAGCTTGAGTTTAAATGGTTTCTAAATAGGGGGCACCTGAGTGGCTCAGTTGGTTAAGGGTCTGCCTCTGGCTCAGGTCATGTTCTCAGGGTCCTGGGATGGAGCCCCACATTGGAAATCCCTGCTCAGCGGGGAGCCTGCTTCTCCCTCTCTCTCTGTTCCTCCCCTTTGCTTGCACATTCTTAATCTCTCTCTTGCTCTCTCTCTCTCTCTCTCTCTCTGTGTCCCTCTCTCTCAAATAAATAAATAAAAATCTTTAAAAAATATAAATGGTTTCTACATGTAATACCCAACTCTAGTTAACGGCGGATACTACAAATCGAGACAAATTTCACATCCTCAGTTCATTAATTCCATTGACATAAAAACCAAGCCATTGAAGCATTTAAGGGCAAAGGGCAATTAGAAGACTGGAAACAATGGTCAATTTGTTCCTTAGATGCTTAGAAGGCAATAATAAATAGGTAATGACAATTTGAAGACCACGGCCCAGAAGACCCTTAGAGAATGAGAGACATTTTCTATTTGTCAAAAATCATGGAACCAGCCTCCCTTTTCCCTCTGGTACTCTTATTTTCTTTCTTGTGCTACACTTTTTCTTTGTTTTTTAAAAGTTTTCTCTTCAAACTCTCCCACATTTTTTCCCTCCCCATCCTTCATTTCTAATTATAAGTGGGTTATGTATCAATTAGTTCTATTTTTTAAATGAAGTTTCACATTTCACGTTTCAGTGTGATATGACTTACATGCCATAACATAAAACTCACATATCATAAAATTCACCTTTGATAATCACACAATTCAGTAGTTTTCAGTATGTTCACCTTGTCATGCAGCCATCACCACCATCTAATTTGGGGACATTTTTTCTCCCCCACAGGCAGCCCCTGGCAACTACTAAACTACTTTCAATCTCCATGTATGTGCCTATTCTGGACACTTCATATAAATGGAGTCATATAATATGTGGCCTTTCATGACCTTCCACCTAGCATACTACTTTCAAGGTTCCTCTATGCCGTAGCATGGATCAAGGCTCTGATCCTTTTTGGTGGCTGAGTAGTATTTCACTCTGCGGATAGATCACATTTAGTTTTTCCATCATCTGTTAGTGGACACTCGGGCTTCCTTTATTTATGATGTATTATAAATAATGCTACAGTGTTCATATGAACACTGGTGTGGGTATATGCTTTTACTTCTCTTGGGTGTATTTATCTAAGAGCGGAATTCCTGATCATATGGGAATTCTGTTTGACTTTTTGAGGAAATCCCAAACTGTTTTCCAAAGTGGCTACCAAATGTTACTATGCTTCATATTTTTCACTTAAATACTTGGGCTTTTAGAAATTTTTTAAAAAATCAATTAAGGGGTGCCTGGGTGGCTCAGTGGGTTAAAGCCTCTGTCTTCGGCTCAGGTCATGATCCCAGTGTCCTGAGATCGAGCCCCGCATCGGGCTCTCTGCTCAGCAGGGAGCCTGCTTCCTCCTCTCTCTCTGCCTGCCTCTCTGCCTGCTTGTGATCTCTGTCTGTCAAATAAATAAATAAAATCTTTTAAAAAATAAAATAAAAAAATAAATAATCAATTAAGTTGCCTCTTGCTTCTTATCAGCCTTCAACTGAGTTTCAATGTGTGCCCCTGGCCCTTAACACACTTAAGGATTTTAACCCTAGTCCAGAAACTGTAGCAGCCAGACATTATAATGATCAGCTAATGACTACACAGTAGTGTATCACTTTTTATTTATTCGTTTTTTTTTTTTCTTTAAAGATTTTATTTGTTGATTTGAGAGCGAGAGACAGAGATCACAAGAGAAAACACAAGCTGGGAGAAGAAAGAGAAGCAGACTCCTGGCCCAGCAAGGAGCCCAACCTGGGACTGGACCCCAGGACCCTGGGATCGTGACCTGAGCCAAAGGCAGACTCTTAAAGGCCACGCAGGTGCCCCCGTATATCACTTTTTAAAGATCCAAAATGACCGAGATAAGAAAAAGCAAAGGTCCCAGGTCCTCTAAATCTCCGCCTTCTCCTCAGCATGTTCTCAGTGCCACAGGTGAGGACAGACATTGGTCTCTGTGAGCGTTTGCCAATGACAAAGAACTCACTTTCTTTTAAAGGCTTTACGTCAGCAGCGACCCAGCTCGCCTTTCACTGTTGAAGTAACGACCTGTCAATGTGATCCGAGAGACCGAAGGGCTGGGTCCCCTGAACTTTAGAAGCGGAATCAGCACCAGCCCTCCCTTCTCCCACACTCAACTCCGACAGATTTTTCTCCTGTTCCCCTGGGGCTCCTCTCACACATGCAAGCGTCTGCCGGGGAGTCATAAAAGCCCCAACGGGACAACAGTACCGCGCCGTGGAGGCTCCTCTCAAGTCACTGGAAACCAGGGTGGGCCTGGTGGGTCTGGGAGCAGGCACAACCGCCTGCTCCCGCTCCCCAGTTGGCAGCCTGATCCCAGGCGAGCCGGAGGCAAACAGCACGCTGCAAAGTTCCGGAGCATTCTACGGGACTGGTTCATGCAGACGGGGCAGGCTCCACAGTGTGGGGGCTTTTATGAAACTGCCAAGGAGATCGGTTATGATCCAAGACTCAGTTATGTGCCTCTCTTCCCTGTATCTTAGCAAAATATTCACATTTTCCACCTGAGCTCCTCCACAAAGCTCTCTCTCCTCGGTTAGTAATAATTCAGGTCTGTGACATGGTCCCTAGTGGATTTTTTGCTAATTCTCCCTCCATGGGAACACCACATCAAGTGTGAGAGAAACGTGTAACTCACGTCTGTTGCATTCCTCCCATCACCCGAGCCCCTTCGCGCCAGGTTAGGTTTTCTTTATCCATCTCAATCCCACTCACTGAGGTACAAATTCAAAGATGAAGAGTTTCCCCTCTTTGTGCCTTGATCCCCAAACGCCCTGCAGAGGGCATATCGCCGAAAGCAGGCGCATGAAGGTGAGGAGCAGAGACGTTTGGAGGCAAGGTCAGCATTCCACATCTACGAGCTTCCTGCCACGGTCTCCTCGATTATTCCGTTCGTACCACTGAGCAGGGAAAAAAAAGAAAGAAGGAAGAGAATTTTCTCTGAGCATCAAGACTCAGTCCGTGCGCCAACAGAATCCGGTCTTCCTTTCCTCCTCTGGCGATGTCCTTCCCGGAGAGATCTAGAGCATCCCAAAACTCTGTCTGAGATCCCAGCCCGTCACTCCTTACCGTCATGGGAGCAAATCTCAGGAATGAGCTGAAGGCCTTTGAGGGGCGTCATGAAACTGTTCCAAGTTGCTCAGGTTACATGGCGTCCATTGAAACCATTCAACAACAACTTCCCAATATTATGTGTCCATTTCCTTCTAGTCTGTATGCCAAACCTTTAACCTGACACTCCACACTGTCCTTTTAGCCTTTCTATTCTAATTTCAACCGCATGCTTAGGCTGACTTGTGCTGCAGTCCTCAGGCCTTGGAGAAAGGTGATCTATTTTGTCCTCATGTCCACTCCCTTGGGCCTCAGGTTGAAATTCCTTTCCTAAAGGTCGCCCGACCTGCACCTGAACCAAGACCCTCTGCCCCGACAGATCCTCAGAAGCACCTTCTCTAGCTTCTGGATTCTGCAACAGCTTTGCCTGTCTCACTTTGCGGTCAGTCTCCTGTCTTTTCTCTACCCCTTCCCAAACCACAGGGCCAACGGTCAGCAACCAAGCAAGGATCACAGCGTCCCGACCCACAGCTCTGCATCTCCTATCACGGTTCGTAACCGGGACACATCTGAATGGAATGATAACACAAGGGCATTTGATTTGAAATATCCTTCCCTGGGTAGCGCTACCAGGCACCCATATTTTGGGAGAAAGAATCTTCCCA
This sequence comes from Mustela nigripes, assembly GCF_022355385.1. Classification (NCBI taxonomy): domain Eukaryota; kingdom Metazoa; phylum Chordata; class Mammalia; order Carnivora; family Mustelidae; genus Mustela; species Mustela nigripes. The sequence continues at coordinate 264,115,301 of NC_081557.1, read as the reverse complement.
GATTTTAGAAGAAGGAAATTGCTGTTTTTAATTCGCAAAGCACACAGCTGCCACCCTGCCATGGAGCCCCCAGGTAAGAACTTGGCAGGTACTTTTCTGAAAAATGGTGGCCATGATGAAAAGGGGCTTGGGGAAGGGTGTGTTCGGGGGTCGTCAAGTGCTGAGTAGCGCCTCCACACCTCCTATGGATATGTCGGAAGAACAGGAAAATCCTGATTACAGTGCTATAAGCATCATTCGAGGGACTTCAGGCTTTCACCCCACAGAAACCACTCAGAGCAGACTGTCATCTTAAGTAATCTGCATTTTTTTCACTTGCATTCTTATTACACCCAGTAAGCTGGGGAGTCTTAGTTGATCCTACTGGCCAATGGAAGCCAAGAGTCTTGTCTTCTGCTGCCACCTTGTGTTTAAGAGAAGAAAGTCCAAATTCGAAGAGTTGATCTGGCCATGAGAAATCTGCGTTCCGGGGAAGGAAGACATTTAAGAAATTCCCTAGCTCAGCTCCCTTCCCTGAACAGGTAAGGAGACCAAGCTCCAGACTCACACCCAGAGCCCCGTGCTTCTTCCTCTGCAGCCCACTGTGTCTCCGGACAGTTACGCTCACGGCATATGCACAGTCAAGTCCTCAACAACTCGGACGGTCAATGCACATGGCAGCAAAAACCAGTGTGTCCGATCTTGTATGTTTCACCCATTAAAAGCACTTCCCAGAGATGACAGTCGTGTGTGACGGGGCCAGTGAGCAACGAGGGGAGCTAACATTTTGGAGCTCTCACCATGCATCAGACACTGCACTCACTACCAGGTCTGCTATCTCCAATTCTGTCCTTGGTCCTCAGACCAGCAGCTTTCCCGTCACTCACAAAATTGTTAGAAATGTGAATTCTCAGCCTGCCATCCAGGCCTACTGAATCAGGATATCTAGTGGCCAGGCCTGCCAATCCGAGTTTAACAAGCCCTTGGGGTAGCCTGATGGCGATCAGGTTTGTGATTCACTGCTGCAGAGATATGGTTCCTTCAACAATAGTTTGAAATTAAAGAATGAGAGGACACAGCAGTTTAGTTTTCTGTTTTTAGTTTTCTGTTTCTAAAAACAGAAAACAGAGAGAATGCATTTAACTTAGGAGAGGCCAAACTCCAATCTTATTTCGCTAGAGGGAAAAGACTCCTGGAATTTTTTTTTTTTTTAAAGATTTTATTTATTTATCAGAGAGAGAGTGGGAGCGCGAGCGAGCACAGGCAGACAGAGTGGCAGGCAGAGTGGCAGGCAGAGGCAGAGGGAGAAGCAGGCTCCCCGCTGAGCAAGGAGCCTGATGTGGGATTTGATCCCAGGACGCTGGGATCATGACCTGAGCCAAAGGCAGCTGCTTAACCAACTAAGCCACCCAGGCATCCCAAGACTCCTGGAATTTTTACAGTTTCTTCCAATCCTACTCATCCCCTTCCCAGCTGGCCTTGAAAAGTAAAGGTTTTCCACTCACCAAGAGAAGCAAAACGGGAAGAGCTGCACAGACGGGCACAGGTGTGGAGGAAACAAATCTCCATCCTCAGGCTGGCACTTAGCACCACCATCGAAATGTTCCTATCTGGAGGGGACACTGGCCAAATGCTTTACCCCTAAAACTCCCAGACCTTTTGGACAATGTTCTAAAATTCTCAAACAACTTTTTAAAATAATATACTTTCTGGTGATAAAAGTAAGTTTTAATCCCAAAACTTTAGAAAAATAAGGAAACTATAAACACAATTTATAATAATCTCTTTTCCAAGGGGCGCCTGGGTGGCTCACTGGGTTAAGCCTCTACCTTCAGCTCAGGTCATGATCTCAGGGTCCTGGGATTGAGTCCCACATTGGGCTCTCTGCTCAGGGAGCCTGCTCCGCCCCCCACCCCCACCCCCCGCCTGCTGCTCTGCCTACTCGTGATCTCTGTCTGTCAAATAAATAAAATCTTAAAAAAGAAACAATCTCTTTTCCAGTTTCTCCGAGAGAACATTATTAATAGTTACATTCCTTGCCAGCCTTTTTCTGTGCAGGGATAATTATTTTTTATGACACATAAAAATTGATGTCAACATTTTCATACTATAAAATAAGACAGATGAAGCCTCCATATATAAATCTTTATCTGAATACTATAATTTTTATGATAGAGTTATAGAAGGAGAGTTATAGGGATAAAAGCTATAACATTTATCTTTTGTTATTGGCAACCGACTTTCCAGAGCCTGTACCATTTTACAGTTCCCTCAACGGTACCTGAAAGCACCCATTTAAGCCCTTCCTCTATCAACATTGAAAGTGCTCAGACTTTCTCAGCTTTGCCAAGAGTAACCTGAATTTTGGCATTATTCACAGATTTGGAAGATGAGAATAACATGTATCCCATCAACCTTCTCTGAGAATTCCAGACCTAGGGTAACCTAAATGATCAAATAAGAACAAGTTCACTTTGGAATATATTAAACTCTACATAGAAAAAATTATTAGGTAAATGCCTAAACCTTCCTAATGGAGTATTTAAAGAGTATAAGAAGTACCTGCTAATTACCCTTACTTATCCACATACATACAAAAAACTTTTTAAATGCTTTCAGTCAGGATTCAAATTCAGATGTTTTCAGGAGTCAGGCAGGTAAATAAATTAGTAAAACAAATCAGGGAAATAAAATCGTCAGCATTTTGTAGCAAATGTAGATTGTGCACCAGAAGAAAGGCATTCAAATTTGTGTTTAAAAATTATCTGTATATTCTTGCAATGGACAATCTGAAGATGGAATTTAAACGTAGCTTCATTTATAAAGACATCAAAAAGAAGAAAATACTTGGGAATAAATTTAACAAAAGAAGTGCAAAGCATACTCTGAAAACTCCAAAACATAGTCAAAAGAAATTACAGAAGACCTAAGTAAGTAACAGGACATCCTATGTTCATGGATCAGAAGACTTAATAATGTTAAGAGATCAATATTCCCCCAAACTGCTCTACAGAGTCAATGGAATCCCTATCAAGATTTCATTTGACCTCTTTGTAGAAATTGACAATGATTCTCAAATTCATATGTAAACTTGAGGAAACTAAAATATCCAATAATGACTTTGAAAAAGAAGAAGACTAATACTTTCTGATTTAAAACATGTCATAAAGTCAGAAACACAGTATGGCACCGGAAGAAGGAAGACATAAGTAGAATGGAATAGAATTGAGAGTCCAGAAATAAACCCTCATATTTATGGTCAATTGATTTTTTGACAAGAGCATCAAGATAATTAAGGAAATAATAATCATTTCAGCAAATGGTCCTGGGACAACTGGATGTCCATGGGCAAAAGAAGAAGTTGGAGCCTTTCCTCATGCCATATTCAAAAATATTAAAACAAAGCAAAACAAAACAAAAAACCTCAGCATATCAAAGACCCAAATGTAAGAGCCAAAACTATATAGCTTCTAGAAGGAAATACAGGCATAAATCTTTGTGACCCCGAATTAGACAATGGTTTCTTGGATATGACAGTAAAAGCACGAATAACAAAAGAAAAAAAAAATCGGTAAATTAGACATTATCAAAATTTAAAACTTTTGTGTTTCAAAGGACACTACCAGAGAAGTGCAAAGACAACACTCAGAATAGGAGAACACTTTTGTAATTTATGTTTGATAAGGGATTGTACCTAGAATTTATATAAAGACTCTAAGAACTCAATAACTTTTAAAAAAACTCAATTTTTTAAATAGATAAAGGACTTACAGATAAAGGACTTAAACAGCCATTTCTCTAAAGAAGATATACAAATAGCTCATTAGCATGTGAAAAGATTCATTGACCACCAGGAAATGCAAATCAAAACACAATGACCTATCGCTTCACACCCACTAGGGTTTCTGTAATCAAAAGACCACTAACAAGTGCTGGTGAGGACACAGAGAAACTGGAGCCCTCACACTCTTCTGCTGGGAATATGAAATGATGTAGCCACTTTAGAAAACATTTCTGGTAACCTAATATAAGGTAAACCTTTGCATATGTTACTCAAACTTGGTCACATGAGTTCATCTGGAAGGACATTTGGGTTTATCTTCAGGACATTATTCAGAACTTCCGCATCTTTCTTAGTTTTCTTCTGTTGGATCAGATATGGACTAACAGAGGTGACTAAAATCTTCTAGTTTTATTATGTCTGACCCTTGTCAGAAATAATGTAGACATTCAATAGATAGTACCAACATTCTGACAAGAATTAAGAAAAAGCCATATAGTCATGTTATTAAAAATATGGTTGCAAATATTTTTAAAGTTATATAAAAAAACTACTGTTCTTGTAAATTGTACTTTTTATTATAAATTTATCTCTTTGCCTCATTTACAACTCAAATCCAGTGCTGTCCAACGTTAATAATGTGAATCTAGGTTTCTTTCGTTAGTATTCACAATTTTATGCTTTTGCCCATCCTTTCGGTTACTGTGGAGAGGGCCAAATATAAAAATATATGATCAAATTACCTTTACATAAACAGGATATAAATGGGGAAGACTTGGGGATATGGGGAGAGAACTATAAGAGAGCTGAATTTTCACCTTACATAATAGAAATTCAATAGATAGTACCAACATTCTGACAGGAATTAAGAAAAAGCCATATATTCATGTTATTAAAAATGTGCAGGGGCGCCTGTGTGGCCCAGTGGGTTAAATCCTCTGCCTTCAGCTCTGGTCATGATTTCAGGGTCCTGGGATCGAGCCCCGCATTGGGCTCTCTGCTCAGCAGGAAGCCTGCCTCCTCCTCTCTCTCTGCCTGCCTCTCTGCCTACTTGTGATCTCTGTCTGTCAAATAAATAAATAAATTCTTTTAAAAAAATACAGTTGCAAATATTTTTAAAAATAGTTAATTGTTGAATGGCTGCCTCAAAGAACCAGGAATGACATAGGATGGCATTGGGGAGGGAAGGTACTTGTACCTTTAGCCAAGCTGCTTTAGGATACAGTATTCCATATACCTTTCAGTGCCCTCTGGGTTTACTGTTAAGAATATTGATAATATTCACAGATATGATTTATTGAGAACCTACTATATACTGGGCTAAGTATTATACATATATAAAGCGGAAGTAAAGCCAAACCCTGGGAAAGGCCTATAACATTGGATCCTAGAGTCAAAAAAGAGTAGACATCTTAAAAGATCCAAAACAAAAAGTATCTGATGAAATTCAACACATGTTCATGTTTCAAATAAAATCTTAGGAAAGTAGGAATGGAAGGACATTTCCTTAAACCTTTCATTTTATTGAGAACTTTATTATTGTTACTTATCAGATAAGGAATCTTAAGTTCACAGGCTCGGAAGTGGCCTGGCTGTGTGACTTGAGGTCTTTCCACCATCAGAGTCACCTTAGATTAATGGGGACGCAAGTACACAAAGTAGCTCTCAGGGAGGCCTGGGTGGCTCAGTTTTAAGCATCTGACTTCAGTTCAGGTCGTGATCTCAGGGTGTTGGGACTGAGCTGCTCAGCAGAGAGACTGCTTGTCCCTCTCCCTCTGCTCATGCTATCTCTCCCTCTGTCTCCCTTTTTCTCTCTCTCAAATATATAAATCTTTTAAAAAGTACAAAAATAGTTCTCAGAATGAAAACTCAAAGCTCTACTCTATACCTTGTCTCAGGTCCACAAGAGGACAGGGGCTCACTTACACCCAAGTCTAACGTTCAAAGAATGAAGTAATTGTGTAGTATCAAACTGTAACAGTAAATTTGGAAACCTACAAGTGTATATTCTGCAGGGTCCCTCTGCAACGTGAGCCAGCATTGACAGCTCTGCACTCTTCAGTGATAAAACCCCATTGCCAGTTAGAGTCTCCGAATGCTTCTCTCTGCCACCACCATCAAGGGACACTTGGGTCGTATTAAGGACAGACAGCATAACCAGCTGACCAGGACCTCCTCTGTGTAGTGACGACGTGTGGGTGCTAGTTCAGTGATTTCCAATTAGGCGTAGTGAGGGAGCACAGTATTCTAGGGAGGATGTTTCAAACCCTGGGGAAGGAAGATTATTGTATGGATGATTTGAAAAAAGCGTAATCAACATTAAATTTTACATTTGAGAAATCACCTATTGTTTCTATAATACAAATACTAAACAAAGGCGTGAGATATTTTTATGTTTATCAAAAAAGGCAGAAGTTCTAAAAATGTAGACATTTGATTCTAGCTGATTTACTGTTTATTATTTTTTAATAAGGCTCCACACCCAGTGTAGAGCCCAACACAGGGCCTGAACTCATGACCCTGAGATCAAGACACAAGATGAGATCAAGAGTCAGACACTTACCTGACTGAGCCACCCAGACACCCCCAGCACGAGCTCATTTGGACCCATTTGGGGCTGGATGAAATATTTTGTATCACAAAGTATCAAGGTCTCTCACATTCATCTCCTCCTTCCATGGTTAACAGCCACTTCCATGGTTCAAGTCCATTTTTATTCACTTTCTATTTCTAGAGTTTTATAAATAGGGGCACAGCCACGTTCAGGGAAAGGGCTGTAGACTGGGTTCTAGAGCTGAGTCAAAACAGAAGCGGACATCTTGAGAGATGCAGAAAAAGCATTTTATAAAAGTTTGCACCCACTCGTGGTTTTAAACAAAATCTTAGGAAATTAGGAGAAGAAGGGTACTCTCTTAAATTAGTAAATTAAAACTACAATGAGATACCACTTCATACTCACTAGAATGGCTAAAATAAAAAAGACAGAAAACACCACGAATCGGAAAGGATGTGAAGCAACTAGAACTCCCAACACTACCAGGAGGAGTATAAATTGGCAAAACCACTTTTCACAAAGATAGGGATGGAGGGAAAAATAACAAAAAGGGATGGTAAAGCACCTTAGGGGCCAACATCAACTCCCTCGGGACGAGGACAAGGAGAGGGAACGGTTCTGAAACCCGAGGCCTGGCACTGTAAGACAGACTGGCCAGCAGGAACCTCTTCTGAGAAAGGAATGCAGCCCCGGCAAACGTAAGGACCACTCTTCAATTTCCCTCCCATTGCTCCTACTGGAAACCAGAGGACAAGAGATCAGGCTGATGACATCCATACAGCCCAGCTCCCTGGGGCCCAGAGCAGGTTGAGACAAGAGCGTGGATCTGGGGGCACAAAGAGAGAAAGTCAAAACTTGCTTTAAAATGACAAGACACTTGTCAGAAATGTCAAAACCAGAGCATGGACTCTGGAATCAGAAGACCTGCGTTCAAGCGTGGCTCTGCCACAGACCAGCCATGAGGCCTTTAGGCTGTACACTTAACCTCTCTATGCCTCCGTTTTAAAAATAATAATCTACCTCGTCGAGCTGTATAATAAGCAGAAGAATGAATATAGAAGAATTTAGCACATAACAAGGGTTTCATAAGTGATGGCTACTATTCTTAAATCCAAGTGTTCCCTTTTCCATATTCTATTCTCATTTACACAGAGTTTATTCAATCTAAATATGTCCTATATTTTGCCTATACTTAAGAGACTCCTTTCAATAGAAATGTTCTCTAATCTCTTTTCTACAACCTTCCAAGAAGTCTCTTAGATATGACTTTCTTCATTGAAGCCTCCCCCGAGCCCATTACCTAGAAGAAGTCTTTTCTGTGCATCTAGAGGTCACTGTCCGTCCACTCCTCTCCAATGGTACATACTTACCACAGTCCTCACTGACACACAGCAGTGTCCACACATCTACTCTCATTTCCTTAAAACCAGGGACCGTATCTCATCCTCACCTATCTTTGAGCTAATCATGGTTCCAAACACAACACACGATACATGAATGTTTGTCTCCCTGACTTATACTGGAATTTTGGTGTACTGAACATTGCCTGAAGCAAATGTACTACTGGTCGATATTTTAAAATCCTGTAGGTCCACTGAGGATTTGCAGAGAGGGTTTCTGTTCTGTATCATCGTTGGCGGCAAAAAGGAGCTAATCATAAAGCTACTTACTGAGCACTTACTTACTCTGTACCAGGGTTTTCCTTACATAGTATATGCCACGTAACTTTCACTCCCAGCCCTTGAGGTAGGAGCAGATGTGGGAAGTAGGGCTCCAGGAGAGAAGAGGGTCCGCCTAAGGCCACCGCAGCTAGTTAAGTGGTAGGGCTCTGATTCCCACCCAGACTTCCACAAAGCCTGCAGTAAGCATGTGGCTTCACACAGTTAGTGCGGACTGATGGCAGCTGTGAACAAGCTCCTCTGGGCCTTACCTACTTTTCATTTGTGCAATGAGAGAGAACCGGATGCTCTCTTAGTTGGCTTCCGGTTGTCCATTTCAGAAGCTTTGTGTGTTGGTATCATGTGCTTGCATTGATTACTGCTGGGGACGTTTCTTTCTTTATGAAATCGGTTAGAAAATACGGGTGTTCCCAGTTTCCATCGTAAGTGCAAGAGGCGGGTTTGGTGAAACTGCGTTCCACGGGACTCGGATTTCCCCTTCTTCAGTTTCATGGGTGACAGTGAAGTCAACAAGAGTGTAATTTGTATTGGCATAAAACCAGGACACAAAAGAAAAGATTGAGACATTACCGAGTATTCCCGTACTGAAAGGGCGAAGTTCACTTTCATTAGCTACTCTCTCTCTCCTCAGCAAGTACGCCGCGTATCTACTGGTAACATCCCCAATCTCTCTAGCTTCCCCACTCTCTTTGGGAGACAAGCAGAAACCCAGATCATCTTGTTGAACTAGGATATATTTGATGATTAAGGGAATGGAATCCTGGTAGCATTAACTAACCGTGCAACTTCTGAACTCCACGTTTGTGATTTGTAAGGAAAGAAAAAGTTAATCCGTCTTCTTTCTACACTGCCAAGAAGAGAAAGATCCTTCCTTCATCCCCTCCCTCCCTACAATCCCTCTGTCCGTCCGTCCGTCCGTCCGTCCGTCCTCCTTGAGCTGTCTATCATCTGAGCCCCACTCCAGCTCGGGGCAGGCAGGCATCCAACACTCACACTGCAATTAGGACAAAGCAGTCACCCCTCACCGTGTGAGCTCTTTGGTTCAAAGGCACCAACTCTCAGTCTGTAAACATGAAATAAAAAGCTGCCCAAAGAAGCATCCTATCTCTGATCATATGAAATTAAAATTTTCTATCTCACAACCAGAAAAAAACAAACCTGCATGACTAGAGTCAAGAGAACAAACTAGCATTCCCACAAAGGGTAAGGACCGAAGACTTCGAATCACACACTACTTGGCTCAGATCCCTCCTGTGTTTCCATCACACTCAGAGGGAAAGCCAAAGTCCTCGCCCTGGCCAAGGGCCCCAGCCTGACCCGGCTGCCCACTACTGTCCTTGCTCGCTCTACTCTAGCCCCACAGGGCCTCTTTCCAGATCTTCGGATGCATTCACATGCCTTGCTTTAGGGCGCTTGGATGAGCAGAAGCCTTTGTCTTGAACTGTCTTTCCTCAAACATCCCCATGGTCCACTGCCTCACCTCCTTCTTATTCTATTTCTATTTCTACGCGTTTTCACTCTGTTCTCCATTATTACCTTTCCTCCTTCCTTGGAGATAGAAAATTACTGTTTGAGCGACTTAAACGTCGGAATTATTTGTTACTTAGCAAGAGATTACTGAAACACCAAGGAAAATAGTTTCTCTACAAATGAGCTATTCTGAGAAGTTCCGAGAGAGCAGTTTTAGTAAGCCCAGACGTACTGTTGAGGTTTGGAACTGTTAAGGTGTTTGGCTGATACGCCGTGAGAGCAGAGCTCATACACTGTTACAGGAGTAAAAACGTATTTTGCTCTGAGAGCTGAAATGACTTGTCCAAGATCACACAGCCAGGTAGGAGCAGATCTAGGAGTAGAACTGGGGTTCTCTTACCTCTGTTCATTAAACACTCATTTACTTGTTCTACAAATATTTACTGAGTACATTCTTCACATAAGGCACTATGCCTGGAGCCAGATATACTGAGATGGTCCTTGTCCTTAGGGAGATTACAATTCATCGGATGAGATAGACCTTAAGCAAGGAATCGCTTAATTCTTTTGTGTGTCTAATCACAACTGTGATAAGAGGCTCAGGGGCACAGGGTGCTCTGAGAGTACATGATGTGGGGAGGGTTCCTGAAATGACTTGGGGAGAACAGAAAGAGATGGCTAAGCTAAATCCAAAGGATGAATAAAAATTGACTGAATGAAGAAGGGAATGGGGGAACATTCCAGGCAGGAGTAAAAGCATATATGTTTTCCACAACAACAACTACTTCTTATAGACTATGGTGTGCTTTGTTCTTCAGCGCTGGGGTCAGCAGATAACTAGGAGATAATAGCCAGTAGAAATACACAAAATTAAGAGAGAGAGAGAGAGATGAAATAAGAGTAAAGCTCTCCTAACTGAGAGACCTAATAAGGAAGTCACTAGACCAGGAGAACCTGAAACACCTTGAAAACTGAAAGACGGGGATATTTAAGCTGTTAACAACTGGTTTGGGTTATATACCACCAAGAAAAAGGATCTCACTAGAAAATCCTGTAAACCTCAATAATGTGTCTTTGCCCACTGCTTTCATTAGGCACACCTACCACACAAAGGTTCAGATACACAAAATGAGGGCATCTCTGTGGCTGGGGGCAGGTTAGAGCTACATTCTGTGTGAATTTCTCGGGTCACAGTCACTTCACAGCGCTGAGAGTGTCTGTGAAGATGGCCCACCCAACTCTTATAACCATAGTGCTCTCACCTCCTCACCCTAGAGACGTCCCCTCCACTTGACTCAGACACCTGCGCCCATGACATACCCTAGTCCTCTCACCAGGCAGAAATGCTCTACCCCTCAAATCTGAAATTCTTACCCTCCAAACTCTGAACAGACCCTCCAGCCTCCCCATCTTGCCACCTGTCCTCTGTGGTGTGCTCGCCACACAGGTTCTCCCATCTTCACAAAATATGGGGTCCACCGGCACCTCCATTTTCTCCCAAACTATATGTCCTTTCCTACCTCGAAGTCCTTTCTCATCACGCCTGGTGTTTTGTCTTCCTACCCCATTCCTCCGTCAGGACTACGGCTGTGGGCCATCGGCTTCTGCTTTCCATCCAGGCTGCTGAGAGCCAAAGGAAATGATACCAATACAGATTGCTGCCACAAACATGTCGGGATCTCTCGCCTGGGTTGGCCGTGGACGCGGCTCCCATTCCCATCAGCCACACCCTCCCCACAGCAGAAGTTCACCGATCTTCTCAACCACCTCATTTACTGTCTCTCACCTCAGGAAAAGTCAAAGCCCACCACACCGGAAGTACATCCGCTTCCTGCTCCTCTGCTCTCCGAGGAGATTGCCCACAACTAGAGCCCACCACAGGGATTTGTGTGAGTCATTTATTGAAAGACATTCCTGGGAGATGGGGCACCTGGGTGGCTCAGTCGGTTAAGCGTCTGCCTTCTGCTCGGCCACGATCCCTGGTGTCAAGCCCCTAATGGGGCTTCCTGCTCAGCAGGGAGTCTGCCTCTCCCCTCTGCTCATGTTCTCTCTCTTTCTCAAATAAATGAAAAATCTTGAGAAAAAATTCTTCTAAAAAAACGAAAGGCATTCTTGGGAGAAAGCTGTATATAGAAGTGAGGAGGGCAGCATGGCACAGAGGCTAAGATACGGTTTTAGCGGAAGTCTACTCTCAGCCTGATCCCACAGGATCCCTAAAGCATGAAAAACAGCACAAAGTTATCCACTTTGAGGCAAGAGGGACAGATGTTCACACTCTCTTGTCAGTCACGGGCTATAGACCACCCCCACGGGATGGTACGTAACCTGTAGGCATTTACTGCTCCTTTCAGCAGAGGACAATTTTCCATGAAAGAACTGGGAGCCTTAGCAGCCAACACAATGGCTCAGGGGCGGGACACCAGTCAACCAAGAGGGTCTGGGCATGGCACCGACAGCAGCTCTTACAGCGGCCCAAGCCCACAACCTTATTCACATCAATAGTCTCCCTCTCATTGCCAAATCCCCCAGTATCTCCCACACTGCAGCCAGCTCCTACCCTGCAGGGTCACCGTGGCCCTAATTATGCTCTACTTTGGCCATCAGCTCACTTTCCCTCTAAGCTCCCACAGGGTGGGGGCCACTCGCTCTTCTCAGGACCCCTGGTGCCTAGCACACAGAAGAAAGTTGATCTAAATGAATATTTTGGACTCAGAATGGTTCTAGAAGCAGGAATTTCAAGTCAGTAAGGTAAGAGTTTCTCTCTCTCCTTTTAAGATTTTATTTATTTATTTGAGAGAGAGAGAGAAAGCCAAAGGAGGGATGAGTAGAGGGCAAAGCGGACTTTCCACTGAGCAGGGAGCCCAATGCAGGCTTGATCGCAAGACCCTGAGATCATGACCTGAGCTTACGGCAGACGCCTAACTGACTGAGGCACCCAGGCCCCATACGGAAGGGTTTCTCAAAAAGAGAAGAGCCTCCATTCTTCAAATCTGATTGCAGAGGCGACAAGCATAAACATCCCTTTAGAACTGGCTTTGACCAATGACCTCCATTTGCTAAATTCCACATATCCCCTATTTGAGTATCAAAGGCTGCAACACAAGAACCACGGAGGGCAAGACCCAGAGAGCACCACAGAGCCCTCCTGCTGCTCATCTCAGGATAAACCACCCAAAAGCCAGGCTCTGTGGCTGCTCTCAAGTGGACAGTGTTGGGGAACATCCCTTCTCGTTAGACACTGACCTTAGCCATTCCTCATGCCATGTGGACATCACTCTCAGCGTGTTCTTGACCCCATTCATCTTCTCACTGCTTTCAGCAGAAGAGCCTTGTGCCCAGAAATGTTCACCCTTTGGGAGATTTCTCCAGCTCCACAGTCCTCTCCTTCTGTGGGAAAGTACAACTGCCCAGTCCAAAGGTGTGAGGTGATCCCGTTGGACAAATAGGAACAAACCAGCAGTGCACTACGCACTACATTGACTTGGCCCCAGGAGTGCCGCAGGCAGTCAGCTACATACCAGGGTAAAAAACCAAGCACCATGTTGTCCCTCTATTGCCTGTAAAGACTCACGCTTCCTACTTCCTTAAAGACCTGCCATGTGGGTAAAGAGTGAAGGATGGAATACGACAACGGAATGATGAACATAAATAAAATCTGGAAAGGCCTGGAGGTTTAGAAAAGAGTTTGAGAAATTTGGCAATCATGTTTCTGTTGAGAAAGAGCTAGTCCACAGTGGGGGGGCGGGCAGGGGAAAATCAACCTGGGGCACACACCAGGAAAAATCAATTCAATTGGGCAGGGGGCAGTGAGCATGGAGAATGAGAAAAATAAACAAGGGCCAATGCACTCATTTCAAAATTCAGAACAAAGACCATAAAATGGATATTATAACTACAGCCTGTAATAAAAAGTTACTATTTTCATTTTGTAAACACCCATTGATGATTAAAGGGGAAAGGGGCAGAAGAGAAGCTCAAGGGTGAGTAGAGGATGAGAAAGATGGCGGCGCTCTCCTCCTCCACTTGTGGACTCACACCTGTCTTCACTCCCCTCACCTCTGGGTCTTCACTCCCCTCACCTCTGGCTGAATCCACTCCACCCCTGACAGGACATGAGTTCTTTCAAACCTACAGAATCCTCCAGTAGCTTTCCCTTCACCCTTTCCTGAGCAACTCAGCCGAATACCACTACCATCAATTACCCGCCCCAGAATTAGGGTGGCTTGATTAGGCAAACACAAATATAGAACTCCTAGTTAAATTTGAATTTCAAATAGATAATGAATAATTTTTTAGTATAAGTATGCCCCAAGCAGTATCGGGGGCATATTTATACTACTACTACTACTAATAATAAAATTCTTGTTTACCTGAAATTCAAACTTAATGAGGTCACCTGGATTTTATCCAGCATCTCCACCCAGAATCTCACCATCAGAACTGAAGTTGTTGAAATTGTACATCTAGTAAGATTTGTATTTGTTTCTGGTGTGCTCTGAGAGGAGTGAAGGACCCACACCCCATAGCAACCACCCCACAGAACACGGGAATCAATGCCTAAACTCTAAGGTCACGTGGACAGGATCATACACAGGGTTTAGTCAAATATAGAAAGTTGAAAACAGCAAACGATTTTCCCTGGGTGGCAATTATTAATGCAGAGTTAGGATGAGACTTTACAGCACGTTTCCTTTTTTTTGCTTCCCCTGTTACCAGAATATTCTTATCAAAAACTTTACACATAACACACAAAGCTTTCGGATCTACAGGGTGAAATGGGTCCGAAATTCTCAAATAATTTTGGAAACATAAAAAGTATAAAATGAGTAAAGAGCGTAATAAACTCAGCAAAATCAAAATTTGTGATGTACCTTTGGAATCTGTTTTAAATTCCACAGTCAATTACTTTTCAATCAATCAGCCATTCAGACCTTCAGAATCCATGCTTGCTCCAACCGAAGAGCTCGGCAAAGCAGGCTAATTCTCGTCAGCACATCCATCACTGGGTGAAAACACGCCTCCCGCCAGCAGACGCCAGCAAACGCCAGGAAGGCGAGAGGAAGTCTATGAGAAAGGCAGCAGCTTTAGAAGAAGAAAATGCTGCCTTCTGCCTAGTGTGTATCTAAGGGCTAGGGAAATGCTTCAGATTTACTCATGAGCCCTGCTGCCATTTGAGAAGCACACCGGAGGATGAGAGGCTAACAGAGACTCTCCCCTCACAGCAACCTGGGTCTAAGATCTGGGCCAGGTTGTTTGACCCTCAGAAACTTTTGTTAAAAAGACTTCATTTTCTAGAAATGGTATCCAAAGTGCATTTCCCTTTTCAGGATCTCCTGTTCTTTTGAGGGCTTCAGTGGACAATTCTGATGATTGCTCCCCCTAGGATGTTTTTCCAAAATTAACATCTCTATCAGTCCCGATGTTCTGGCTACAAATAAGAGAATACCCATCTAAAAATGGTTTGGACAATGGGGGGGGGGGGATGTTTTTTCACATAACAAGTCAAGAGATGGATGGCCCCAGTGCTGCTCAGGAGCTCCCCGACATCAGGGATCTGAGTCAACTTCCCACCTGTTTTCTTGGCCTCAAGACAAAAAGATAGATGGCTCCTGGATGATACATTTGCATTTGAAACCCAGAGCAGAAAGAGATTTGACTTACTAGACTTTTCAGAGGGGAATTTTTTCCTAGAAACCCCAGCAGGTACCCACTTGTGTCTCATGACCTGAGCAGACTCATATGCAAGGGAATCTAGGAAAGCAAGAATCCAGAATTTCTAGCTTCACTGTTAGTGAAATGAAGGGTCTGACAGCAAGGAAGGCTGCCGGGCGGCTCACCAGCTGGTGCACACTGCCCGTCGTGCCCTGCCATCACCTCAGGCCCAAACCATCACCCCAGACTCAAAGTCTTTCCAACTGGCTTTATCTCTTGATTTCCTGCTCCTGCTCCTGGGAGAACTGAGCAATCGTTCTGTCCTTACTCTGGCGATCTCAGCTTACCCTTAGACGCCTTCCCCTCCTAATTCCCAGAACCAACCAGTCTCCGTGTCTCAGGATCACCCTTCCCCTCTCAAGGGGTCTTCGCTCTCTCCTTTCCTTGTGTTTCTAATCTAGCGTATTAATTTGGACCCTCATCACTTCACAGCCGGACTGAAGTGCAGCTTTCTGCCCTCATCCCAGAAACTACTTTCTCATGTTTCCCATCCAGAAAACTTCCAAAGATTCCCCCCCATTAACCACCAAAGATATTTAAAACCCTTTAGCCCTGGGGCACATGGTGGCTCAGTGGGTTGAGCGTCTGCCTTCCATTCGGGTCATGATCCCAGGACCCTGGGATGAAATCCCACATCGGGCTCCCCGTTCAGCAGAGAGCCTGTTTCTTCCTTCCCCTCGATCTCTCCCCTCCCCTCACGTCACTTTTTCTCAAATAAATAAATAAAATCTTAAAAAAAATAAAATAGAAAAATAAAACTCATTAGTCTTACCCTGAAGATTAGCCACTCTGGGCTGCCACGGCTAAGAAAGCGGACTTTGAAGTTAAATGACTTGTATGATGTTTGGCAAGTAAGTTACCTCTCCAAGACTCCGTTCATTCATTCGTAAGGTGAAGGTGGTAATAAAACAGGGCATGCATGGGAAGTGTCAGTAAATGGTGACTGTTATGTCTGCTGCCATTCTTGGTATTAGGTCCTAGCCCCCCTACTATGAATTTGGGTGTGTGGGCACCTAATACATCCACAGTAGCTGCCGATCCTAACTGCTGAAATGAAGTCCAACTCTTCCATTAGCTGAACGCCCCTCTAGTCTACCATTGAGTACCCACTTTATAGACTGATTCTCTGTCTTTCTCTCCTTGATGAAGGTAAGTCCCAAGGGTAGGACCATTTGGAGCTATGCTACTCTTCAAGAAAGCTTCCATGATCTTCATTTGCTCTGAGGTAATAAACCCTGGCTCGCATTCTGACGCATTCTTCCAAAGGCTACTATGCTTGCAGAAGCTGTCGCCCGTATTTATTTTTCTTCATCTGACATCCTTGCCACTTCGAAATGCAGAAATGAAGATATGGTGCTTCTGTGTTTCCTGATGCCACAGTTAGACTGTTGCGGTCCATTTTCAGGACTGGAGACTGAAGGTCACACCAGGGATGAAAGTGACGCACATACGACATTCTTCTCGTTTGGCATCATCTTGTGATTTTGTTTTTTCATCTTCAAATTTTTACCCCTCTTAATTCGATTCTTTTGCCAGTTTCCCCCAGCCAGCCACAATAAGAGACAATATTGTATATTAGAGCACCTGTTCTCTGTTTAAAAAATAATAATAAAAGGTGTATCTTAAAGAGAAGCAAGTCTGTGCCCCGCTAATCCTTTCTAGCCACAAAAGAATTCCTTGGAATTAATGCTTTTTTTTGCCCTCTGAAATTATCCAGCAGTGAAAGGCAGGGACAATGCCCCAGTTCACTAGTTCATTTTGCCAAAGTGCTGGCAGGGGGCTGAGCCCTGCACTCCCTTCTTCCTCCAGAGCTTGGGCCAGAGGCAGACATGAGAGTTTCCCCATGTTTCCATTCTACGCAGGAACACTTATTCGTGAGGGGTACCGACTCTGGAAATAGATCACCTGGGTTCAAATCATGGCTGTGTGACCTTGAGCCCGATCCTTAACCTACCTACATGTGAGCGCCCACCTCTAAATTGAGGTTACAAATGGACTGGCCTCAGAGGACGAGGTGAGAATCATGAGTTAATACGCGTAAAGCGCTCAGGGCGCTGCCTGCCGTATGATTAGGAGCCGTGTAAGTGTGAGCTCTCGTTGTTACTAACACTCTTTCTCTTGGCTTGGCCACCTGTCAACCGTCTTGACGGCTTACTGGAATACTTCCTAAACATTCCCCCAAAGCCCTCTATTCAAAACCTCAGGCCAGCCTATGAATCAACCAATTTCACTCTGCAGAAAGGAGTCCAAGAAGAATAAATGGGGAAAGCTGGATACGGGGGAGCTAATGCTTTGTCAGGTTCTTAAGAAATCTGGACAATAGAAATGCAAACTGCCTTGCCTAAAGGGGGTCCATATTTTATTCCTCGCCAGCGAAACAATGTTCTCCTTAAAAGTCAAACAGCATCCTTCGCACTGCCTACTCTCCATAAGCTCCGACTCAAATACACACGCCACAAGAGAATTGTTAATGTCTGCACACCTCAGATGGTTTGGGCTCATTAAAAATCAGACCCTTGACAAGTCCATTAATCCTAGGATCTCAACTCCAAGGTCAGGTTCATGTCACAAAATCGTAACCAGAGCACCTATGTGTGATGTTACTCTTAGGATAAAAATGTGGGCTAAGATTTTAAAAATCTTTCTAGTCCTTCTTCTCACTTAGCAAACTTCCTTCAAAAATAAATGCTATAATTTATACATGTAAGTGATTTTTCTCCCATATTGTGCTTTTTAAAAAAAATCATCTTTAATAATACCTCTAATGGCACGATACTAGAAACTAAGACCGTTTGAAAGAAGTCGGTTTCAACTTCTTCTTAGTTTCAGGATAAGAATTTATGGGCACATAAAAACCATGATGGCACACATAGTAAAAGTTCTTTTCACCAGAAGACTATATACATACTTTGAAGTATCTGTGCTTCAGGTCTCTTAGCTCAGAAAGTGACACTAATGAGAAGCAAAAAAGGCCAAAAGAAAGAAGGATGGCAAAGACCTAAGAAAGCGAAGTCCCTAGAATAATCTGAAATTGGCTCTATCCATCCTTTGAGAGTTGACTAATAGAAACAGGGAACCTCTGTTTCCACTCTATAGTTCCAATTCTCCGTGAATACTGTCTGTGTTCCAAGTGCAGTAGCAAAATAATAAATCAGACTGAATTCATTGTAAGTACGACCCCATTCAAAGAGACTAAATGTTTAGTACAATTCGATTTTCTGTGGTTCACCTACTAGTTCCCAACATGGGTTGGGGTGGAAGGTTGGTACAGGACCAAGAAGTAACAGCCAAGCCAGATACACACCATAAATAAGACGACTTTTAACATGACTGTGTTAGTGAAGGAGATATTTCTAAATTAAAATTGTAATTTCTAAATTTAATTTAGAATTTTAAATTCTAAATTAAAAATTACCTTTCTTGGGGGGATTGGTAAATAGATGATGGGGATTAAGGAATGCACTTTGTTTTTTTCTTTTCTTTTCTTTAGTAAAGACTTTATTTACTTATTAGTCAGAGAGAGAGCACACATGAGCGGGGAGCAACAGGCAGAGGGACACATGGGTTCCCCACTGAACAAGGCAGCCTGAGGCAGGACTTGATCCCAGGACCCTGGGACTGTTATTACAGGATTTTTTTCTCCATGGGTGCCCATGGTTCTTGGCCACACCTATTTGAAGAATGAAGAGGTAGACCAGACAGAGTGCTGGGGAGCAAAGCAAAGTTTATTGAGCGATAGCAAAGTGATAGCACAAAGCTCCCAAGGAAGGAGGGGATCCTAGAGGGTCGTCCAAGGAGTGCACTTGCGATGAGAACTGAGTGGTGAGTGGAATTGCTGAATCACGATATGGTGAGCGGAATTGCTGAATCACAATGTTATACACTTGAACCTAATGTAACACTGCATGTTAACTAACTGGAATTTAAAAAAAAGTCTAAAAAATTACTTCCTCCCCAGCCATTCTCCTCCTGGGCACATATTAAAGGGAACTGAAGATATATGTTCACCCAATCATCTGTACATGAATGTTCATAACAGCATAACTCACAATAGTCAAAGGTGGAAATAACTCAGATATCCGTTAACTGATGAACAGATAACTAAAATGTGGTATATCCATATAATGGAATACAATTTGGCAATAAAAAGAAATGAAGTACTGATACATGCTAAAATATGGATGAATTGAGTGACCAGGTAGCTCAGTCGGTTAAGTGTCTGCCTTTGGCTTGGGTCATGAACCCACGGTCTTGGGATCGAGTCCCACATCAGGCTCCCTGCTCAGTGGAGGAGCCTGCTTCTCCCTCCTCCCCACTCATGCTCTCTTTCTCTCGCCTTCTCTCTCTTTCTTCAAATAAAATATGGATAAACCTTGAAAACATTATGTTAAGAGGCCAATCACAAAAGGCTACACAATGTATGATTTCATTTATATGAAATGTCCAAAGTAGGCAAATCGACAGGGACAGAAAGTAGATTAGTGTCTGCCAGCAGCTGGGGAAGGAGAGAACAAGGCATGCCTGTTGATTGGTATGGGGGTTTGGGGAGGGAGAGTGATAAAATGTTTCAAAATTGATTGGGGTGACCGTTGCACTACTCCATAAATATACTAAAACTCATTGCACAGTTTAAATGAGTTTTATGATATGTGGTTTATATTTCAATAAAGCTTTTTTTTTAAGTTTCTTTTCTCTCATTCTTCACCCAATAAATATTCATTAAGCAGTTGCTCAGTACAAGTTACAGGGTTAATAGCGGACTATTTAAGACACACAGTAGACCTTTGTCTTTCACAAGGGACACTTCTGGAAACATTTCCAAATTGTCAAATAAATGATTACCACTAGGGCTGAGACATTGCACAACTATGGGGGGTGCCATTCATTTTTGGAATCTATGTGAATGATGTCCCTAGGAGCTGTACAGAGTAAAATCTCACGGTCATACGGGGTGGTCCTGGGGGCCAGAAGAGCCTAGCCTGTAGCTTTCTTTCTGGAAATTCTCTCTCCCTATCACCGCCAAAGAACCAATTCTTTTTACTTTTTTTTTTTTTTTTTAACTTTACAAGAATTGAGTACGTGCCAATGGTTTGGGATATAGACAGTTGCTCAGCTGAGCCATAGGGTGATTGCCAACACTCAGTGCAGATCTCCGAGGAAAAGGTCCATGCTTCGCTTGACTGCTTGACACTACCTCCTTCCAAAATTTCTGAAAGAGGTTCCAATCCATCATGTGGCTAGAAATTGTTAATCTTCTTTATAGCCAAATAATCTTTTTCTGCATATTTGAAACATCCTTTTCAAAATGTTACTAATTGCCATCCTCTGTCTCCTCTGGCCTTTTTGAACTGCCGAATACTCAACTCTCTCAGCTTTTGAAGTAAATACAGTCAGCAATCGAGTATGTACGCTTTCTTGATCAAACTCGTTTGAGTTCACTTGTATCCCAACCAGCAGAGATGGAAGCTGCCGATCTCTAAGCCAATGGCAGTGACGCATGTTCTCTTCTATACGTCAGAGATGGTGGGAAACAACGAGTCACAATCATGATAATTCCTGCTGTGTTTGCTCGAGGAGCAGGAAAGTAGAATAAATTGAAATGACCAAACTGAGACCATATTAGTATCTATGTAATGTATCTAATGCATCATATGATGATGTAGGACTAATTTCCCAAAACTGTAATTCTTTTTCTTTTTTTTTTTTTTAAATTTAACCAGGAGTGCCTGGGTGGCTCAGTCAGTCAAGTATCTGCCTTCAGCTCAGTCTATGATCCCAGATTCTTGGGATCGAGTCCCACATCAGGCTCCCCGTTCCACAGGACGTCCGCTTCTCCCTCTCCCTCTGCCTGCAGCGCCCCCTGCTTGTGCTCTCTCTCTATATCCAACAAATAAATTAAGTCTTTAAAAAAAAACAAAAACATTTAATTACAATGACATATTTGAGACATCTAAGGTATAAAAAATAGTAAACATCCCATGTCCACACCACCATACATAAGCCATAAATACAACCGGAGCTCTGATCACATTATTCTTTTTTCTATTTATTTTCAAATGACTTGGGAAAGGACAAAACCGTGATAGATAAAGCCTCTTCAGGAATTGCAGAACAAAACATGGGTGACATCCAAGCCAGCATTCTGGAAAGATGCTGCCTTGCATACAAAGGGATTACATGACCTAAGTTAACGCCACTCCGCAGACCCATTCCCCGCTGAGCAGGGAACCCAATGCAGGGCTCGATCCCAGGACCCTGGGATCATGACCTGAGCCAAAAGCAGACACTTAACCATCTGAGCCACCCAGGCGCCCTCAAATACTCATTACTGAAGCATCCAGGCCCCTCTGCAGAGGTGAACGAACATACCTTACCCATTTATAGTGGGCAGATGGGTGCATGAAAATACCATATAAATACTTATTTCTGGAACAAAATCTCCCAAGCCAGTAGACACGTAACTTTCTCTCATGAACACTCTATAAGTTTTTCTATTTGTATTAGGGGAAAAAAATAATTAGGAGTTTATCTACTTTCCGATCCTTCTTACCAACACTAGCTGGGGAAGTTTAAATCCTCCTCTTCACCTGGAAATTAAAAAAAAAGAAAAGAAAAAAGCCCAGAGCCCAGGCTGTTTGCAGGCAGCTAGAACCAGTAAGAGGCAGGAAGGTTGGGGACAAAGGTAGGGAGAGCAAGAGATGATTGACCCCCGATGTGACACCTCAACTCCTGAACCCAGAGAACACAGGGCATTGAAACAATATGCAAAGAGGACTAGAATAGGTTGCCTATGGGATCGGAGAAGGGAACGAGTTCTTCGATTATCTAATATTTACTGTGAGTGTGATTATTACACTGCATTCCACGCCCTAAAAGAGACCCGAGTGAACAGACCCAGGAAGGTTATCTTCTGGCTGGCACAGCAGAGGAAGGTCGGGGGCCCCAGTGTGCTCTCCCTTCTGACAAGCCCGGCTGGGCAGCGTGAGGCCTGGGTCTGCGAGAGGGCCTGGGAGACAAGCAGGGGAGGGAGACAGAGGGCGGCTGGCCCAGGCCACTTCCTCAGATGTCAGGCCCACCGCCCAGGCTCTGCAACCTACACTGTAATCACAGCCTCTGGCTTTCTGCGAGCAGACACGGAGTCTCCCACTCGCTACATCTTAGCCGCAGTTCTGCAATCCGAGTAAAATCCCCAGGATTAGAAAGAAAAGAGAATTGAAAGACTATTCCTGCTGACCCGTCATCAACCCTCTCAAGACCTGTTTTTTAATTTGCTTTTGGTTTTGTTTCTCTGCCTATACTTCCTGTTCATAACGAGCTCCAGTCCCCCCTTGATATAAAAGAAAACGTTTACTAAAAATTATGGACAGAAAAAGAACCATCTGTACACCTCACGTGTTCTTTATCAAGTATTGATACTGACTTCTTTCTGAAAATAATCACAGATGACTTTATAAGAGAGAAATTGTGTGTGTGTGTGTGTGTGTGTGTGTGTATCAATCATACAAACTATATGTACACATATATGATAAAGTAGGAAGAAAAAATCAGGGCAGTGATTTAAAAATTTAAAAATTAATATAATCATGTAATTGAGCATTCAGAATGGTTTTAAGCCTCCAGACCATTCAGGCAAAAACAGAAAAAGGACAAAGTATGCGTAGTCTGTGCGTACATGGGGCCGTGGTCTGGGACTCCCTAAGGATATGAGGCTGTCCTTATCTCTTTCCACACATCAGGTTAAGTCAAATATTATCTAGTTTAACAAATGTTGCTCCGTCTCTCCGTCTTTTTTCAGTCATATGAATTAGATACATTTCATAAACACTCTCATGTGTCTTCAATCCTTACTTAATCGTCCAAATTCACAGGGACTCCAGACTCACAGAAATTGTAGCTGAACCCATCCTAGCTCACCGGACTCCCACGCTTCATGGAAACCCGTAACACATTCCCAGAAGCGTGATCTTAATGCCGTAGGTTATACATAGGGATTAAGAGACGAAAGGAGAGCCTATCTCTCCTAATTCTTGATCTCTTGCTATTCCTGCTTAAGAGAAAGAAATCCATTCCAGTATACCAGAGGAAAATAAATTTGCACACGTCAAAGATCGAACATGGCACAAAAGGTTTATAGGGTCAGATGTTTTGATAGTGAGGGAACCTGATAACAGATAAGCCCATGGACTTCTTTGCAGCTCTTTTTTAACCAAGAAACAGAAGAATGGAAGGACCCAGCTAAAAAACTCAATGTCTAGAGATGAATTGGATTTTGTTGCCACTAAGCTGATTTACAAGAAACGCAGTAATCTGATGCCTAAAGGCCAAGTCTCTTTAATAATGGATGGTTCTGCATTTACTAAACTGTAGAGAACAGATCCTTCAGCATTCGGCAGAGGTCATCTAATTGAACTAAATGGCTTTGGGGGTCTAGCAAAAGAGTGGAGAGATCATCTCTCCTTATGTATGAAACATACATGCCTCTCTAACCTAATTAGGTAACTGAAACTTTCACAACGAAGAGTTTCCGAATTACCCTAAAAAAATGGCTGCCTCTAGGTTCAGACAGCAGAGTTCCCACCAAAGTCTCCCTTCCCACACCGTAGGCCAGTCCTCAGAATACTGCCGGATTTGTAGAACAGTGCTGCTGTAAACATTCATGTATTTCACGTACAAGATTTTATGTAGACCTATGTTTTCATTCTCTTGGGTATATACCTAGGAGTGGAATTTCTGGCTCATGTAGTAACTCTATTTTTTTAAGATTTTATTTATTTATTTGACAGAGACAGAGAGAGAGAGAACACAAGCAAGGGGGAGTTGGAGAGGAAGAAGCAGGCTCCCCACTGAGCAGAGAGCCCTATGTGGGGCTCAAACCTAGGACCCTGGGATCATGCCCTGAGCTGAAAGCAGATGCATAACGACTGAGCCACCCAGGCACCCCAGTAACTCTATATTTAGCTTTTTGAAGAACTACCCAATTGTTTTCCAAAGTGTCTGCCCCATTTTACTTCCCACCAGCAACGCATGAGGGTCTCAATTTCTCCACCTTGTTGCCCACCCTCGCTAGTGTCTGTCTTTTCCATTGCAGCCATCCTAGTGGGTGTGAAGCTGCAGCTCGTTGTGGTTTGCAGTTTTGGTCGCATTTCTCTGATGACAAAGGATGTTGAGCATCTTTTCATGTGGTGTTTTTTGTGTGTTTGTTTTGGTTTGGTTTGGTTGTGGTCATTCACGTATTTTTTTGGGGGGAAATGTTGTTGAAATATTGTGCTCATTTTTAATGGGGTTATTTGCCTCTTTCATTGTTAAGTTTGTCTTCTTTGTTACTTCAACTTTATTGAGGCGTGATTGACAAATATAATAATTCTTTACATATTCTATATAACAGACCTTATCAAATACAGGATTTGCAAATATTTCTCCCATTCTGTGGGTCATCTTTTCATTTTCTTGAAAGTGTCCTCTGAAGGAAGTTTTTAGTTTGATAAAGCCATTTATCTAATTATTCCCCCTTTGGTTAGTTGTGTTTTGCATGCCGTAGCTAAGAAACCATTCCTAATCCAAGGTCAAGAATATACAACAATTTTTTAAATTGAGATATAGTTCACATACCATTCTTAACTTTTTTACTATAACCATAGCACATACACCAAAAAGTACACACAACCTAAATGCATAACTTAGTTATTCTAGAACTAGCATCCAGGTCAAGAAACAGAGTGTTGCCGGATCCCAAGAAGACATCCTCTAGTGTCCCATCAAGTGCTTCCCAATCATAATACCCTCTCATCTCAGTGACAAGATTGTGACTTTTGAAAGCAAGCCCCAAATTAGATCCGTTTTTATTGGAACAGTGTTTATTACAGTCGTTGATAGCAAATATTGTTGGATGAATTTACAAAAAACGGAAAATCAGTCATTTTTACTATTTAATAGTATCTCCTGCAATTTTCAATGGGTGAAGAAGTTTAAATTATTGCACAAAGCTGTGTTTCCCCATCTGTTTTTGGTTTTTGCTTGTTTTGCCCCAATCTGTCTTAGCTACATGACACATTTTGATTAGTTAATGACTTACTCTAGATAAAGCAAAGAAAATAACAGTGTTAACAATAAAATAGCTGATAGTTACTTATTGCTTGCTTACTGTATGCCTGAAACGCTGCCAAGCATTGTGTCAATCTTCACAATGCCCTTACTGAGATGTCTCCTTGTATCTCTTCCCTTATCTGCTCTCCCCCTACCCCTGTTCTTTAGTTTCTACCAACAGAAGGACCAAGGCTTACCAAGGCTAAGTGATGTGTCCCAGATCATACTAGTAACAAACAGCAGAGACAACCCTCAATCTTCCCAGATAATTCAGATGCCCAAAGTACCTGAGAGCTGCCCTTAAATCTGGTTAGGAAAAAAGATGCTCCCTAGATCCCTGGTGGCTTTCTCAGACGTTCTTCCCAGTGTATAGACGCTTGGAACAGGAAGTATTCGATAAATTGGTGTTTATTATAACACATTTCCTTATTGTTGGATGTTGAACCCATTCTTGGTGCTTTCTTGTGTCACTTTCTGACAAGGAAATGGGCACTATGGTAGTTAAGACTGAATAAGTTCCCCTCAGTAACATTCTAACTGTTCCTGCATTTATCTATCTATCTATCTATTTATTTATTTATTAGGACTCAAGAACATGTTCAATCTTTTATTTAGAAACTAGAAACAGGGCACCTGGGTGGCTCAGTCGATTCAGCGTCTGCCTTCGGCTCAGGTCATGATCCCAGGGTCCTGGAATCAAGTCCTGAGTTGGGCTCCCTGCTCCGTGGAGAGCCTGCTTCTCCCTTGGCTTCTGCCTCTCTCTCTCTGTCTCTCATGAATAAATAAATAAAATCTTTTATAAATAAATAAATAAGCAAGCAAGTAAATACTATAAATAGTCACCCAAGTAGATTAAGCCACTCTGTAGCAGACTCTTAGGTGTGTAGTTTTTACTGCACATCCCAAGGACCCAGCAGAAACGGCGGGTGGGAGACCTTCCACGCTTCTGGATACTAATGGAACAGGTAATGGGCCGTTGTCAATGGATACATTTCACGCTGGGGGAAAAGAGACAATTTAAGGAAGTGAGCGGCTTCTGGGTAGGAATGTGGTACAGCATGTTCCTGCTTTTAGATTTTCGATGTAAGGGAAAGTGGGTGGCCATAAAGAAAGTAGGACCAGTAAAAGGTAAATACATATGCAGGTGACCACAGAGCCGTGCGATTCCATAGAGAAATACCCAGAGCAGATCAAGGGTCCCTCAGAGGTGCTTTCTTCAGACAAGACCTTAATGGTTCTTTTTCAGCATGAAGATAAGTGACATTTCATCATAAAAACGGAGCTGGATATTATGAAGTAGTGCCCATAAGCTTGCCCCGACACATACACACGCTACCTTTTACCTCTTCCCTTTATAAAAAGGTGCAGACATAGCAAGATAGGAACTTGACATTCTTGGCAACTTTTTTTTTTTTTTTAAGGGGAAGGAGGGGCCAAAGGAGAAGATGAGAGAGAATCTTAAGCAGGCTCCATGCCCAGTGCAGACCCCAATGTGGGGCTCGACCTCACGGCCCCGAGATCATGATCTGAACGAAAATCAAGAATCAGGCACTTAACCGACTGAGCCATCCAGGCACCCCTCCTTGGCAAATCTTTGAACCAGCTTTTAATGAGAATACAACCAAGACCTAACTGAAGAATTCTCCGTTAACACCACTACCTTCTGTTTATGGTGTTACTGATGGGCTGTCACCCGACGGTGCGGTACTTGTCTCATTTACGGCACACAGATGGGAATATATTAGATGAATTAAATTCGGCCTGAAATGTGGGGTGCTAAATTGCCCATAGCTGGCTTGTGGCCGTGCGCTAACAAAGTAATGCATTCAGTCTGAGCCTAGACAACACAACCTTGGCAAAAGCCTTCTTGGCATTGTCAGCCTCGTTCGTCAAGTGGTGATACATTTTCCAAGAGCTTCATGAGCAGCTGAAGGGGGAAAATCTATGAGGCCATGCAATTATCCCTTTACTGCCAGGTCAGTCCTGCTCCAGGGACCATTCTACACGACGTGGCAGTGCAACCTCGGTTTCCAGCTCTATGAAAAACTCTCAGTCAAGAAAGGTTATTTTATTTTTATTACACATTACCTTTGCGCATCATTCTTTCCTTTTTATCCTTGTGTTTTTTTTCCTTCTTATTTTGCCATCCAAAAGTATCCCTTTATCTGCAGTTAATTTTATTTTAGCTTCAACAGTAACTTATTTTCCAAGTATTGTATTAAAAGGAAGGTTCTGCAGAGTAGAGTGAATACCATTTTCTATCTTTTGAGAATTGGCTTTCAAGTATATAGTGCTTTGTGGTTTCAAAGCATTTTCACCCTCAAAAACTCACTTGAGTCTCGCAGAAACCTTATGGGGTAGACAGAGAGATGCAGTATACTTAGTGGCTCTGGGTCTGGGGTCAAAGGACAGTCTTTACGTCCCTTTCTTCAGCTGCAAAGTAGGGTTTATAATAAGACCTGCTTCATAAGTGTGTTGTAAAGAAGAAATGAATTAATGCATATAGAGCATTAAATTTGGGCACACATTAAATACTTATTGCGAGGCAGTTATAATTTTTTTAAATGTTGCTAAATCTTGTATGTCAATGACAAGTAAAGTTTTAAATGAGGAGAACTTTCCAGAATTTACCAGATCAGATAGGACTTAGCAGACCCATTCTTATGACATTTTTCACCTTAAATCTCAAGCTTCCCTTCTAGGAAGCTCCAAATCTTTACCTGTCCATTGTCTTGTCTTAGTTTCGGGTGCACAGTGTAATGATTCAACAATTTTATACTATAGTTAAGCTATGCTCACCACAAATGTGGCTACAATCTGTCCCCATACGACCCTATCACAATACTATTGACTATGTTCCCTGTGCTGTACCTTCTATTCCCATGACTTACTGATTCCATAAATGGGAGCCCGTACTTCCTATCTCCCTTCACCCATTTGGCCCATCCGTCCACCTTCCTCCCCTTTGGCAACCGTACCTTTGTTCTCTGTCTTTATTGCTCTATTTCAGCTTTTTGTTTCTTTATTTTGTTTTTTAGATTCCACACGTCAGTAAAATCACATAGTATTTCCCTTTCTTACTTATCTCACTTAGCCTAATACCTTCGAGGTTCATCCACATTGTCTCGAATTGCACAATCTCGTTCTTTTTTATGGTTGAGCAATATTCCATTGTGTATACACACCACATCTTCTTTGTCCACTCATCTATCGATGGGCAATTGGGGTTTTTCCATAACTTGACTATTGTACATAATGCTGCTATAAACATTGGGGTGCATATATCTTTTTTTTTCCATATATCTTTTTTAATTGGCATTTTTATCTTCTTTGTGTAAATACCCAGTGCTGGAATTACTGGCTCATATTGTAGCTCTATTTTTAATTTTTTGAGCTACTTCCACAATGCTTTCCTCTATTGTTGCACCAACTTATATTCACACCAACATGTGATATTTTTTGTCTTTTTGATTCTAGTCATTCAGCAGGTATAAAGTGATGTCTCATTGTGGTTTTGATTTGCATTTCCCTGATGATGAGTGATGTTGAACATCTTTTCATGTGCCTTTTCATTTTTCTTTGGAAAAATGTCTAGTCAAGTCCTTTGTCTACCTTTTTAAATTTTTGTTTTGTTTTGTTTTGGGGGGGTTTTTTTGGTGTTGAGCTGAATAACTTCTTTACATATTTTGAACATTAATCCCTTATTGAATAGATCATTTGCAAATATATTCCCCCCAGTCTTTGACTTTTTGTTTTACTGATGGTTTTTTTAACCATATAAAAGATTTTTATTTGGTGTAGTTTGGAGAGTTGATTTTTGCTTTTGAATCCCTTGTCTTAAGAGACAGATCTAGAAAGATGTTGCTATGGCTGATGTCAAAAAAATTACTGTCTATGCTCTCTTCTTGGAGTTTTATGATTTCAGGTCTCATATTTAGATCTTTAATCCATCCTGAGTTTATTTCTGTGTACAGTGTGGAAAAGTGGTCCAGTTTCATTCTTTTGCATGTAGCTGTCCAGTTTTCCCAGCACCACTTACTGAAGAGAAAGTCTTCTCCTTGTATATTTTTGCCTCCTTTGTCATAGATCAATTGATTGTATAAGTTTGGGGGTTTTTTCTGGGCTTTCCCTTTTGTCCCATCGATTTGCATGTCTATTTTTGTCCCAGTACCATATTGTTTTGCGTATTATGGCTTTGTAGTGTTATCTTGAAATCTGAGACTGTAGTACTTCCAGCTTTGTTCTACTTTCTCAAGATTGCTTTGCTACCCAGAGTCTTTTGTGGTTCCATGCAAATTTTAGTACTATTTGTCCTAGCTCAGTGAAAAATGCAGTTGATGTTTTGATAGGGATTGCATTGAACCTGTAGATTGCTTTGGGCAGTATGGTCATTTTAATGATATTTGTTTTCCAATCCATGAGCATGGAATATCATTCCATTTGCCTGCATTGTCATCAATTTCTTTCATCAGCGTTTTTTTAGTTTTCAGAGTAGAGGTCTTTGGTCTCATTAATTAAGTTTATTCCTGTGTATTTTCATCTTTTTGGTGTAATTGTAAATGGAATTGTTTTTTAAATTCTTTTTTCTGGTACATTGTTATTAGTGTTTAGAAAAGCCACAATTTCTGTGCATTGATTTTGTATCCTGCAACTTTGCTGAATTCATTTATTACTTACAATGATTATTTTGGTGGAGTCTTTTGGGTTTTCTATGTATAGTATCCTGTCATCTGCAAATTGTGACCACTTAACTTCTTTTTACCAATATGGATGCCTTTTCTTTTTGTTGTCTGACTGCTATGGGTAGGACTATGTACTATGTTGAATAAAAGTGAGAGTGGACATCTTTGTCTCATTCTAAGTCTTAAAGGAAAATTCTCCATTTTTCACCATTGAGTTTGGTGTTAGCTGTGGGTTTTTCATAATGATATTTATTATGTTGAGGTATATTCCCTCTAAACCCACTTTGTTGAAAGGTTTTTTTTTTTCCTGAATGGATGCTGAATTTTGTCAAAAGCATTTTCTTTATGTATTGAGATTATCATGTGATTTTTATTCATTTTGTTGATATGATACAGCACATTGATTGATCCTTACATCAATTTACATAATAAATCCAACACAATTGTGGTGAATGATTTTTAAAATGTATTCTTGGATTTGGTATGCTAGTATTTTGTTGAGGATTTTTGCATCTATGTTCATGAGGGATAATGGCCTGGAGTTTTCTTTTTTTACAGTGTCTTTGTCTGGTTTTGGTATCAGGGTAATGTTGGCCTTGTAGAATATATTAGGAAGCTTCCCTTTCTTTTCTATTTTTAATAATTTGAAGAAAATAGGCATTAACTCCTCATTAAGGGTTTGGTAGAATTAAGCTGTGAATCTATCTGGTCCTGGACTTTTGTTCGTTTAGAGGTTTTTTTTTTTTTAATTAAAGATTCAATTTTGTTACTAGTAATTGGCCTGTTCAGATTTTCTATTTCTCCTTGATTCTGTCTTGGAATATTGTATGTTTCTAGGAATTTTTCCAGTTCTTCTAAGTTGTCCAATTTGTTGGCATATACATTTTCTTGTTTCTTTTTTAATTGATATAATTATTTGAGAGAGAGAGTGAAAGTGGAGGGGAGGGGCAGGGGGAAATGCAGGAAGAAAATCTCAAGCAGAACCAAGAGCCAGACACTCGGGGGACCTGGGTGGCTCTGTCAGTTAGTTAAACATCTGCCTTTGGCTCAGAGGGGAGCCTGCTTCTCCCTCTCCTCCCTGTGCATGCTTTCTATCACATTTCTG
Source organism: Mustela nigripes (assembly GCF_022355385.1). Lineage (NCBI taxonomy): Eukaryota > Metazoa > Chordata > Mammalia > Carnivora > Mustelidae > Mustela > Mustela nigripes. The sequence goes on along the minus strand of NC_081557.1, from coordinate 264,084,256 downwards.
TCTCTCTCAAATAAATAAATACAATCTTTTTTTTTTTTTAACACATTTATTCAGCGTCATGATCAGACTATTACATTTAGCAATCAACAGCATGGGGGCAAAAAAAAAAAAAATCTACATTAAAACCCTTTGTTGGAATGCTTTACACTTTCCACAGAGCAGAAACTAAAATAACCTGTTATACAATTAGTCACAAATACGCATGAGTTTTTTTGCCCATACGCACGAGTACCGTCTAAAACATGTCTTCTTTGTAGCAGCGAGGCCCTGCCACCACTGTGCTTGGCTGAGTTCACAAACCGGTTGTAACCGGTAGCTTCCCTGTCACGTCTCTGGCTCTCCTCTCCTGCTAAGCTTTGTTTCCTGGCAGGAATTAAAACCTTCTGCCACTGCCGTAGCTGCTGCTGCTGGAACCACCAGAGCCACCTTGGTTTCGTGGTTTGGCGAAGTATCGGCCTCCACCACCATGAGGGCCAGAGCTTCTGCCTCCAAGATTGCCTCCTTTCGTGGGTCCAGAATTTGAGGATTGATGGTTGTAATCGCCAAAATCATTAGAGCTTCCGCCACCTCCAAAGGTGCTTCCATCATTACCAAATCCGTTCTAGCCACCCTCACTGCCACCGTATCCACCACCACCTCGACGGCCACCAAAGCCACCTCGACCACTGAAGTTTCCTCCGCGACCAAAGTTGTCATTCCCACCAAAACCACCTCCACGACCACCACCCAAGTTTCCAGAACCACTTCGACCTCTTTGGCTGGATGAAGCACTAGCCATCTCTTGCTTAGAGAGCGCTTTCCTTACTTCACAGTTGTGGCCATTCACAGTATGGCATTTTTGAATGACAACCTTGTCTACAGAATCATGGTCATCCAATGCTACAAAAGCAAAACCCCTCTTTTTGCCACTGCCTCGGTCAGTCATGATCTCAATCACTTCGATGTTCCCATACCGTTCGAAATAATCTCTTAGAGGATGTTCTTCAGTGTCTTCTTTAATGCCACAAACGAAAATCTTTTTCACAGTTAAGTGGGCACCAGGTCACAGTTAAGTGGGCTCCACAGGGGAGTATGCGACGAACCCAGAGCCTCTAAAGTGTTTAGTGTTGGGGTCTGTCATCACCACACAGTCCCCAGTGCTCAGAATGGCTCCTCAGACTCTCATCGGTTGTTTCAAGCTCAGAGCTCCTGTGAAGAGCTTCCGCAGCTGTTCAGGCTCGTTGGGAGACTCTGACTTAGACATGACGGTGGTGGGAGGGGAGACTTTAACCATGCTTACTCCTGGCGGCATCCACGGGCAGAAAGGACTAATCTAACAAACGTATCTCAATGCAGTCTTTTTTTAAAAAGAAAAAAAGAAGAAAAAAAAGAGCTGGACACCCACTAAGTAAGCCACCCAGGCACCACATGTCATAGAAATTTTAACAGTGGTCTCTTATAATCCTTTGTATTTCTGTGGTGTTGGTTGTTACTTCTTTCATTTCTGATTTTGTTTTCTTTCTTTTTTCATCATGATGAGTATAATTAAAAGTTTGTCAATTTTGAAAAAAAGGTTTACCACTTTGTTTATCTTTTCATGGAACCAGCTCTTGGTTTTATGATCTTTTGTTTCTTTTTCTTTTCTTTCCTTTTTTTTTAGTCTACATTTCACTTATTTGTGCTTTGTTCTTTATTTTTTCCTTTCTTCTACTCACACTGGGCTATGTTTGTTCTTCTTTTTCTAGTTCCTTTAGATGTAAATTATATTGTTTACTTGAGATTTCTCTTATTTCTTGAGGTAGGTCTGTATCACTATAAATTTCCCTCTTAGATCTGCTTTTGCTGTGTCTCCCTAATTCTGGACTGTTGTATTTTCATTTTCATTTATGTCTATGTATTTTTTAAATTTCTTCTTAGATTTTTTGTTGACTCCTTGGTTGTCTAGTAGCATGTCATTTATCTTTTATGTGTTTGTGGTTTTTTCAGTGTTTTTCCTGTGATTGATTTCTAGTTTCATACTGTTATGGTTATAAAAGATGTGACCAAAAGGATACGATTACAATCTTCTAAACTTACTGAGATTTGTTTTGTGGCCCAACATGTGATCTGACCCAGAGAATGTTCCATGTGCACTTAAAAAGAATGTGTATTCTACTGTTTTGAGATGGAATGTTCTATATATGTTAGATACATCTGGTCTAATGTGTCACTTAAAGATACTGTTTTCTTATTGATTTTCTGCCTGGATGATCTACCCATTGATGTAAGTGGGTGTTAAAGTCCCCTATTATCTTTGTATTACCATCATTTTTCCCTTTAGGTCTGTTAATATTTGCTCTATGTCCTGAGGAGCTCCAATATTAGGCACATAGATATTTACAATTATTATATCCTCTTGTTGGATTGAGGATATCATATCCATCTTCAAAATTAAGTATTGGAAAGTAGGACATATTCCTTGGAAGTTAACCTTATAACCAAGTTTTTTCTCTAAGTTCTGGCTTCAACTTTTTCAAGCCAGCACAAATGAAGTTTTAGCATGCAAAGATCACCAGAATTCTCTGAATTATGACTATGCTTATGAAAGTTGGGACTACATATCTTCATGTTGATCTTCCTATACTTTCCCTTTTCCTCACTTCATTCCTTGGAGATCGCCAACTGACGATTATGTCTTCATTTGCAAGGGGTCAGAGACCCTAGTTAGAATTAGCAATGTGTACAGAGGGCGATCACCAAGAGCCTGGGTTTTGGCTAGCTCTAGACTAGAACTCATTATTTAGCGGCTTCACATATTAGTTCCTCTTACCACTATTTGTTCTATACTTATCGCCTCATGACCATTCTCCTTCAACCATATTCTCAAGTCAGACAGGCCTAGGTTTGAATCCCAGAGCGTCGACAAAGAGGCCATGTAATTTGGGGTTGATTTAACTTGTCTAAGCAACTCATCAATAAAATGGAGATAACATGCTTTCTGTTCTGCATTCTGGAGAAGACCAAGGTTATATGTATAAAAATCATCCAGCATACCGGCTGAGGTGGGGAGCAGTAGGGAGAGGGGGGTGGGGTTATGGACATTGGGGAGGGTATGTGCTATGGTGAGTGCTGTGAAATCTGTAAACCTGGCGATTCAAAGACCTGTACCCCTGAGGCTAATAACACATTATATGTTAATCAAAAATTTTTAAAAATAAATAAATAAATAAAATTTTTTAAAAAATCATCCAGCACAAAAGTTAGCATAAAGCACAAGTACAACAAATAATTTCCTTCTATTATTCTCTTCACAGAGAAGCAAAGTACTATTTTAGCAGTATTTTGCTCCCTCTTAATCCCATATTGTCATTGTATCTTCAGCCCAAACCCAAGCATAATCCTTCCTTGTCTGTTACTATTGCTAAAATGTAAAATTTAACAAACAAACTAAAGAGATTTTACATTGTCCTTAGAACTCGGTTTTTGTTGTTCTTAGTTTTGTTTGGTTTCATTATTTTTTGCAAGGCTTCTGTTGACTCTAGATTTGGACCTATTGTTACTAGTACAAAGGTGAATGTTTTCGATTCTTCCATGAAAAATGAATCATCATCATTGACTGAAAGGCCAAATAACGCATCCAGGAAATAGCAGGGCCCCTCTTGTTGCACTTGGAAAAGACAAGACTCCAGATGTGGCCGTGCCTCAGTGCCCGAGGCTTCCTGACACTTCTCTCAGTTACGGAGGGAGTCTGTGCACACGGCAGAAGACACGGACTCATCCAAAACATCTATCCCACTACTAGCACTACATTGTACTATGTCCCGAGAATCCAAAAGGCAACTTGGAAGAGAACATAAAAGAGGAGGAACATGAAGGAGCGGATGCCATGGGAGAAGAGAAAAAGAATTTTGCTTTCAGTTTATCTGATGAGGCTGTGATAATGCCTTCTACAGAACTGTCTGTCACCACCTCACTTGGGTCAGACGAGAGTCTGACCCGAATGCCTAGGCAACAAAGGGAAAACAATGCTAAATTCAATTTTAGCTGATCCTTGAAAAGAAGAAAAAATGTTCTTTGAGGAGCCCACTGAGAGTACCACACAAATCCCATATTTTTCATTTTTGACATGTTAGTTTATGTTAACACTTTATGATATAAAATGGAAACCAAAATAGAGTAAGATGCAGAGACAGACAAATGTGTAAATGCTGTTCGAGATCTCCATTTCTGCTCCCCAGCCCAGAAATCTTGTCTCCTTCCTACATCTACTTTAAAAATTTTTATTTTCCAAAGTGACGCTTTCTCACTTAAGGCATACACATTTCTCCAGGAGGCGGGGAACCTCAGCTCTCTACAGGCCTTTTATGTATGACACCTTTAACTAATTTTTCAAAAAACTTTCCATCATTAGAAATGGGTAAAATTGTTCCCCAAAGCTCAGTAATCTTGTATTTGTCAATGAACTAAAAATTCAATGGACTTAACCTTTTTTTGCACCTTAGGTGATTTCTGTGTCCGCTCACGTCCTCGGAGAAACAAATGCCAAAGTGGAACTCGACATGCAAGGTGTGTTCTTGGGGAAACACCTGAGACACATACAGGAGAGAGGGGTTGGGAATAAGCAGCAAGAGCTTTCTGACCCCTGGTGCATCTGACACCTGTGAAATGAGAGCAGGAAGAAAGCAGGCCTGAGTAAGGGGAGCTTCAGCCAGGCTGAACCAGAGCAAAGACTGCCTATCGTAGCAGGCATCAGGCAGGAACAACCCAGCCTTCATCCCTCCTCTGCTCAGCCATCCACCTACAGCAGCCTAGGGAACGTAGCTTTGGCACGAACACCATGGCTGATAAAAGGTGTTGACAGTTGGAGGAAGCTGTCTGATGATTTATTTCCTTGAAGCAGTTTCCTTGAAGAAAGACCTGAACAGTGTCCCTTCTTGGCTACGGTAACTTCTTACACTAGTTGCTACTTGAAATTATTTTTGGAATAAGGTAGGTGCCCATCCATCCATCCATCCATCCACACACATATATACTAGCTCTTTGGATAAACAAGTGATGTGAATCAACGTTATTAATAGGATTCATGTGACATCTTGACCTTTTTACTAAGGAGAATTAGAGAGTATATAGATCTTTGAAAATTTCTTGACATTGGTTCTCAATAGATATGAGTTCTTGGAGCCCCCATAACACCACTGCAGACCAGTAGTCAAAGAGAGACGTATGATTTCTCAGATGATCACTGAAGTTTGGGCTCAAGTTTACTTCCCAGGACTCACCCTATGGTTATTTCCTTAGTTCTTGAATGTATAATTGATGGAGACATGCTTGGAAACTGATCTAATCTCTACATTGGAATGTGGCAAAAGAAATAGTACTGTAGAAGGGCCAAGCAGAAGCTCATGGAACTCCCTCTACCCCATTCTAGGCAATAAACTAAAAGCAATACCACATCCCTAGGATAAGTGCCAAGATTAACATCACCACCAAAGACCTAAAAGATGCAGGTATGGTGATTCCTCCTAGCATTCCCAATATAGCTTGCCTATTTGGTCTGTGCAGGCAATGTATTCATCTTGGATAATAATCATGGGTCATTGCAAACTTAATCAAGCCTTGCCAATTGTAGCTGCTATTGCAGATGTGGTTACTTGAGCAAATGAACATAAGTATCTGGCATCTGGTGCACAGTAATTGGTCTAATTTATTGTCCATCAAACAATTCTTAAGTATCACGCCAATGCTTTTGCCCTCAACCAACAGGGAGAACAGTACCCTTCTAGTCTGTTATCCCAGAGCTATGTCGACTTTCCTGCTCTCCTGTCATAGTCTACTCCCCAGAGATCGTGATCATCTTGGCATCCCACAGAACATCACACATGCCCGGTTCACTGATGGTGTCATGCTGCATTACTCCTCACAAGCACGTCAGAGTAATATCTTTATGTTTACTCCTTATATTAAATTTCTTCTGCTGAAATAACTAATGTAGGTTCTATTTTCCTATCTGACACAAACTCTACTTTCTAAATTCTTTATGGCCCAGCCAAAAGCTGTTGTCAAACATCTATTATCTTTCCATGGACATCTGAATTGCTCCATAAAAGTCAGCTATCTTTCTTATGACTAAAAGAAGCGCCACATGACATACTCAAACAAATTTTTCTACTGGACTCACAGATGCCTTTGACTCCTTTATATGATACTGAAGTAAATTCTGGTCCTTTAGTTAATTTCTCATTATCTATGGGGCAAAAAACATTTGTAGCCAGTTATGGGCTGAATTATATCTCCCCCATCCCCTGCCAATTCATATGTTGAAACCTAACCCCAGTACCTCAGAATATGATTATATTTTAACATAGGGTGTTTAAAGATACCGTTAAGTTAAAACATGGCTATTAGAGATGTATGGCTTTAACCCAGTATGACCGTGTGTTGTAAGAAGACAGAGCTTAGACACACAGGAAGCATCAGGGATGTGCACCCACAGAGGAAAGCCCATGTGAGGACACAGTGAGCAAACCAAGGAGAGAGACCTCAGAAGAAATCAAACCTGCCTACCACCTTGATCTTGGACTCCTAGCTTCCAGAACTATGAGAAAAAGTTCCATTGTTAAAGCCGCCCAGTGCATGTGTATGGTATTTTGTTATGGCAGCCCTAGCAAACGAATACATGGCCTATGATGTAAAGATGTAATACGGCTTAAAACCCTTAGTGGTAAGACACCTAAATGTCATAAAGACAAGGGTGAAAGCATCTAGTCTTGGTGTCTGTTTCGGTGTATTTGTGCAACTGTGTATCCATCCAGACTCTATATTCCCCACTGTCTTAATCTCTCTTGATGACTCTTTCCTCTTTCATTTGGTTTGGGGAGGGGAGAATTATTTGGCTCTCTCTTTCTCCTTCTTACCCCCAAATTCTCTTTCAATCAACTAGATAATACTAATGATACTTAGTGTATCAGCCACTGTTCTAGGAACTTTACTTCTATTAACTCTTTTAAAAAGTCACATGACCTTATGAAGTAGTTGTCACCTACTATCCTAGTTTTAAAATTGAGAAAAACAGGGGTGCCTGAGTCGCTCAGTTTGTTAAGCATCTGCCTTCAGCTCGGGTCATGATCCCAGGGTCCTGGGATTGAGTCCCACAACTGGCCCCTTGCTCAGGCTGCTTCTGTCTCCCTCTGTCTCTTCCCTCTGCTTGTGCTTTCTCTTTCTCTCTCTCTCAAATAAATAAATCGTAAAAGAGAGAGAGAAACAGAGGTTAAATAACTCTCCCAAGGCACACCGTCAGCAAACACAGAGTTCAAATTTGAGCCCAAAATTCTGGCTCTAGAGCTTGTGCTCTCAGTCACTATGCTATGCCAGATTTTATGTAAAAGGGAAGGATGCCTTTGGATAAGTGCAGTCACCAATATGCTATTTTTACTAAACTGAAAGCAAGTGGAGAGACCATTTTTATCTCACATATAAGTTTAAAAGGCCTTTAACGTACGTTATAACTTGCATAAGGTAAATTACACAACTGTATAAGTTATAGCCTTCCACACTTTCCCTTGGGTAATATTAAAAAGTTCTTTTTCTTTCTTTCGGCAATAGCGAAAGTCCATACACACAGTCTGTTATCCTAGAGCTATGTCCAGAAGAGTCATATACACACGACTTCTAAATTCAAATATAAAAATTCCAACGATGATGACTAAGAAGTGTGCCGTGATTCTGTGACACACATATGAGCCGACCCTACGGGAGCCTCACAAGAACTCTGTGAATGAGAAGGAGCAGGCCCGTGAGGGACCATCTCCAGACCAGGCAGAGGCCAGGAGAGACTGACAATGAGCAGGGGTTGAGGCCCCAAAGTACCTTCCGTACCACCCGCAGGGTCCCCAGCTCTTGCACGGAACTCGCGGCTCCTCAGAGAAGGCAGGTGCGTTGCCACACTAGTGCAACACCTGTGCTCAAGTGCCCCATGGGACGTTGGCCAAAGCGCCCAGAGCGCACGATGCTGTGAAAAGGAGGATTATACGGGTTCCTGCGCCTTATCCTACACCGCATCCATGACTCAGCATCCGTGAAAGGGACCAGTGGCTCCGTGGCAATCTGTCTGGCTGTGTGGGATTTTCCTCCATTGATTTTTTCTTTCTTCTCCGCACACTCCTCCCACTTGATCCTGTTCCCTGAATGAGGCCTGACGGCCAAGCAGAACGGAATAAAAGCTCCCCGCTGAAGCGTTGTCAGGCCGCTGGGCCCAGGCTCCCGGGCGCGCTGGCCGCCGAGGAGTCCTTTGTCTTCCGACTATGACCAGGGTGGAAAAACATCCCAGCTATTCGGCTGTGCAGTGGCGCTCAAGCGTGCCGTGATGGGGAAGCTCTAACGAGGAATGTGGTCTTTGGAAAATCTCGCTTTAAAAGCCCCCGAAGCGTTCTCCACTGTACAAGTCCGCACAATTATAATTAATAGGATTCAAACGACAAACCCGAGATTATGTGACTGTTTTACCCAGTTTGATGGCCACGGATGCTTCTTTCCTTCACTGGTTACGTTCAAAGAGATCTCGGCCTGTTATTACAATCAAACGTGCAGGAGAAAACATCCCGATTCTTCCTGGATTCTATGGAGGTAGCAGGAATAAGAGAATAAAAGAAAAGCCAATTTTAAACTACCAAATGAACCGCAGCTGCCCTCGGCCCTTTCCAATGTCCCTGCTCCCTCTCCTGCTGTTGACCTATTAATGGATTCCTGCTCTCGGCTGTAACTCAGAGCTGAGGGAAGCTGCTTCCAGTCGGAACAGTGGGAACCGTCTTTGAAGGCAACCAGAGCTCCTTTCCAAAAGCAGGACACAGGTTTCTAGCAGGTAACATTCACTTAAAATGACTCCGCTATCATCTTTCCTAAAGAAATGCAAGAACATTAACCCTAACCTTGTACTTCATGCAGGGTTATAATATTTTCAATTAAAAAAAAAAAAAGACAAAGGACTCAAATACTTCAAAAATGTAAGTGTGCTTGCTACAGTATGTGAACTATATCTCAATAAAAGTGTTATTTTTGAAGCGTGTGTGGAGTTGAGAAGGGGAAAGGATGCATAAAGATGACTAAATATAGAATTTTTCTGATTTTAAGAAGTCATCACTAGAAGAGAGGGTAATGGGAACTTGTTGCTTAATGGGTACAGAGTAGTAGTTTGGAAAGATGAGAAAGTCCTGAAGATGGGTAGTCCTGATGGTTGCACGAAAATATGAACATACTAAATACTGCTGAATTTTACACTTAAAAATGGTTAAAATGTTGAACATTATGTGTGTATAATTTACCACAATTTTAAAAAGTCATCACTGGGGGCACCTGGGTGGCTCAGTCGTTAAGCGTCTGCCTTCGGCTTAGGTCATGATCCCGGGGTCCTGGGATCGAGCCCCACATCGCGCTCTCTGCTCAGCTGGAAGCCTGCTTCTCCCTCTCCCACTCCCTCTGCTTCTGTTCCCTCTCTCACTGTCTCTCCCTCTGTCAAATAAATAAATAATTTTTTTAAAAAGTCATCACTTTTTTTTTAATTAACAAAACCATAACTACAACAAGACTATATATTTGTTCTAGAAACCTTAGAAAAATAAGTGAAAAAAGAGGAAAATTTAAATCACTTAAAATCCCACTATCCAAGACACAATAATTTCTAATACTTTCTTATCTATAGCCTCCTAAATTTTATCAAAGACATATAAGTAAATAAAGCTGGAATTTTAATAGCAATATTATTTATCAATTTATTTTTCACTAAAAAATAAATATATACAAATATATAGATAAAGATATATATCCATAGATATATAGAGAGGGATACACCTATATGCGTGTATATATACATTATACATTATCCCAGCATCATTACTTTTACTGGTCCCATGGTTTTGGACATTTAGATTTTTTTTCCCCAGCTCTTTGGTCTTTTAGATAATATATCAGTGAACATCCTTGTATATTCATCTTGCATGATTTTTTTTTTTTAGGATAAACCCAGAGTTCTAAAATGGTTGTGCATGCATATTTTTTAGAGTTACTACTTGGTGCCCTCCAGAAAGGATGCAGCCTGTTTATAGCCCCATGGGAAATTACTATTACCAAGTGCATGTTATCACTCTTCCTGATCTTTGTCAGTCTTACAGGTTTAAAAAATGGTTTAAAAATTTTTAAAAATTAGGGGCGCCTGAGTGGCTCAGTGCATTGAGCCTCTGCCTTTGGCTCAGGTCATGATCTCAGGGTCCTGGGATTGAGTCCCACATGGGGCTCTCTGCTCAGCAGGGAGCCTGCTTCCTCCGCTCTCTCTCTCTCTGCCTGCCTCTGCCTACTTGTGATCTGTCAAATAAATAAAATCTTTTAAAAAATAAATAAAATTTTTAAAAGTTAAAAATTCCATCTCATTTCAATTTTTATTTTTTTAGTTACGGGGATGGTGAATGCTTTTCCTGAATATTCCTTGACTCCCTCCTATTCTTCCCTTGTGAATTGCATGTTCATGTCCTTTGCCAGCTTAGCTTTTATGTGTAACTTTTTCTTCTTAGTTATATGTAAGAGCTCTCTTATATTAAGGACCTTACCCTATTTATCATATCATTTTATTTTATGGAGCTTTTGCCATATAGATATTTTCATTTTTTTAACATAATCAAACCTATTACCCTTATCTTTCCCATAGAATTTTTGCCTTTATTATGTTTTCCTTCCTCCAAACAACATAAATATTTACCTATATTTTATTTTAGCACTTTTATAGATTTTTTTAAAGTGTGACATAACAGAGATCATATATGAAAAACCCATAACTAACATACATACTCAGCGATGGGAGACTGAGAGCTGTAACTCTAGGAGCAGAAATAAGAGCAAGATGCTCCGTCTCGCCACTTCTGTTCAACATAATGTTAGCCACAGCAATTAGGCAAGAAAAAGAAATATAAAAGGCATCCACACTGGAACAGCAGAAGTAAAATCACCTGTTTGTAGATGACTTATTAGTCTTCTATAGAGAATGCCACACACACGCGTGCACACACACACACGCACACAAAATCTGTTAGAACTAATCAATGGTCGGGGCGCCTGGGTGGCTCAGTGGGTTAAGCCGCTGCCTTCGGCTCAGGTCATGATCTCGGAGTCCTGGGATCGAGTCCCGCATCCGGGCTCTCTGCTCAGCAGGGAGCCTGCTTCCTCCTCTCTGCCTGCCTCTCTGCCTGCTTGTGATCTCTCTCTGTCAAATAAATAAATAAAATCTTTAAAAAAAAAAAAAAAAAAAAGAACTAATCAATGGATTCATCAAGGCTGCGAGATACAAAATGAACATAGAGCAACTGTTGTGTCTGCGCACTGACAATGAAGATCCTGAAAAGGGAATTAAGAAAACAATCCCACCTACAAAAACATCAAAAGGAGAAAGTACTTAGGAATAAAAGTAACCAAGGAGACAAAACACTTGTAAGGTGAGAACTACAGTACACTGCTGAAAGATTAAAGAAGATACAAATAAATGGAAAAACACTTCATGTTTATAGATTCAAGATTTATACTGTTAAAATGTAAGTATTGTCCAGAGCTATTTACAAATTCTGTGCAATCCCTATCAAAATTCCAATGTTCTTTTTTTGCAGAAATAGAAAACTCTATCCTAAAATTTATATAGAATCTTAAGAGACCCCAAATAGCCAAAAAAAACCTCTAAAAATAAGGACACAATGGTAGGCCTCACACTTCTTGATTTCAAAACTTAGGGTGTTGAACTAGAGTACAGATAAACATACAGACCAATGGAATAGGATAGGGAGCCCAGAAATAAACTCTTACATATATGGTCAAATGGTTTAATTTGGCTGTGTAATTAAGACAGTCTTTTTAATACATAGTGTTAAGAAAACTGTATATTTACAACTAAAATAATGAAGTTTAATCCTTGCTTTACACCAAATACAAGAACTAACTCAAAATGGATCCACGACCTAAAGTAAAAGCTAAAACTATGAAACAATTAAAAGAAGATATAAAGAAAAAGCTTCATGACATGAACTTCAGTAATTTCCTAGATATGACACCAGAAACACAGACAACAAAAGAAAAAAATAGTGTGCTTCATCAAAATAAAAAAATTTGTGTGTCACGGGATGCTATCAACAGAGTGAAAAAGCAAACCACAGAAAGAGAATTTTAAAAAGTGAAGCATATATTGGATAAGGGATTAATATCCAGAATATGTTTTTAAAACCAAAACAACAAAAACCAAGTGGTCCAATTAAAGTATTTTTTTTATGTATTTTTCATGTACTGAAGTATTTTTCTAGTCATTCTACTATAAAATTTTTCCTTTTTTTTTTTAAGAATTCTTCAAAGATTTAGAATTTCTGATTGTGAAACTGCTACATTGCAAAGCAAACATTCATGGGCTTTGCATATGAACTACTTTAAATATTTATTTCATGAAGAAATTCTTTTCCCCAGAAGAAAATGGCAAAAAAAAAAAAAGGTATTTTTCTAAAACCTCACTAAATTGCTTTCTCATCCTTCTTCCATTATCACCCTTCCTTATAACCAGTGATTTTCCCTACCAACAGCCCCAACCACCACCTTTTCTTCTGTGTCCATTATAAATTTTAGAAAAATCAAAAGTAAACTATCAACAGGAAAATGTGATTTATGCCATTTAAGAACACACTTCTGAGTTAAGTCTAGTGCATGGGAGAGCTAGAAACCATAATAGAAAAAAAAAGTTATTGATTAGTTAATTGCACGAGAGATGTCCATCATCTCTTCCCATGAAGGGACAGTCACTACACTTCAGTGATCATACGTGTTCTCAGTCACTGCAGATCCCTGGGATCAGAGAAAGTTGGTTTTTTTAAAAAAAAAAAATATTTTATTTATTTATTTATTTCATAGAGAGAGACACAGCAAGAGAAGAAACACAAGCAAGGGTAGTGGGAGAGGAAGAATCAGACTCCCTGCTGATCCGGGAGCCCGATGCGGGGCTCGATCCCAGGACCCTGAGATCATGACCTGAGCTGAAGGCAGACGCTTAATGACTGAGCCACCCAGGCGCCTCTCTGAAAAAGTTTTGATCAGCAGGTACTAGAATGGAGGATGGCAGGGGATTCTGTAGACTTTTGAGAGACTCTTCCTTCCCCTGGGCAAAAATTTTTTTAAAGATTTTTTTTATTTATTTGTCAGAGAGAGAGAGAGAGAGAGAGAGAGCGCACAAGCAGGGGGAGCAGCAGGCAGAGCAGGCAGAGGGAGAAGCAGGCTCCCCACTGAGCAAGGAGCCCGAAGCTAGACCCTGCGATCATGACCGGAGCAGAAGGCAGACCCTTAACCCACCCACGCATACCAAAACTTGGGCAAAATTAAACATGGAGATTTAAGATCTTGATAATGAGAAAGGCATTTTTCATTCTTCCTTCAGGGAAAATCCTAGAATCCACTGCCTAGGACTTCTGAATGTGGCATATTCTCCGTCATACCCTAAACTGACTCATGAATAACTTTTTAGAGTTTCCTGCTTCTTTAATTAGGACTCTGCCAAGCTTTTTAGACCTTCGTTTTGGTCATCTTCTTCTACTACTTTAAATTTCAGTTAATTAAATCAATACAAGGTGAGTAATAATCTAGTTTGTGATTCTTATTTACTTTCTCTCCTTTTTTTGGTTCTTTCTCATTTTTTTAAAAAAAGATTTTATGTATTTATTTGAGAGAGTGAGTGAGAGAGAGAGAGCAGAAGCAGTGGGGAGGGGCAGAGAGAGAGGAAGAAGCAGACTCCTCACCAAGGAGGGAGCCTCATGTGGGACTTGATCTCAGGATGCTGAGATCATGACCTGAGCTGAAGGCTGACGCTTAACCAACGAAGCCACCCAGATACACTGTTCCTTCTCATTTCTTATAACCAGAATAAAAGTGGCTTGTTCCTTACCATTCAATGTTTTTTAATAGAAAGAACTGTGGGATCATCACTGTGATCTACTTTAGAACATTTCCATGAGCTCAGAAAGAAACTTTGTACTCATTTATAGTCACTCTCTATTCCCTCCACTAGCCTCAAGCAGAAAGAAATTTACTTTCTGTCTCTTTTGGATATCTCATAGAAGTGGAATTGCATAATATATATATTTGTGTGTGTGTGTCTGGCTTCTCCAACTGAGCATAATATTTCTGAGGTTAATTGATGTTGTAACATTTTTCAGTATTCAGTGCCTTTTTTTCTCAAGTAGTATTCCATTATATAACAATACCATATTTGGATATTTGGATATTTTCCCCACTTTGTGACTATTTAAACAGTGAGGCCACAAACATTTGAGTATGTCTTTTTACAGATGTGTTTTCATTTCTCCTGGGTATATCCTTAGAGGTATAATTGTTGGGTGATAAGGTAACTCTGTATTTAACATTTTAACATTTTTTAAAAATCCATATGTTTTTCCAAAGTGGCTGCACCATTGTATATTGTATTGTATATATTGTATATATATAGTATATATCCAGCAATGTCTATTTTTAACCTCCATGAAATGACAGCATAACTAGGACAAACCAAGGAACTTTGACTAAGAAGAATTTTTGCCCTGCTTGAGAGATGAGAAGACAGGGGATACTTTTCTTCTGAACCACTTTCTGAATCTATTTTCTATTCCACAGGCTCCCTACAGTAAGAGGAGGCATAAATGTGTTCCACAATCAACACATGAAGTTAAAATGAACCCTGACTTGCCAAGACCACCCTTGTTATAATGAAATGCACCTCCCTGTGCTCACATACAGACAAACACAATTTTTAAAAATGCTTGTTAATTCCTATTCATTTAAAGAGGTAAATACTTTCCTCAGCTGCTCTGTTTTAATAGAGTTTAAGTTTATTGCTTTTTTAGATTTGAACGGTGAATAAACTGAAAAAAACAAAAAGGAATAATGCCTTTTGCATTGTTATATTCAAATATAGATTGAGAAAAGAAAGGACTAGAACACATTTCTTCTCTTGAGTGGCCATTTCATATAGCTGACAACATGAATTATATTACATAAAATCTATTCATTATTCTAGCCATTCAAGTTCAAGCCGAGGTTTAAGGCAAACTAATGGCTGTCACATGAAGCTACTGTTTGTCAGTCTTCAGTGAACTCAAGCAAAAAAACAAGGAAACTGGGAAAAGACAACATAGGGAGTCAAAGAATATTCATATTGACAGGAAACAGCTTCAAAAGAAGCTTCTTGCATTGAATTTGGCAGTGGTACAAGTTACTTTAAAATGCTGATTTTTAGTGTTGAAAAGTTATTGTGTTATTAGGCTGGGATAAATTAGAAATTATATCATTAGAAATTATATTTTAGAAATATAGAAATTCCTATAGAAAATTCTATAGAAATCAGATAGAAATTACATTTTATTGCTTGCTTTGGTGCCAAACCTCATTCCACTGCCATGGTATAATGTCACATATCCTGGACTAAAAAACGATACGTTGTCCACTTTCTTCTTGTGCTGTGTTGATTGTTTGAATTGAGAAAGAAGAGAAGCAACATAAGTAAAATTCTAGAAAAGAAAGTATGCTTAGAGAGGTCCAAAAGAATCAGATATTTCCACCACCACCACCACCACCACCCCTGGGCTACTGTGCTCAGAGGAGAAGATGTTCCTTAACCAGTAACCTGCAGAGTCTAGAGAAGAAAGGAATCTCCAGAACAGAAGAGACACTGGACTGTCCTCAGGGAGAAGAGGAGGTGTTTTCTGGTGTTTGACTCCTACGGACAAAAGAAGTGATGATGAAAACAGTTTGACTCATCCGCCTGCTCGGTGAAGAAAGAGAAAGACAGTCCTGGGAGGGGGTAGAAGATGAAAGAGGGAATTTTAAAACATTCCATCCGAGAATGAATTTGTCCTTTTCTTAGCACCCAAGGAGACACAAGTCTATGATATTGCCGAAGCCCTCTGACTTGTATCCCGTGGCAGAGTGGAAAGTCCAGAGGCTTTGGAATCAGTCTACATTAGGCTTTAGGATCTGGCTCTTACTTAGTCGGCATTCCCCAGATGGTGGTCATCTCGGTTTGGGTTTCCCCAGAAGCAGACTCTGGGACGAGAATTCAAACGCAAGTGAAGGGAACTGACAACACAGGACAGTGATGCTGAGAGGGAGGGGGGGGGGGGGGGAGGCAAGAGCAGGCAGGCCACAGGGACGGCTGTTCAAGCCTGCTGCGGCCAGGAGCCAGTGCAGCTCACTTCTGCCAGGACAACCCGGGAGCACATGGAAACCGCCTGGCTCAGAGGTCCCCATCTGAGGGATGAGCGAGGCGGACGTTGACCAACTCAACTCAGTCCCGGTTGAAGGCTGCTCCCAGAGCCCCTCGGCAGGTGGCAAAGGGAGACAAACTAACGTCCGGAAGCCAGGAAGTGTGGACCCCCACGGTAGGCAGCCACGCCGGCACACCCAGAAGTGAGCACTGAGGGAACGTGGCGTGGCAGTGACCGGCTCAGCTTCAAGGGGTAGAAAAAGAAACAGGGAACACATGCCCTTTGGGTGCGAGACTTGCTTGCTCTGGTCTCCCCAGTGCTGCCCTATTTCAGGCTTCGATAAATGACGTGGGGACCAAATAGGTGAGAGAGTGCATGAAATAACTTAGTTTTAAACCCGGGCTCCAGCATTGATGAAAAATCACTTTCTTCATAGGTCCAATCAAATCTCACTCTACAAAACCATAAATAAAAGAACTTAACAGAATATTAATTAACCCACAGCAGAAACTGAGCAAATATGAATATTATTAGTCTGGGTTCATTTCCTTCTTCCCACCTTGGGGTTCTCCCCACTTTATTTTGCCTTTTCTTAGACAGAGGAGAGGTGACTGCCGTACTTTATTTAGTGCCTGGGTTCAGAAACCTGACTAAGCCCGGCCCACTGGAAGGGTCCACAGCCTGCCCTCATCAGAAATGCCAAATGCATAGACGTCCGTATGTTTGGGAAGCCGTGATCGTAATTCCTTCAAGATCCTGCCCCAACTCATGTGATCGTAAAGGGTGAGTCCAAGCACCAGGACACACAACCGTCCTGCAATCCTGAAGAACAAAACTAATTAACTTTCCCGCTGCTCATGCTTACGTCGATGGCTGTGTGGTTTTTGATCTGCTGCTCGAAAGTGAAAATACGAAAAACAACCCTCTGCCCCCTAAAAAATCAAGGAATAAAGGAAAGTGTCAAGTGTTTTCTACAAACTCATCGCCCCAAATTTACTCACTGTTCTATTCCTTTACTCTTCTATCTCACATCCAATGTGTGCATTTACTGCTGGGACCCAGCCAGATCCCGTGTCTGAATTCCAGAAGCTCACTTCCCAGTTTCCCTGAGAGGAGGCCTAAAAAAATATGAACTTCTCAGAGGACTACATACAAAATGAGGAATCTTAAATTATGTCTATACAACTCCTTCCATGGAAAGTTTCAACTTTTTAAAACGAAGGAGCAAGACAATTACTTCTAGAAGTTTAACCTTTTTTCCGACCTTCTAGGAAATGCGTGGTTTACGATACAATTTAATCCCCGAAGTGCTAGGCACTTAGTCCAGCTAACTCGAAGACTGCTTATTCCATTTGAATCATCTGTGTGTTAATTTCAAATTCATGTCATAGTTTTCTTTAATCTTGAGATCTTTAGAATTCTCGGATCTGTCTGAACTGTTGCCAGGAGCTGGGAATGGGTGAGGGATGGGGCCAGCCGGGCGAGGACAGCCGTGGCTTTGAGCAGCTGTGTGTGGAGGTCCCAGGATTGTGCCAAGTGAGCACACTAGGAGGAGAGCTAGAAAGTGTGCCTTTCGGGGAGCATGGATACTAATGAGAGTCATGGAGCCAGAGCAGAGAAGGTAAGCCTGGAGGGAGTCAGCAACATGGGAGACCGAGCCGGAGCTGCACTGGCGATTAGGGAGTGATAGGCAAATCACAGCAGTTCAGTTAAATTTTAAGGTAAGCAAGAGCTAGAAAGGGACAAACAAAATAAAGTTTGGCACAATGGTCCTCCATGGAAGACCATCTGCTGTGGTGCCGATCTCCTCATCATGCTGGAGGGCAAGAACTTGGAGCACCCCAGGAAATCAGTGCTCCGCCAGCATGAACCTCGAGCCTGATTCCCTGTGTAGACTGGATCCAGGCCCTGTTGGCTTTCGACCCTTTCTGTTCATTTAGTCAATTAGTGTTTCTCCTTGGGTAACAGGCCTGATTGGAGAGTTAAGGTTTTATTTCTCATGTCTATCCAGGTGATGGAAGGTATGCAGCCCAAGGGATGCGCTCAGGGTTCAGGCTGATGGGGAGCAGGAATTTAAGTCAACCGAGGAAACAAGAGCACGAAAGAGAAACAAAGGCACTGTTGATGACTGTATGTTAAAATGAAATACAGCAAGATCCCAGCGGAAAAACAACAACCGGAGGGGTGAACTGAGACCAAGGATAGAACCCTGCCCAGGTAAAAAGCAAGAAGCAGGGTCTGGGAAGATGTGGGGAGTCCAATTTATTGATGAGGTGAGGTCTCAGGTGTGTTCCACATTTCATGGTACAAGCTACCTTCAAGGTGCCCTTGGGCTGCCTGGCTTTTTCCCACAGGTCACACATCCCAGCCTTCTGTCAGCTGATTGTGACTTGGGACAAAGGAGAGGGAAGTATACTCTGGAACGACAAATGACAATGTAGCTTTTACTTTCAAAGGTGAAAAGGCTTAACATTTTAAAAAGTCTTAGATTAGCACCTAACTAGTTTTACCACCTTCTACCAGCCTCGTGCTTATCTATAAAATGGAAATAATAATGGAACCTCTATCTCACAGAGCTTTCTGAAGCTTTGCTGGGGTGGTATGCCAGTGACCAAGCAGGACCTCAGTAAAGTTAGTCATATTCCTAGGACAAAAGCAACTCCAGTAGATCTTGTTGGCTTGAGGTGATGACCAATCCTAGAGGTCAACAGTTATGGGACAGAGAAAGATAAACGTCTCCCAACTAATCAAAAAAAGAATATTTGCCATTTACTTGTGTACCACTCCATATATTATAATTACAAATTTTGACTGTTGTCTTCTGGAAGGCCTTGTCCTGTTGTAAACCCAAGAGGTACCTTAGAAATTCATATGAGGGAGAGAAGAGAAGGGGTTTTAAGAGCCAGCACTAGAAATCACCCAGAGTTTAAATACACTCCATCAGTCCATCTCACCATAAATAGAGAGGACTTGTGATATGATATACCCTCATACCCCATACTGAAATCCCATCCAAGGTGCTCCCCACAACCTACAATGTCTGATATAATCTGACCCCTGACTACCTTTCAATTTCATGTCATACCGCTCTCTCTCTCTCACTTACTTCTATAGACTGAGTATGTGCCCTCTCCACGCCTGATTCATATGTTGAAACCTATTCCCCCAATGTGATGATATCGGGAAGTTGGGGCCTTTAGAGGTGACTAAGTCATGAGGGTAGAGCCTTCATGAGTGAGATTTGTGCCTTATAATAGACCCCAGAGAGCTCCCTCACCCCCTTGGCCATCTCAGGACACAGTGAGAAGATGGCTGTCTGTGGACCAGGAAGCAAGACCTTACCAGACCCCAAATCTACAGGCATCTTGATCTTGGACTTCCCAGTCTCCAGAACTGTGAGAAATTAACTTCTGCTGTTTATAAATCACTCTGACTTCGGTACTCTCTTATAGCATCTGAGCAGGCTAAAACCCTTACTATGGTCCAATAACACTGACTTTATTTTTTTTTTCTAACATCCCAAGACTCTCCTGCCTAGACCAACATACAAACCTCTTTGCGTGTCTGATTTGATATTTCTCATCCAACAGTGTCAGCTCAGATGTTATCTTACCAGAAAACTTCTCTGGTTACCTATTTAAAGAGAACCCTCCTTCTCATACCTTTATGCCACAAACTCTACCACTCTTGAATCCATCATATTGTTTGTTTTTTAATGATACTTACCGATCCTGGAATTATCATAGATGAACATATTAGTCATCCTCTTTCTCCTGGAATATAAGTTCCATGAGGGCAGAGAATTATCTGCTCAGTGATTGAGAGTGAGCTTATGAGTGCTGCCACGATAAGGAAATCAGTCAAATATCATCTTTGTTATGTGGGTTGCTAGCTCTTATTTGACACCTACTATTTTCTCACTAGTCCCTATCATCGTAACTAAATTCTTGATTGTGTTTTGTCGTTTCCAAGCACTGTTGTTTAGCATGGAATACTTACAACAACTCCACTAGGTAGAATGCTCTTTTCAAAAAAGAGAGACCAAGGTCCAACAAAGCCAAGTTACTCCCTATGGTCTCATAGCCAGTAGAAACCATGGTAGAAATGAAATGTTCATTTTCCCTCCAAGCCCTACATCGTCTGGAATGTGTATTGTGCTATCCTGGACAGCCTTTCCTAAAATGGGGAAAAAGAAAGAAAAAAGAAAGAAAAGAGCAGAAATCACAACCTTAAATCAGTACAAACATACCAAAGAGCATTGAAAAATAAACACTCTAGATAAATACCATAAATCTCTACGATAAAATACAGTTCAAGCTCGAGAAGGATCTTAAGAATAGATATGTGGATGGCTGCGGGAAGAAAAAGTGCGACTGACGTAAGAGCAAATTCAGACTTAGATGTCAGGCCTGAGTGTCCTGTACATCCACCTGCCAAGTTACAAAAGCCTCCTCTGAAGGCAGGAAAGAACTGTCCCCTCCATTCAGTGGCTCGAGATACACAAGTTACCTTTTGTGGGGAGAGTCATTAGAAGATGGGGGAAAACAGTGCTTCAGCTGGGCAGGGAAGCTCGGCCTCACTGCCTCTCCCTGAGAAGGGCTGGGATGTCACAGCCTGAGAGCCGGCTGGGCCAGAGGGAACTCCAGCTCTGCGGCGGTTTGGATCAAGATGTTCGCTGCTTGGACGTACATGAATGGGAGAGATGTGGAAAAATCGGGCTATGGGTTAGTTAAGACCCAGAAGGTTCCTTGGTTTTTGTTTTTTAGTTGTTGTTGTTGTTGTTTTTTAAAGATGGATAGGAAGTCTCTCATTATATGTCTCTGGTCCCATTGTGGGTTCATTAAAATGAGACAGACAAATATTCCTTAAGTTGTGGTCCTTGCATAGGAGGCAATGCCTTGAAAACCTATTAGCTTGGAAAAAAAGCAGAATTCTTACCAAGTCTACTATCCATTTGGCACACCACCTCAGCATGCTACTTGAATAAAGTCAATTTTCAACAACAATGATGGGATCATGAGCTTAGTTTGTGACAAAAAAGGACACAACACTTTAAGCAATTTCTAAATTGGGTAATTTCTTTCTTTTTTTTTTTAAGGTTTTATTTATTTATTAGACAGAGATCACAAGTAGGCAGAGAGGCAGGCAGAGGTGGGAGGTGGGAAGCAGGCTCCCTGCTGAGCAGAGAGAATCGGGTCATTTCTAAAAAGTTAAAACCATGAATTTCTCTTTTTTCCAATCTAATTCAACTCAACAAACATTTACGAAACATTAAGTATGTGCAAGACATCATGAAAGAAGACCCGAACTCAACCTACTTGCGTCATTTTTTAAGAGATTTTTCTATCTCATTTGCCCCTCTTTCTAACAAAGATTTTTAAAGAAGATTTTAAGTTTTTAAAAATTTAAAGATTTTTAAAGAAGTATTCATTCATCTTTCTCTTCATTCATTAGTATATTTTCATTGTCATCATTGTTGTGCATAGTTTCTGCCCTGCGGATAACAGAAGAAAAAGAAGGAAGGACGGGGAGACGGAGAGAGGGGGAAGCATCCTTAGCTTCTAGAAGTTAATAGCCTAACAGGAGCCAGGATTCATTCATTCATATAAATGGCACAACCAGAAAGCACTTATTCCCTCACTAGCTGAGCTTTACACACATGTGCACATGCACACACACACACACCACACATACAATTTGTTTGCTAAGGCAATAACCATCTTGGCAAATAAACGAAGTTTAGTGAGTTTCCGTTTTCTCTCTGTGTCGTGAGGAAGTTGGATTGAAGGATTGTTGAGGGTCTTCATAGCTCTAAAATCCTATCAATCATTTCACACTTGTGAAGCATTCGCTGCGTGTGAATGGGAGGTACTCTGCTAGGAAAAGCAGGACACACAGCGCGAAGTAGAGCTCATTTGGCTCTAAAGAGGTTATAATTTGTTGTCAACAGGCCGAATGCAAACAACTACCTGTATCAGAAAATGGTGTGAATAAACATGTTGGCGAGATGACAACAAGGAGGAATTCATGCAAATGCAGGACAGGGATGGATTTGAGGGACCGAAACACGGTTTCAGGACAGCAGACAGAGACAGCCCTTGCAAGAAAGGCAAAGGATGTTAAAGGAAAAAGCAGGACCGGTAAGAACAGAAACCGAGAAAGAATTCGTTGTGTTAAAAGATCAGTAACAAGCTGACTTAGCTTGGTACTTGAAGGAAATGGAGAAGATGACGTTGGGGAAAACAAAATCAACCAGCCCAAGGTCTGGGGTTGCCTAGAAATCTATTTCAAATTGAACTCAGGGACTACGGCTGAAGAACTAGTAAAAACGGTTTTAGTGCAGAAGAAATGAGCCAGGAGAAATGGTACAGCTGATGCTGGTGTGGTGAGACTGAGGAGCACGAAGGAAGCTAGAAGCTTGGGAAGTGCTGAATCTAGACAGATGGATATGGAAAATCTAGAAATGAGGAAATCTCAGCATGACCATCCAGGCAATTTTTGTCCTAAACGAGTCATTTCCTGACCTCAACGAGTCATTTCCTAGTCTATTGATATGTCTAAGATTTCTCCCACTGCATTAAAGCAGCTCATTTCACTTTAAATATTTTATTTCATTCATTCATTCACTTACATACTTACTTATTTTAGAGCGGCAGGGCCAGAGAGAGAGGGAGAGAGAGTCTCGAGCAGACTCCACACTGAGGACGGAGCCCAGCGTAGGACTCGATCTCACGACCCCAGGACCACCATGTGAGCTGAAACCCAGAGTGGGACGCCCCATCATCTGCACCACCGGCCACCCCGGTTCATTTCACTTTAAAGTGGCAGGTCAGTTGGGAGGTTTTGGATATGCCTCTCCAGAGGAGGAATAATTAGAGAGGATTCATGGATTAGATCGAATCACTAAGGCTAGAAGAACCCACCTAAAAATCTGAGTAGTGTCAGCCAGCAGGAAGCCTGGAGACCCAGGTTTGAGGACGCCTGTGACTTCACCGACAGAGAAAGAATGGGACGCTGGGGCCGGGACAGGGTCAGTGAGCTGAGCCTTGGTGGACAAGGGCTGGAGGAAGGCTGTGATTTGGACTGACAGCAAGAGGAGGATGGTGTTCCAAGCAGAAGGAGGAGTTTCAGAGAAGGTGATGTCGTGGAAGACAGAACCACAGGATTTACACACAAAGAGTCCAATGAAAGCAAAGACGCCTCCCGGGAAGCAGGAATCAGGAACACGTGTTCTGAGCGTGGAGGATGCAAGAGCCCAGAGCAGCGGCTTCTTCAGAAGGTCATGTTTGAAGGGCACAAAGAGGTGCCTCCCAGATAAGGACACCACAAAGTTACTTACTAAGAACTGTTAAGTGACTCCTGCTTGTATGGGTCTTGACCTACTTTGAAACTGTTGCTTGAGCAATCATCATACCTATTTTACGGTACCTTTCAGGACTAAGTTGTGTGTTTTTTTTTTTTTTTAAAGATTGTTTTCCTCTAATAAATGTTAAAACCTACATAACAAAAGATTAACCCCATATTTTACCCAATATATAGCTCTAGAATCTAGACAGAGCCAAACATCCAGCGACGACTGGATGGCACAGCGCGTTAAATGCCTGGACCCCGCGGAAGCAGAATGCCTGCACTGAAATCCCGACTCCATCACTCACTGGCTGTGAGAGCTGCAGGAAGTTACTCAAACACTGTGCCTCCGTTTCTTATGGATACATCTGCAAACCCTATTACCTTCCTCACGGAGCTGTGGAAATCAAATGAGTTAACACGCGTGAGTGTCTTGGAATAGAGTGTGGCACGTCGTCCGAGCTCAGCCAGTGTCACCAGCGGCTGTCCTTGGGAATCATTATTGCATTTGTTTCTTGATTTCTGAATCCTGGAGCAGGTGCACCCCTACCGCAGGTGGAACCACTTTTCTCAGCCACAATGCAGAGTGAGTCATCATAAAATCAGGCTGCCAACTTCCTGAACGATTGAATTACTTGAGCTTCTACATACAATCATTACTAAAGAAAAAGTTGCCCTTTCCTTTTGAAGTTCACAGATTACACAGGCTCTCTCCTCAACCCCACCTTTCCTTTTCAAGGACATTAAACCTCCAAGAAAAAGACGGGAAAATGATTTCTTTTATGCCACCCTTTTGTAGTTCCTTTTCCCATTCATTCTCCTAAAGAAAAAAAGACTTCATGAATTATGCTGTCAGCCGTACCTGACAGCTTATAACTGCTCTGGTGTAAGTGTACGTGCCTTTCGCATGTAGGATTCAACGTGTCCTGCCCCTTTCCCTTCCCCTACAATGGGGGTCATCCTACCTTGAAGCAATAGTAGACATCTGGCTACCAGTGTAAGAGCTGCCGGGCACTTTTCTCAGTGTTCTAGAGAAAGGATCTGGGATATGCATGATCAGCCATGAAATTTCACTGCAGTATCAAACTGTGACATGGTCTTACTTATATGGACTTTCATCAGTGCTCAAATGCTTGGGGGCAGGCAAAATCAAGCCCTCTCCCTGCAAGGACATCCATGTTCTAATCCCTGGAAAGGGAATGTGTTAGATTATATGGTGATGGGGAACTACGTTTGCAGATGAAATGAAAGCTGTTAGCGGATCTTAAAATAGGGAGATCATTGGGATGCCTGGGTGGCTCAGTCAATTAAACGTCTGCCTTCGGCTCAGGTCGTGATCCCACGGTCCTGGGACTGAATCCTGCATCCCGCTCCCTGCTCAGCGGGGAACGGGCTTCTCCCTCTGCCTGCCCCTTCCCTGCTTGTGCACTTGCTCCTGCACTCTCTCTCTCTTTCTCTGATAAATAAATAAATAAATAACAAAATAGGGAGATTATCTTGGTGGGCCAAGTATACTCCCAAGGATCCTTAAAATTGAAAGATGGAGGCAGAAGTTAGAGATCAGAATGATGCCATGTGAGAGGGACTTAATCTGCCATTGCTGGCTCTGGACCAGGGCTGGGTGCCGGGGAATAGAGGCGGGCTCTAGAAGCTGGAAAGGGCAAGGACACAGGTTCTCCCCTCGAGCCTCCAGAAGGAACTCAGCCTTGCTGACACCTTGACCTTTGCCCAGCGAGACCTATGCTAACTTCTGACTTATGGTTTAAGCCACGAAGTTTGTGGTGATTTTTTTTCAAAGATTTTATTTATTTATTGGACAGAGAGAGAGCACAAGCAGGGGGAGCTGCAGGCAGAGGGATAGGGAGAAGCACACTGCCCACTGAGCAGAGAGCCCAAGGTGGGGCTGGATCCCAGGACCATGGGATCATGACCTGAGCTGAGGGCAGACGCTTCACGGACTGGGCCACCCGGGCGCCCCAGTTTGTGGTGATTTTTGCAGCAACAATGAGAAACTGATTGGTGTTCCATCTCTGGAGATCTGCCAGGCATCCTCTGCATCTCACGGACTCTACCTCCCCACCTCCCCCTGCCTACTACTCTGTTTCATCCATGCTTATTAATGCCATAGAATTTATCAAGCACAGGGGCACCTGGGAGGCCCAGTCATTAAACATCCACCTTTGGCTCAGGTCATGATCCCAGGATCCTGGAATCGAGCCCCAGGTTGGGCTCTCTGCCTAGTGGGAGCTCTCCAGCTCCTCCGTGCTTGTATTGCCTCTCTCTCGGTCTGTCATAAATAAAAAAAATCTTAAAAGAAAAAAAAAAAGTTACTGAGCACATACTCTGCCAGGCACTCCACTGGATCCTGGAAATGCAAGACGAAATAAGACGTAGCCCACGTCCTCTCGTTGACTCGACAAATATTTGTGTACCGGGCTCCTCGGTTAGATGTGGCAGAAATATAAACAGCCCCCGCCCTAAAGAAGCTTGTACACTCCTGACAAGACGACCAACACGACTAAAAAAATTCGATTTCATGTAACAAATGCAGGTTGGAAGAATACAGAAGAGAGACCCCCTAACGCACCTTGATGAAACCAAGGAAACTTTGGAGAGAGGAAGAAACGGAGCTCGGCGGAGTCAGTTTGCCAGACAACAAGAGCTTCGAAGAACCTTGACCCTTGAAGTGTGGCTAGCATGCATGAGGACCAGAACTGTACATTTGGTTCCATTTCACTTTTCACTGAAATGGAACTAGCTAGATGGGGCTGGTGGCTACCATCATGGACAAGCAGACTGCACCAGATTACACCCTCGAAAGGCAAGAGATTGCCTTGCCTGTCTCCTTTGTCTACTTCTTACTCACCAGAAAGCAGGTGTTGTGGCGAGTCACCTTTGACTGTCCAGGTGGGGCATCCCCTCAAGGGTGGATGTAAGAAAAGTGGAAGGAACTTGGGTCTTGGGTCTCTGACCTCGGGCAGCTATCTTTCAGTCTGGCTTACGCTCAGATCGTTATGTGAGAGCAATAGAAACTCCAGTATGGTTTAAGCGATTGTTATTTTGGATTGCTGTACAGCAGCAAAATCTGTATCCTCATACAAATGTCCCCCAGAATAATAAAAAGCAATAACCGTAATCTTGCTAAGATCTTTTTTGAGCGCCTTTGTGTGCCAGGCACTATGCTAACTGCTCTAAACGCATGGTCTCCTTTAATCCCCATACATTCGGATAAGGGAGGTAATAGTACGCCCACACACCGTTCTGCAGACTAAATAGAGCCTTACAGGAGTGGCTCATGAGTGGTAGCATTCAGCCTGTCCTACAGCAAACTGAGGTCCAGTGTACAGACACATATCTTACCACATAAAGCCAGGCAAGTTGGGTCCACACCCAGAATTCTAACATGTAGATACGGTATTTATACTTGCAGCAGACACTCTCCGTTGTCTACCTAGCATCCATGTCCTCCTTCCTCGTGAAAAAAGAACCCCAATTTATTCAAACTGTGGGCAGAGTTTCCTTGACATCAGGAAAAGTAGGTTCCAGGAAAGAAATCCTGCTGGTCTAAACGAGTCATGATAACCTCGTGCCCCTTGGCTAGGAATTGGTCTGAGGAGATGTATGTGACACACTTCTGGGTAATGAGATGTAAGCAAAAGTCTGTCTCTTTCCAAACAAAAAGCCAAAACCCTGCCCAGGATAAAGATGCAACATCGGAGGTGCGGCATCCATCATGTAACCATGAGGACAAAAACCAGGGTCATAGGGATGGCAGAGTGGAGAGATCACTGAAGTCCATGTTGATATGATTGAACTGTGGCTCCTTGCATGGGCAGCCTTCCTCCAGACTTCTTGAAGTATGAGAAAAACAAACCCCCATTTACTCAGGCCACTATCAGTCAGGTTTTCGGTCACTTACAGCTGGATGCCTTCCTCACTGATACACATAGGTATACATATAGCTTTTGTTCTCTTAGAAAAGACAAGAAAAAGCCACAAACCTTACAGTGGTGAGGTAAGGTAAGAGTGTAAGGCAACCTTACATTCTTGGCTGCCTGCTAGAAACCAATTATCTACAGTAAGAATCCATTTCCATCTCTCTCAAAATACAGTTTTGGGGATATGAAAACTAACCTAAACAGGTAACAGAGCTTGGGCAAAAGGCATATTTATCCCTTTCCCACCTTCAAACTAAAAAACTTTTACCCCCGAATTGCAAATGTTTCTTAAGCAATGCATATGTGTAAAAAGCATTTATGTTCTGTTGCTGTAGACAGTTAACATTCTGAAATTTTAAAAGAAATCTCTGTAATCTCTTAATCTCTGTAGTCAAAGAGAAAAGCAGAAATATGAAGACTAATACAAAAAAAAAAAAAAAAAAAGGATTCATTCAGTGGGTATTCCCAGTCATACCAAAGAAAAACAACTGAGGCATGTCACGGGAGACTAAGGTTTAAAAGTTAGTTTAAAGACATAGGTAAAGAAAAGAGGCAGAAATGGTGTTTTGCGTTCAATTTATACAGAAAGTTGATTTATTTCTTTCTGGATGTGCAAAAAGCAGTAAATAATATTTATGTCATCGATTATTCCAGAATTATAAAGAAATTCTAAAATATTCTGGAATGCTAGATATTCTCATTGGACGGGAGAAAGAGCAGATATTTTTCTGGTCATATGCTCAATAAAGGAACACATTCATAAACGTACAGCATGCCACCCCCCTCACCGCCTTGTTAATCTTTAATCTGATTTATAACTGGAAAGATCATGTGGTAGCTGCTTTTGCACTATTTCATTCACAAAAAGATGACCCACTGAGCAAGCACATTCTCCCCCAGGGATTTCCTAGACTACATGGACTAGACGCATTTTTTTTTTCTTTCCGACGCCAAGCCACACAGAGAATTTCCAGCTGCCATCGGAGGGGTGTGCAGCGGCCAATGAGGCAATATTCAAGCAACCCCCGACATGATGGCTGCGTTTCTATCCGACCTGCAGAAGTTTCAAAGGGGAAAACGCACGCGAACAAAGACGCGGTCACAAAGAGCAACAGACCTTCGAGATGATCAGCGGCTCCCCGCGCTCCAGGCCGCCCTTGAGAGTAAAGCCCCAGGGCGCGCCCCCCTGCAGCAGCGCTTCCAGGTAGAGGTACCTGCCCTGGGGGGTGCCGCGAGCGTTCCGCGGGCCAGCGGCCTCCTCCAGGTTCTCCGGGGTCCTCATCGCGCCCAGCGCAGGGTGCCTCGAGTTAATCTGGAAGCCGGAACCGGTGCCGAGGGCCGCATCCCAGCCTCGGAGATACCCGCCGGCCGGAGCGGGGTCCGGGGACGCGATCTTCCCGGAGGAAAAGTCCTTCGTGCGTAACCGCGAGACGCCGAACCGGACCTTCCCTTGCGCGCGTTTGAGCGTAAGTTCTGCTCCTGGGATTCCGGCTCTCGCCGAGGCCCCGCGGGGCTATACGTCTCCCCGCTCCGTTTGGGGAAAAAACCCACAAAAACCTTCTTTCTGGGTCACTCTCAAGACCCCCTTTACTTGGCGCCCACACCGCCGACCTTCTTTCTGTGTATTTCACAGAGAAAATCTGAACGGTCTCGCCATCTAGCAGGAGGGTCGCGGAAAGCCCCGCCACGACCCCGAGTCCGGATGGATGACCCCGCCCGGCCCCCGCGAGCCGGACCCTCACAACAGCCTCCCGCCCCCGCAGGCCCCTCGGAGGAAGCCCCGACCCGGCCCCGGGCCTCGAAGGTCCCTCGCGTCCCGCGGGCGGAGCCGCTGCGCGCACACTGTTCGCTGAAGTTTCTCCGCAGTCGGTCCGCGGCGCGTTTCTTGGGGGGAAAAAAAAGTTTTTGCAGAATGGACAGAAAAGGGGAAAAAAACAAAAAACAACCCAAAAAAGCCGCGTGGTAAATGAATCCTCAGGGGAGCAGACCCACCCCGGCGGCCGCTGAGCCCTCCCGGTGTCCTCGGGGACGCCCGCGGCGGCCGCGCGTCTCCGCCGAGACGCGGAGCAGGGAAGGGGGGAGGGGGAGGGCGAGCGGGGGCCGCCCCCCTGCCTGCCCCGCGGCCGCGGAGGGAAGCCGGAGCGCGCGGGCTCGCGGCGCGCACAGGCTCGCGGCGCGCACAGGCTCGCGGCGCGCACAGGCTCGCGGCCCGCACAGGCTCGCGGCGCGCACAGGCTCGCGGCGCGGGAGCCGCAGGACGTCGGACGCGCTGGGCAGGGGCACCGCGGCCGAGCAAGGACGCGGCACAGCCCCGGCCGGCGGATTACCGCGGAGCGTCTGGGGGCGACCCAGCCTCTGGAGTTTTTAAAACTCCGGGCGCTGCGGCCGGTCCCCGCGCTGGGACCAGTCCAGGGACGCGGGGCTGGCACGGGGTTTTACCTGCTGTTGTCGGAAGAAAACGCCAAGCGTCCTACGGGACCCGCTTCTCGTCCTGAGCCCGGACTCGCCCATCCGATTCCTGCTCGTTTGACGCCGAACAAACGAGCCGCAGCTTTCTTCTCTCTTTTCATTGTTACCTAGGCCCAGGCTGCTACCTAGTCCTTAAACCAGACGGATTGCACTTAATTCCTGGCAAGGAGTGGGTCCTCGCAGCTGAATGTTATTCTAGTTTTAGGTTGTCAGTGCAACTTGGTAATGTATGAAATTTAGCATTGCTGCATTTTATTAAAAACGTGGACAGTGCAAGGGAACTACACATGGTACAAAGCGGCTCGGCGATTAAGTTATGGGAACGATCCGGAATTATTTCCAAGGGATATGTGTGCTTAACCTTTTCTGTTTAAAAGTATGCAGTCCTGGGCGCCTGGATGGCTCAGTGGGTTAAGCCTCTGCCTTCGGCTCAGGTCATGGTGGGATGAAGCCCCACATCGGGCTCTCTGCTCGGCGGGGAGTCAGCTTCCCTTCCTCTCTGCCTACTTGTGATCTCTCTCAAATAAATAAAATCTTTATTAAAAAAAAAAAAAAAGAGTGAAAAAAGTATGCAATACTGTGAATTATGTGGAAAATTGAGGTTAAAAATTACTGTGGGTTTTGGTATCAACTTAATTGGAATGTTTGTACTTACAGTTAACGAGAATATAATAGAGAAGCAGACATAGTATGCAAATAAGCCCAGAAGATCTTTAATGTACAACACACAACTATTATTGGATGCTTAGTCATGTGAAGGGCTCAACAACAACAAAAAAGGTACTATCTCGTTTTTACGTAATGGCAGTATTTTAGTGGAAGCATAAAGTGTACCAAATCAAAGTATATGACAAATATTCTGATTCTTTTTTTAATTTATTTATTTTCAGCATAACAGTATTCATTGTTTATGCACCACCCCCAGTGCTCCATGCAATCCGTGCCCTCTCTAATACCCACCACCTGGTACCCTGACCTCCCACCCCCCACCCCTTCAAAACCCTGATTGTTAATAGCAATGGATGCAATTTTTATTGCTGCTTCCTTTTGCAGCTTAATTTATAAATTAAGAATAAAAGGAGAAACACTGGCTTTTCTTTCACTTGATTATTCAAAGTGCATGTGTGTGTGTGTGTGTGTGTATACAGTTAGTGTCGTAAGTAAATGAATAATTTATTTTTAAATTATTTTTGTGGCACTTACAATCTGACTCCTAATTCATTTTGTAATAAATGACATTTTGCAGAGTCAACATTTAATATTAAGAGTAATGAAGCTAAAAACAAAAGGTAAAGGAAAAAAAGAGAAAGGCAAGCAATGAAGAATACAACTAGATGTTCACGGACCGATGAAAACTCTGTATTATCATCGAAGATATTTGTAACCTAAATATTTGATGAAAATTGATATATAATCTGAAAAAAAAGTCAAAATTCCTTTGGTAGATATGTAGTATAGCAACTGATAGATGGGCGTTAGAACAACTTTTTCTCCATCTTGCATTGCTCAGATTCAAAGAATATATCCTTGTTTTGGGAGACAGGCACAAGGAGGCCATGAAAGGGTTAAATGATCTGCTAGGAGTCATCCTGCAAACAGCATAAAATTAACATCTTCAGACACTTAGAGATGGAATTTCAGTTTAATGTAGGTCTTTTGCAAAGTTTATGGCAAAAAGAAAATTTCTATGTGGCCGGCATTGCTAATTCATAGGAAGAACTTCTGCTAGAGCATGTGATTGGGACCCAAAATCTAATCAGGGAATGAAGTGAGACCCCCCACTCCTTCCCAGGAAGAGAGAAGCAGCCCTATTGTCTCAAGATGCCGACAGTGGAAGGGCCAGGATTCTAACTGAGAACAGGGTAGTTTTCTTTCTAAATCTTTGGCTTCAGCTTCAGGCTTTCTGAAGAAGGGCTTGTTTGTTTGTTTGTTTGTTTGTTTCCTGCTCAGTCTCTCTCTGAAAGCCACTCTTTTCACCTATCCTGCCGCGCGCTGGTGGGCTGACACTGCTCCTGAGCTCCAAGGGTGGACATCTGATCCAGGCATCAACTGCCCTTCCGCTCAAATGATTGGCATATGGTAGGGCATGTGATTCAAGCTCCGTCAATGTAATAGCTAGAAATTTTACTAGAGTTACCAAAAAGGGACACTATCTCCTATGGGCTTGCTAACCTGATAGGAACAGTCCTGGGGTTGCTGGAGGTCATCTCTGCCATCACAAGCTTGAGAAGGAAGACAACACCTAGGACATCAGTTCAACATATGGAAACTGTTTTGGTGATACCACTTGAGGCCTGCGCCCAACTCTACCTCATCAAAGCCAGCAATGCTTGAACCTCTTGGTTTCAGGACCACCTTACACTCTTTTTTTTTTTTTTTTAATTTTACACTTTACACTCTTAAAAATTATTGAGGACTCCCCAGAAATTTTGTTGATGTGTGTTTATAGATCTATCAGTATTTACTATATTAGAAAAATAAAACAGAAAAGAACATTTAAAATATGTATCACTTAAAAATAGAAAAGGTATCATATGTTAAATGGACTAACATATTTTACTGCAAATAACTATACTTTCTCAAACAGAAAAATCACTGAGAAGCAGGAATTTGTTCTACATATTTGCAAATATCCTGAATGGCCAGCTTCGTAGAAGACTGTTGGATTCGACTGTCCACTTCCGCATTCTGTCTGATATCGCAAGTCCCGTAGCCTCTGGAAAACTCGGCGACACACTTGTGAAAGAACAAGCAGACAAAGGCCAACAGTGTCTTAGTTATTATGAAAATGATTTTGACCTTATGAACCCCAAAGGGTCTCAGGGTCTCCCTTGAGGCCCCCACACCACACTTTGAGAATTGCTGCCTTCCCCAGATGCATCCCTCCCCGAAGCCACCACACTCCTCCTGGTTACAGGAGATCATAAAAAACTATTTATTTTTCCTTTACACAACGGAGTTGGGGTTCTGCTACTCAGAGCTGAGAGAGTTCGACGCGAGACACAATGAAACCTTCCGTCCTATTTTCTCTCTGTCCACTGCTCTCTCTCTCGTCTCTCCTTCGACTTCCCTTCTTCCTTCTTCCTCTAACTCAGAATTACTCCTTTTATAAAAACCAAATTGGCTTTTTCTTCAACATTTCATGAATGGGGCAGCAACCCAGCTAGCGAGTAGGAAGGAACTCTCAAAACTACTCCTATTTTTTAAAAAATATTTTATTTATTTATTTGACAGACAGAGATCACAAGTAGGCAGAGAGGCAGGTAGGGGGGGTGGTGGAAGCAGGCTCCCTGCTGAGCAGAGAGCCTGATGCAGGGCTTAATCCCAAGACCCTGGGATCATGACCTGAGTCCCTGGGATCATGACCTGAGTGGAAGGCAGAGGCTTAACCCAGTGAGCCACCCAGGCGCCCCAAAACTACTCTTATTTTTAACCAAATCCTTTCTTCACGACAGCGAGATTGAACACAGCTCACAACTTCACTTTGCCTCCACGTGAAAAATTCCCACTGTTGGTAACTGAGGGCATGTTGCTCTGTTACTGTGAGCCTGGTCCCAGGCGAAAAATATTTCAGTCACATTGACTCTCCCATTTACCTGGCATCCCTATACTGAACACTTTTAAATATGATTTGCCTAAATCACTGTGTTGACTCAGAAACCATGCATCACGCTAGTTGATGTCATTTAAAGAAAAACTAATGTATTCATTTCAGAATTCTCATATGTTGATTTTAACCTTTCACAGTCATGTGAAATATAACCTTTTAACTTAATGGATATTTTTAATGCCTCTGAATTTAATATTTCCAAGATTGAAAATGCCGCTGGATTATCTCTGAAAATAAAGTAGGAGTGACACCTAGTGGCTTTTCAGGCTCACAAAGTGATCATTAAATTTGAGGTTTGGTAGGTTATTTAGTCTTTCTTAGAAAAGATGTCTCAGAATTATCTCAGATAGACAAAACACAGGCTTATTTTAAAGTTTTCAGAGTCTTTGGGCAACATTTTAGAGGCAAAAAGAATCATCTCTTTGTGTGTCTCCTTAAAATTAGGGATGACTTTCCCAGCAGACCTCCCTTGACCTCTAAATGCGAAGAAATCTCCCCTGAAAACAGTCCCTTGCAAGAGAAATGAAAGGCCAAAGATGAGTTTAAAATGACCAGGATGTCTCGGCTAGAACGTCCCTGCAAGCAGTGCAGAGAAGGCCATGCCGAATGCTCAAACACAACCGAGATTCTCCGAGAAGGTTAGAGAGGAGAGATGGTTGTCAGCGAGTCAACTTACAGCCTCTGCTTCACCGACTGTCCTAACGGTTGTTGCAAAACTATCAAAACACAATCAGCTTAAACCTTTTGGGAATGATCAAAATGTTCTGTGTCTCGACAGAGGACAGCTCCACAGTGTATACGTCCGTCTGAACACCAACTGGAACACTTTCGATGGATACAGTTTATTAAATGGAAATGAACACCTCAATAAAGTTAGTTTTAAGAAAACTCAAGGACTCAGTCAACAGACGGATGGACAAACAAAATACGGTGTATACATACAGGGGAATATCATCCCGCCTTAAAGTCACAGGCAGTTCTGGCACATGCTACCAGGTGGGTGGGCCTGGGGGACATCATGTTAAGGGAAATAAGACAGACACAGAAGAAGAAATACTATGAAACTCCATGTGTTGGAGTTTGAGGTACCTAGAGTAGCCAAATTCATAGACAGAAAGTAGAATGGTGGTTGCCAGGGCTTGGAGAAAGGGGAATGGGGGGTGAGTGCCTAATGGGTACAGAGTTTCCTTTGGGAAGATGAAAGTTCTGGAGAGGGATGGTGGTGACGGTTATAATCAGTGTGAATATACTTATTGCCACTGAACTGTACACTTCAACATGGTTAAAGTGGGGGGCGCCTGAGTGTCTCGGTCAGTTGAGTTTCTGACCCTTGGTCTCAGTTCAGGTCTTGATCTCAGAGTCATGAGTTTGAACCCCCTGTTGGGCTCCACATGTCAGACCTTTTTTTTTTTTTAAGGTTTTATTTATTTTTTTGATAGAGAGAGAGAGATCACAAGCAGGCAGAGAAGCAGGCAAAAGGAGGGGGAGAAGCAGGCTCCCCGCTGATCGAAGAGCCCAATGCCGGGCTCCACCCCAGGATCCTGGAATCATGACCTGAACCCAAGGCAAACCCTGAACCCACTGAGCCATGCAGGCACTCCGTGGGGGGCCTACTTTTAAAAAAATGCCTAAAGTGGTAAATTTTGTGTTGTGTACATTTTACTACAATAAGATTTTTTTTTAAAGCACTTGTAAAAGGTAAAGAAACGTTGCTAAATATGATACTATAAATAATCGGTTCATAATTCATCACTTACCCTTCCTGAGCAAGGAGGCTCTGGGTAGAGGCCACAACATAGCAGATGCACAAAGAACCAAAGGAGACCTGACAGTGTATTCTAAATAGTAGACCCCTGACCGAAGCTACCACTGATACAGGAATTATGATGGTAGGTTATTATTTAAAAGCTGGTGGAGGGGGTGCCTGGGAGGCTCTGTGGGTTCAGCATCCGACTCTTGATATCAGCTCAGGTCTTGATCTTGGGGTCGTGGTTTTGATCCCTGCACTTAAAAAATAAATAACAAATACATACAAATACATAAATAAATAAAAAATACATAAAACCTGGTAGAAATATATCCATTCACTTATTTTATTTCTTAGATAAGAAGTAAAAGATCTTAATATACTCAACAGAAACACTGGACGGTTATAATAAAGGATAACATTTTTCTTTCCTTTGGCAGAAACAAAGACAACTTCAAAGACACTGGAGATGATGGTGATTGGCCTCCAGGGCAAAAACATACCTAGAGGAGAAAAGCTGATCTGCCTTTATTTTACTTCCTGTTTGACATCTTTCTCCTACTTCTACCCCTTTTTTTCAATCCTCTGTAAAATAAATTGTCCTGAAAACAAACAAACAAACTCAAGAACTTTTTTTTTTTTTTTTTTTTTTTTTTTTTTTTAACTCACTTCAGGGCGCCTGACTGGCTCAGGTGTTAAGTGTCTGCCTTCCGCTCAGGTCATGATCCCAGGGGTCTTGGGTCAGAGCCAGGTATCTGGTTCCCGGCTCAGCGGGAAGCCTGCTTCTCCCACTCCCACACCCCCTGCCTGTGTTCCTGTTCTCATTATCTCTCTCTGTCAGATAAACAAATAAAATCTTAAAAAAAAAAAAATGTAAAAAAAAAATAAAAAGATTATTTGAGAGAGAGAAAGTGAGCGTGGAGAGGAGGAGGGGACAGGGATCGGGAGGGAGGGAATCCCAAGCCGGGTCCCAGCTGAGTGCAGAGCCTGACCCAGGACTCAACCCCAGGACCCTAGCTCAGGACCAGAGTTGAAATCAAGAGTCAGATGCTTAATCACCTGAGCCAGCCAGGTGCCCCTCAATAGAGCTGATTTTAAAAACTTCAACTCTAAAGAGTAGAAACTGCATTTAGGGTAGTATATGGAAGTCTTCTTTTAAGAAAGACATTTCCAAAGAATCCGCAATTTGGTGGTGCCTGGGTGGCTCCGTGGGTTAAAGCCTCTGTCTTCAGCTCAGGGCTCTCTGCTCAGCAAGGAGCTTGCTTCCCCTTCTCTCTCTGCCTGTCAAATAAATAAATAAAATTTTTGAAAAAAAAAAAATCTCCGCGTCAGAAACTGGTCATCTTCTCAGTCCACCCTGCTCGGAAATGTTCCTAAAAAACTACTCACAGTCTTCCTGGGAAGGAGTAGGTCTTCCCTCCTCTATTTAAATTTCTCAGATCCCACACTCCCTCTTGCTGGCTCCCACAGTATTTAACCCCTTCTAATATGTTAATTAGGCCATCATGAATATTTATGACCCGTCTCTCTCCACTAGAATGTTACGTTCCTTCCTTGCAGACAGGGTTAGGTCTGTTTTGTTCAATGATGTTCCTGATAAAGAGTGGGTGTTTAATATGCTGAATGAATTCAAGCTTTCTTATTAAATATATTTCTTATGTTCTGAAGAATGTCAGAAATTAACTATATGGCCTTTAATATTGTATACCCTATCAACTTGCAAAAATTATTGGAGATGATTTGCCATGTATTTCCTTTCCACTGTATATTGAGTCACTGCTATGCGTCCACATTGTACCACACACTGGGGAAATCTGCCTGTCAGGTAAGACTTATCATAGGAAATCTTAAAGCATAATCAGAAAGGGAAAATATCTACCCTAAAAATCCAAGCTCTTGTGTCACTACGGTCTGGCATTGCATTTAGTTTTGAACATCTTTGACAAAGATCTTCAAGTTCAAAGTTATAAAGGAAACACAATGGTAAAAGAGAAATTATATAATCTACGCTATGTATTTTAAACTATCACTTATTTACAAAACTGATTGTTTCACGAGACAAGGCCTTTTCGTAAATTAAGCAAATCATGAATTAAATTTTAAGTGACCCTACATATGTATCACAATAGTGATGTATGAAGTGCTTTTCTGGTACAATTTTAATAAATGCTTTTTACT
The DNA here is from genome assembly GCF_022355385.1 of Mustela nigripes. Classification (NCBI taxonomy): domain Eukaryota; kingdom Metazoa; phylum Chordata; class Mammalia; order Carnivora; family Mustelidae; genus Mustela; species Mustela nigripes. The sequence goes on along the minus strand of NC_081557.1, from coordinate 264,046,750 downwards.
AGGATACAATTCTTTGGTTTTATAGAATCAAACTTTGGTTTTTTAGTTAGAAAAATGTCTTGCAATGATTTCTACATCTACCAAAACATTTGGCAGATGGAAACACTAACACTCTAAAATGTTAAATGGCTTGCCTAAGGTTATAGAGTTAGTGTCAAAGCTCAGACCAGATCTGGATTCCTTATTCCTGAGCCACCCTGGAATCAACCCACCCTTCTTTACTGTACCTCATAAAGGCCAGCAGCCATGTGGGGGACAGCAGTAAAAAGGATACTGGCTCCTTGAAGGCAGAAACGGAAGCTTCTTTATAAACCCTCCCCCACCAACCCCAATGCCCAGCACAGAGTCTGGTCCAGATTAGGAGCCCAATGAAGGGAGGTAAATAACTAACGCGGACCCATGGATTCTTACTAAAAAGCTCTTGGTGACTTGGTCCCTATGGGACTAGGACCCCAACCTTCTTCTGTTGGTGCCCTCTGCTCAGGCCTCACTGGCCTCCTGGTTCATTCTCAAATACACCAAGCACCTGCTTGGGAAGCTCCGTCCACAGTTCTCATGTGGCTCCTCCCTCCAGTCCCATATGTCTCTGCTCAATGTCACTTTATCAATGAGGCATTTTCAGAGCACACTCGGATAAGATAATAACATTTTCAACTTTCCATGTTTGCAGGCCCTGCTCCTGGGTTCCCAGGGAATCTATACTTCAACATCACCAAGGTGAAAATGACTTGGCAAAACCACCAAGCATGGGCTCTCTTTCTGCCCCACACCACACACTGTGCATCTCTTTTGTTAAAAATATAACCAAAAAGGAGCATTCCAAACGTGAAGATAGGCAAAAGGAAAAAGCCTTCCTGGTTCCTGTAAGATTAAAGTCATACAGCCTTGCACATACTAAAAACGTAACATAAAGCCTGTAACTTTCTGGAATGTCCTTCATCATGATGATTTGCAACTCTTTATGTGGAAAAAAAAATCCACATATAACTCCGTACCGAGCATTCTCTTCCTGTAGCACTCTCTTCTTTGTGAAGATAGTGCATCTCAGGCGGCTGTCCTAACTGGAGCTCCAATAAAATGCTTTTCCTTTCTTTTTATAATTTTTAAAAAGACTTGGTCATTTTGTGTTGACGCACTCCCCACTCCCTGATTTCTTTACCATCTCCATAACACTTATGATTGTCAGACGTATTTGAACTTGTCCCTTTGTCCCTTAGTGCACTGTTTCTCTTCCTCTACAAGAATACAAACTCCATGAAGAGGGGGACTTTATCTGGTTCACGGCTATATTTTCAACACCTTCACACGACATGTGATAAGCACTTTATGAATATATGTGAAATGTCTGAGTGAATGTTGAAGGAAACCTGCACCCATTCATCTTTAAATTCTCTCTTTTAAAAGCTAAGAAACTCTTTTTAATTCAGTATAAAAAAATACTGAGAAGTAAATCATCAAGACATTTCAAATGCAGAGAATCGTATAAGAAAATTCAGTGCACATAATTTCATACATATATGTGGTTTTAAATAGGGTTTTTTTTTTTTTAAGTTTATTTTCCTTAATAATGTCTACACCCAACGTGAGGCTTGAACTCAGGACCCTGAGATCAAGAGTCACATGCTCCCCTGACTGAGCCAGCCAGGCACTCCTAAACTGTTTTATACAGTTCTAATTAACATGTTATGCTAATTAAGGACTTCAAAAAAAAAAAAGAGAGAGAGAGAGAGAGAGAGAAAGAACTTTCTTAGTTCTTAGGGTCTGGCACAAAAATATAAACGTAAGACTCCAGTGGAAATCGTATATTAGTAACCAAAATATTTTTTTTTTGCCATAAGAACACTCATGCCTTTTTTTTTTTTTTTTTGACAGACAGAGATCACAAGAAGGCAAAAAGGAAGCAGGCTCCCCGCTGAGCAGAGCGCCCAACCCCGTGTTTGATCCCAGGAACCTGAGATCATGACCTGAACCAAAGGCAGAGGCTTAACCCACTGAGTCACCCAGGCACCCCAAGAACACTCATGCTTTGATGGAATAAGGATTAAAACAAACAAACAAAAAAAATTAAAAATTGCCTTCTGTCTAGCTCCAAAATTTAAAAGGATTTACCTTTCCCTGTAATACCTATGACTTCATTCTTTATTCAAATACTAATTTTAGGGCGCCTGGGTGGCTCAGTGGATTAAGCCTCTGACTTCAATTTAGGTCATGATCTCAGGGTCCTGGGATCAAGCCCCGCATCGGGCTCTCTGCTCAGCGGGGAGCCTGCTTTCCCCCTTTCTCTGCCTGCCTCTCTGTCTGCTTGTGATCTCTTTCTCTCTCTCCCCGTCAAATGAATAAGTAAAATCTTTTTTTTTTTTTAAGATTTTATTTATTTATTTGACAGAGAGAGAGAGATCACAAGTAGGCAGAGACAGGCAGAGAGAAAGGGGGAAGCAGGGTCCCCACTGAGCAGAGAGCCTGATGTGGGGCTCGATCCCACGACCCTGAGATCATGACCCGAGCTGAAGGCAGTGGCTTAACACTCTGAGCCACCCAGATGCCCCGAATAAGTAAAATCTTAAAAAAAAAAAAAAAAAAAAAAAAACAAAACTAGTTTTATAGACATTCTTAATCTCTCTGGGTCAATAAATGAAATAATTTAAATTACAGTTATGATAAAAAGCAATCTTTAGTGGCACTTGATACTATCTTATTAAAACCCACAATTACATTAAGCAATGTAGGGTTTATTCATTTTTGCAGACAATTCGGACACACACAGTTACCCCCGAGGTGCCTGTGTCCTGGGACTGCCGATCGTACCACAACAGGCCGCGTCCACGCACTCAGGCCTTCCGGAGTCCTTGCGCTTGAGCGCTCCTTTGGGCTGCCCCGCGAGGTTTCAGCGAGTCATCCCTGGATCCCATCCAGTCTGTACGAGACAGGACAGGAGCAGCGGAAACACCGCGGAGGAAACCGCTCTCCGCGGGCCAGAGGGTCGCGTCCCGAGAACACGCTGGAACCCTGCGGGCCGGTCCAGAGGGTCAGCACGGCCGGGCGAGCTGCAAGTCGGGGATTCGTCCACTTGAAGGGGTCACCGGGGAAATGCGGGGCGGGGGCGGAGAAAGGGCCAGAGGCTGAGGCCGGGGGACGGGGAGGCAGCGGGAGGCCCGGTGGGCTCGACCGTGAGGGACTGCGTGGACGCGGCACTCGCGGTGCGCCGGCGCCAACTGAGGACGCTGCGGGGCAGCTGCGAGAACGGCCCGCGGGCGCGGGGGAGCGCGCGCCGAGCGGGAACAGAGCCGGACGCCGAGACCCGCCGGGGCCGAAGAGACGGGGGCGGCCCCGAGGGACGGCGAGGACACGCGGAGGCCCGCGTCGGGGTCGGCCGGGGCAGGGCCGGCGGGCGGGATGCACGCAGCCCCCGCCGTCGGGGCTCCGGGGCAGGCGGTCCCGCGGGGTGCGGGGGGGAGGCGTGGGGGCGGGGAATGGCTCTCGGTTGCCCCGGCGACGGCGTCGGGGGGGCGGAGTCCGGGGCGGGAGGCGCGGCCCCCTGCACCCCCCACTCCCCGCCACGCACGCCCGGGGTGGGGGGGACAACGGTCGCCCGCGCGGCTCGCGTGCAGTGGGCGGAGGCCCGAGCCCGAGTCCGGATCCGCGAGGGGCGGCGCGGAGGCGCGGAGGCGGGGGCGGCAGAGCGCCCCCCGCCGCCGCCGCCGGGTCGACGCAGGTGCGGCCGCCGCGGGGATGCGGCCGGGGTCGTAGGACCAGGTGCGGGTCGCAGGGGCGGGCGCGGGCGCGGCGCGGCGGGTGGGTGCGGCCCGGGTCGTGCTCCGGGGGGCCCGCAGCGGCGCATCTTCGTTTCTGGAACCTTCCGGACCTCTGTGTTTGTTTCGCACATGGCCGAGGCCCGGTGAATTGGGTCTAACGGAAAGGCCGGCTGCTGTGTTCGGGATCGCAAGACCTCGGGGCACCGGGCTGCGGCCCCGGGAGCGGGGGCGCCGCGCCAGACCGGTCCGCTTCGGGGTGATGACCGCGGCGCCCGCCCCGCATTACTGTTGGCCCTTGCTCGTGCCCCGCCTCCGCGGACAGCGGTGGGGTAGGGAAGACTCGGGGATGGAGACAGGGGCCCCCCTGGCGTCCCGAACCCGACTGTGATCCGTGTTGCGGGAGGCTTTTCCCGCCGGCGCCCCCCCACCCCGCACCTGACACTAAGCCCTAGGCTCTGCCCCGTTACCGGCATCGGGCAGAAAGTCACCGTTTCGAGGCCAGCCCTTTCCACCGAACTCGGCCCCAGATCAGCCCGCAGGCTGCGGCAGGATTTGTTCCTGCGTCTTGGTGTACCTTGAGGTCAGGGGAAGGTGGAAGAAAAATGAGGTTTGTCGCTATTTCTCAGGTTTTATGACTCGGCAACCCCTTCTTGCTTTCTCTCTTAGCGGGTGACGCAGGAGAGACGGGGCAGCGCCCTCCGCGCGTCGCCCACACGAGCGGGCAGGACTGTTCTGTGTGTAAAGTCATGGGGAGGGCGGCAGAGTGGCGGGAGGGACAGGCCCTCCCTCCTCTTACCGCACTTACTGCTTTCAGTCTTTCCCAGTTACCTATTTGTGCTGTAGGGGAGATGTTCGTTTTACCATAGATATATTCTTATCCTCTCCAAGTAAGTGGAGGGCAGAACTGGACAGTTTGTTTGGCACGTGCGAAGTCCTCGCTGTTGTGTTTTGCAAAGTAGACTGGATGTTGTCTAGTGTGTTGCAGTCATGCGCTTTAAAACTGCACAGTTTTTTTTTTTTAAGATTTTATTTATTGGACAGACAGAGATCACAAGTGGGCAGAGAGTCAGGCAGAGAGACAGAGAGGAGGAAGCAGGCTCCCTGCTGAGCAGAGAGCCTGATGTGGGGCTCGATCTCAGGACCCTGGGATCATGACCTGAGCTGAAGGCAGAGGCTTTAACCCACTGAGCCACCCAGGCGCCCAAAACTGCACAGTTTATTAAATCGGGTTTCTGTGAACCACATACTCCCAAACCAGATGGCCCCAATCGTATGGTACATTAGGTTGAGTTAGAGCCACCCAGAAATATCAGGTCCTAATTCCTGGAACCTGTACACGTTATAAGGAAAAAAGGGTCTTTACATATAATGAAGTCAAAGATCTTGAAATGGGGAAATTTTCCTGGATTATCTGGGTGGGCTTTAAACGCAAACCCAAGTGTCCTCACAAGAGAGGGATGGAGGAGATTTGTAGAGACAGAAGAGGAGAACGCAGTTCCACCACAGGCAGAGAGACGGGTGATGAGAGCAGGAGTCAGTGAGTGGTGCCCGGATCCCACAGCAGCTCAGAGAGGCAAGGAATCGATGCTTCCCTACAGCCTCCGGGGAGAGCACAGCCCTGCCAGCAACCTTGATTTCAGTCCTACGAGACTCTTCTGGACTTCTAGCCTCCAGAACAGTGAGAAAATAAATAGCTATTATGATAAGCCACCAAGCTTGTCGCAGGTTGTTACAGCAACTACAGGAAACTAATCTATATGTTAATTGTTATACATCACTTAAAATCCATCCTGTACTGATGGATATCTCAAAGCTCTCCAGCTGGGGCGGTGATGGGAATAGCAGTGGAGACTACCAAATATTTTCCTGAACCCTGTAAATCTCAAGGAAAAGAGTTAAAAAAAGGAATTTGGTCAGAAGTGAAAATAAATTAGGTGCATAGGAAAGAACTAACACAGTATTTGGACTCTCATGTGTATTCCCATTAATATATCACTTGTTTGCTCTGGTTAAGAGAATAAAGCTGACTTAACTTTGGTTCTTAGCTAATACGTTAATGGGTGTCCAACTTACGTATATTAAATTACAGTTGTAGACACCTGGGGATTGAGGTCCAAACCTAGGGAAAGTAGGCGATACAGAAGTGCTTCCATGTGTGGGGTTGTTAAAATCTGGCTGAAAGCAACCTCTAGTCATCTTGAGATTAACACACTTTGGAGTTTTCGTGGTGTAGGAACCAGTGTTCGGGTTTAATTGACTGACTTCTAGGACCCAGGCAGCTAATAAGCATCCCCACTCTTACTCTGCAGAGCATAACCGCAGTGTACATACGATGAGTAGCCCATCTGCTCTCTTTCTGAACTGCTTTTTGAGATAGGATTTTTATGCCACAGCATTCACTAATTTTAAATATCAAATCCAGTGCTTTTTAGTAAATTTACAGAGTGGTACAATTATCCCAGTTAAGTTTTAGGAAATGTCCATCACTCAAAAAAGACCCTTCATACCCACTTGCGGTCAGTCCCCTTTCCCAAACCCAGGACCAGCCCACCTTTGACCACCGGCCCACCCTGGAGTTGGTTCTAGTCCTTCTGCTGGGCTACTCCAGTGGCCTCCCAACTGGCCTCTACTTCCGCTCGGTGTGTTTGTCACTCGCCTGCTGGAAGAGCACATGCCCCGACTAAAATCCTCCAGTGGCTTTCCACTGTAATTAGAATAAACCCCGGCGTCCTGTTCATGGCACCGTGAGCTCTACACGCTGCCAACTTCACCACCACCTGCTCAGGGTAACTTAGGAGAGAAAGTGAGGACAAGTGCTCCTTTGGGCGTGACCCACAGTTGACTGTCCACAAGCAGGCTTCTCGCCCCACCTCGTCTACACGGCAGCCTCGCGGCTTCCTTTCTGTCCGTCAGCGGATGCTGAGCCCCTTTCATCTCAAGACCTTTGCATGTGGTGTTTCCTCTTAGAAGCTTCCCCAGTCCTCTGTGGGGGTGACTTCTTTCTGACATTCAGCTCAAATGTCACCTCCTCAGAAAGGCCTTCCCTGACCTTCCCTGACCGAAGTAGCCTCACGTCTCTGTGGACCACTGCCTGTGGCCTTTTCTTCACTGCACTGAGTCCCTCTCCAAAATTCTATCTATATTTTTAAAAGATTCATAGGTAGTTTTAATGTTTTTTTTTTAAATTTATTTATTTGACAGACAGATCACAAGTGGGCAGAGAGGCAGGCAGAGACAGAGAGAGGGGGAAGCAGGCTCCCGAGGAGAGAGCCCGATGCGGGGCTCAATCCCAGAACCCTGGGATCATGACCTGAGCTGAAGGCAGAGCCTTTAACCCACCGAGCCACCCAGGTGCCCCAGTTTTAATGTTTTTTTTTTTTTAAAGATTTTATTTATGTATTTGACAGATAGAGATCACAGGTAGGCAGAGAGAGGGGGAAACAGGCTCCCTGCTCAGCTGAGAGCCCTAAGTGGGGCTCGATCCCAGGACCCTGAGATCATGACCTGAGCCAAAGGCAGAGGCTTAACCCACCGAGCCACCCAGGCACCCCGAAGCTTATTACTTTTGATGTGGGAAGAGTAAGGAGAGCATATCCTCCAAACATAGTCCTCTATAGTAAATTACTGCTTTCAGAGCCATTAGGCAGTTTTTGTTCCCTTATTACCGAACACTGATTTTAGGGACTGGATCAATGTTCATCGCCACCCCCAGTATAGTATTGAATCTCTTCACCCACAGCCCTAAAATCTGGACTGGAAGTTTTTGCTAAGAAGGAGAGGAAGAGCTAAAAGGAGAGCATACATAAAAGCAGAGTCCTGCCAGAGCCGGAGACCCAGCAGGTAGACTCCAGCGGAGGCACAGTGCATGGCAGGGGAAAGGGCTTTGGGTGCCAGCTTTAGTTCAGACTTCCAAATTTGAATAAGATATGATAGAAGGGTTGATTTGAAAGGAAATTCTTTTTTTTTTAATTTTTAAATTTTTAAATTTTTTATTTTTTAATAAGCATATAATATATTTTTATCCTCAGGGGTACAGGTCTGTGAATCGCCCAGTTTACACACTTCACAGCACTCACCAAAGCACATACCTTCCCCAATGTCCATAACCCCACCCCCCTTCTCCCAACCCCCTGCCTCCCAGCAACCCTCAGTTTGTTTTGTGAGATTAAGAGTCACTTATGGTTTGTCTCCCTCCCGATCCCATCTTGTTTCATTGATTCTTCTCCTACCCACTTAAGCCCCCATGTTGCATCACCACTTCCTCATATCAGGGAGATCATATGATAGTTGTCTTTCTCTGCTTGACTTATTTAACTAAGCATGATACGCTCTAGTTCCATCCATGTTGTCGTAAATGGCAAGATTTCATTTCTTTTGAAGGCTGCATAGTATTCCATTGTGTATATATACCACATCTTCTTGATCCATTCATCTGTTGATGGACATCTAGGTTCTTTCCGTAGTTTGGCTATTGTGGACATTGCTGCTATAAACATTCGGGTGCACGTGCCCCTTCGGATCCCTACATTTGTATCTTTAGGGTAAATACCCAGTAGTGCAATTGCTGGGTCATAGGGTAGTTCTATTTTCAACATTTTGAGGAACCTCCAAGTTGTTTTCCAGAGAGGTTGCACCAGCTTGCATTCCCACCAACAGTGTAGGAGGGTTCCCCTTTCTCTGCATCCTCGCCAGCATCTGTCATTTCCTGACTTGTTAATTTTAGTCATTCTGACTGGTGTGAGGTGAGCTCATTGTGGTTTTGATGCTGAGTGATATGGAGCACTTTTTCATGTGTCTGTTGGCCATCTGGATGTCTTCTTTGCAGAAATGTCTGTTCATGTCCTCTGCCCATTTCTTGATTGGATTTTTTGTTCTTTGGGTGTTGAGTTTGCTAAGTTCTTTATAGATTTTGGACACTAGCCCTTTATCTGATATGTCGTTTGCAAATATCTTCTCCCATTCTGTCAGTTGTCTTTTGGTTTTGTTAACTGTTTCCTTAATTGCACCCAAAACCATAAGATACCTAGGAATAAACCTAACCAAAGAGGCACAGAATCTATACTCAGAAAACTATAAAGCACTCATGAAAGAAATTGAGGAAGACACAAAGAAATGGAAAAATGTTCCATGCTCCTGGATTGGAAGAATAAATATTGTGAAAATGTCTATGCTACCTAAAGCAGTCTACACATTTAATGCAATTCCTATCAAAGTACTATCCATCTTTTTCAAAGAAATGGAACAAATAATCCTAAAATTTATATCGAACCAGAAAAGACCTTGAATAGCCAAAGGAATATTGAAAAGGAAAACCAAAGTTGGTGGCATCACAATTCCGGACTTCAAGCTCTATTACAAAGCTGTCATCATCAAGACAACATGGTACTGGCACAAAAACAGACACATAGATCAATGGAACAGAATAGAAAGCCCAGAAATAGACCCTCAACTCTATGGTCAACTAATCTTCGACAAAGCAGGAAAGAATGTCCAATGGAAAAAAGACAGCCTCTTCAATAAATGGTGCTGGGAAAATTGGACAGCCACATGCAGAAAAATGAAATTGGACCATTTCCTACACCACACACAAAAATAGACTCAAAATGGATGAAGGACCTCAATGTGCGAAAGGAATCCATCAGAATCCTTGAGGAGAACACAGGCAGCAACCTCTTCAATCTCAGCCGCAGCAACATCGTCCTAGGAACATCGCCAAAGGCAAGGGAAGCAAGGGCAAAAATGAACTATTGGGATTTTATCAAGATCGAAAGGAAATTCTTAAAGATTGTAAGAAACTGGCACTAGAAAGATCCCTCTGAAGTATTCTGTAGCAGGTCTGGCAAGAGCTGATTTAAAGATGAAAGACTACAGGTGTAAAATTAACTAAATTTCATATACTAGCTCTCCTTCCTTGTGACTTAAGGACCGCACTCAAGTCGTCTTTGCTGGGATCAGAGATCCTGCAGAGATAGACTCAACAGAGCATGGTGACTGAGTGCATGTAGATTGCATAGATGAAGAATTAAGACACCGAAATGTCTTAATGTGGGAGGTTGGGTTTATGGTGTCTCTATCTGACAACACCCTAGAAAGCAGATTTGGCGGGAATATGAAGAGACAGATGTAGGATGAAATGAATTTAAGATGACTGTAAGCATACGTGCAGAGGTGGTAAGGAACAGATGTTCAAATTTATCTAGAGCCCCAAGTTTATTTTTTTATTAAAGTCACATGAAACCGCTGGCAGCGGTGGATTGCCCTCATCTGGCTCTGCTGTTGACTAAAATCCCTTGTGAGAAGTCATCATATCTGCGGTCTTCTATCTGCTGAATGTTTTCCATAGGAAGGCATAGAGTGTCCAAGTTGGAGAAGATTATAACGATCTTCTAGGCCACACTCTGCCCTTGAGAGGACACCCAGTGGCAGTTGTCATCCCAGCAAATGCTCACCTCCTCTCAACTTGAACACCTCCCAAGGATGTTCTCCACATACAGGTTCAAGGTGCTGTGGCTCTTAGAAAGTCCACCTCCTCCCTGTGCAAGAACCTACCTCCTTCTGTTCCTTAGTCCTACTTCTGCACAAGGGATGTTATCCAGTATTTTTCCAACATGGCGACTGTGCTCTTAGACTCCACTGAGATATGCCGGAAACCTTGGTGGTTTGTCATCTCAGCTCTACTGCTTAAACTTTATAGACCTGTTTCTGACTCACCAGATAGGAATTCTGCCCAGCAACTTTTCTGACCAAGCCCAAGAGCTGTTGCCGGGTCAAGGCATCTCCGAGCACTGAAAAGCAATCTAAATGGTGAGAAGATATTGAGGTGGTCTATTTAAGTCAGTCCAGACTATACTTAGAAAGGTCTGGTCTGGAAAGTTCTGGGCAAGGTGTTTACTAGGTGCATTGTCATGATAATGCGTGTGAGATCTATAATACCAAAACCAGCACGGGACCACTAGGGAGCATATGCTCACATGTGTTCCATTGTGTAAACATAGCCTGGGTAAATGCCGTAGGTTATCAATTCAAATAAACTTTCATATATAAGATAAGCTCAAAGGAAAAAGAACTCAAAGGTTGTGGTGGTGGTGGTGGTTTTGTGTGTGTGTTAGGTATTGTCAGGATCTTAGGTGATGAAAATGAACTTGCGAATTGTACTTTAAAAAATAATATGTTTTAGGGGTGCCTGGGTGGCTCAGTGGGTTAAGTCTCTGCCTTCAGCTCAGGTCATGATCCCAGGGTCCTGGGATCGAGCCCTGTATCGGGCTCTCTGCTGAGCAGGGAGTCTGCTTCCCCCTCTCCCTCTGCCTGCCTCTCGGCCTACTTGTGATCTCTTTCTCTCTCTCTGTCAAATAAATAAATAAAATCTTTAAAAAAATAGTATGTTTTAGATAATGAAGAATGGTTATATGTTAATATACCGATTTTGAAATATTTTCTTTTGCAGGTGTTAATAGGATAAGTGAAAATAAGAATATCCATATATTAAGGTATCTCTTGTTTTACTTTGAATTATATTTAATGATTGTGAACATACACAACCGATACATTAATTTATTGTATCTATGCCTATATGTAATTGATTTTTAGAGCCGGAAGCCTTGAGCTTGCTGAATGCCTTGGCTGGAATATGTAAGATAATAAAGCTACACGGTTCTCTCTGCGGTTTTCAAACCGTTCAGCAGAGCATCTGCGTTCCATAAAGGTGTCTCTGGGGCAGAGAGGAGGGTGTGTAGTTGGGGCTCTGACGATTTAAAGAAAGGCTTCCTCTGCTTAAAAAAGGTTTGGAAAACAACTGCATTCTCATTTAGTAATGGTGGAAATGGACGTTTAGAGAGAAGAGATTTGCCCCTGCTCTCACAGGTAACCAGTGACAGAATTACGTTTCCTGATTTTAAATCCTGTGCTTTCATTCTGCCTCTTTACAAGACAGCGCTGTGTCCTAGTGGAGTCTGTCTTCAACAGCTTCCTTCTGCATTAGATGGTCATATCCCTGCGTTTACTCAGTGCTGCTTAACCCACTCTCTTTGAGGTTAGTGGACGCATCTGAAACTTAACAGCTTCTCTCCCTAGATCATGAAGACAGGATTGTTCATGCTTCGCTATCCTGCTGTGTGACAGCAGGTGCGTACGGATGAGGCACGCGCTGTGTCGTGAGGCTGCACGCGAGGTTGGGGTTAGGGTTAGGGTTATGAAGTACACGCTCTCTCTCTCCATCCTGAAGAGCTTAAATACTGTCCTCACAGTCACAAAGCCAGTAGATCACAGAGCTAGGATTTGAGACCTGATAGTCAAGGAACCACCTCTGGAGAGAAAGAGTGCGATGGACAGAGCAGACATCAAGACCCTGTGAGGTCAAAGAGCGTGTAACAGTGACTCGGGCAGTGAAGGTGGCACTGACCGTCCTCACTGCGTTTCTGAGATGCACCAGCCTTCGTACGTTGCAGTCTGGGGCTGCCTTAGACATTCTAAGGAAAACACACCTTCACACTCATTCTTTGAGAGTATGGGCCCATTTTGTAAAATCCTCAGCCCCGGGCCTCTGCGGAAAGTGGGGTGGCTCGGCAGCCTCAGGGCTTGAGTCATTAGTTGAGACAGAAAGTCTCAATTGAGGTAAAAAGGCTTTTTTGGGGGGTCTGTAGTTTCTAAGGCTTTTTCTGCAACACTGCAATCGCATTACCAGAGTAGAATCTTCACCTGGCCGTTAACTTGTCAGAAATATAAGGCTTTTTTCAATGTGAAACTGTTCATAATTTTAAATCCAGGGGAATTGTTCACAGTCAGTATTGGGCAAACCTGAAGAGGCCAAGATCTCAGTTTCGTCCTGTGCTCAGAGACTTGATCAAACACATGTCAGTCATGTGTGATGATCTCCAAATCGACAAAATGCAGCATGTTAGCACTTTTATCTTATTGTGGCCAAAAGAACCCTTTCTTTTGCCAGAAATCCTTAGTAATTTAATAAGCTTTCTACTCGAAACTAGGAATAATGTTTCAACTCTCGCTGTCATGAAAGTAGAGAAACCCTGAGTGATTTTACCAAATTGAGGTTACAGTCAGTCTAAACTTGTAAAAATGTGAATTACAAATACTTTTTTAAAGACCGATTTTGTTAATAGAAGTACTATACATCTTTAAAAATCAATGTTTATTTAAAAATTTATTTAAAAACTCTTTTTTAAGTAAATAAACCTATGCTGTCTTCTTTAAATGATTATTTTTCTTTTCTTTTTTTGAACTGTTAATTTTCTAAGGAAACAATTTCCCCGCAAAGGTCTGCCACTCTTCAGTGGCCTACTACCTATCGGGGGATACTGAATTAATGAGTTTATTACATTCACCATCTTATCCAAAATAAACAATTTTTTTTTTAAGATTTATGTTTTAGTTTTAGAGAGAGAGAAAATGCAAGTGCAGGAAGAGGCAAAGGAAGAGAATCTTGGAGCAGACCCCGCTGGGCGCAGAGCCCCACAGAGCTGGTCCCAGCGCACATGAGCGCACTGACCCCAACCAAAACCAAGAGTCGGACGCTTACCTGGCTGAGCCAGCCAAGTGCCCCCATGCTTGGTTTTTCATAACAGATTATTCTAAAGTCAAACCTCCTGCTTTCTTCCCTTGTCTCTTCTCCACCTTTCGATTTCAGTTCGGCTTACCTCACTCGTAGGTTCTGTTTCCTGCTTGATACCAGAATTTCGGTCTCCAGCAGAGAGCATCAGTGAACGCGTGGCTTCCCAACACTGGGCTGTGAGTCTCCATGTCCTGCTCATTCCTCTGTGGTTTTGATCTGTCTGTATTTTATAATATTCACATTCTCAGTAATTTGAATTTTCTAAGTATCTTTCATCATCCTGAGGAATCCCCAAATGCAACATTTTAGTGTGTAAGTTATATTATACAGCAAATACATGATAAAACTTGTTTAAATGAGAGCCCCCCCCCCACCATAGCAATCTCTTCTGTTTAGAACATTTGAATTGCCTAGCAATCTTGACTAACATTCCATTTCTTCTAATTCTTCATGGAATGTCTTCCTATCTGCTACTAATTTCCTAAAAATGATAGTACAAAACACATTAAAGTAGAATTTATCTAACTGTGGTTTTGACAGATGGCACTTCAGTAATCAAAAAGGAGAAACCGTGAGTGAAATAAAATGGAGTTCTGTTCAATGAAAATTCTCTTTTGCTCACAGGGTTTAAAAAAATGTTTACTGGGATGCCTGGGTGGCTCAGTTGGTTAAGCGGTTGCCTTCGGCTCAGGTCATGATCCCAGCGTCCTGGGATCGAGTCCCACATCGGGCTCCTTGCTCGGCGGGGAGCCTGCTTCTCCCTCTGCCTCTGCCTGCCATTCTGTCTGCCTGTGCTCACTCTCTCTGACAAATAAATAATAAGTAAAATCTTTAAAATAAAATGTTTACCTCTCTGCTTACAGTCGTAAATTACTGTATAAATAATAAGCAGTATGTCATATATGATCTTCCTTTTCCCATCATTTTGATGGTCCTTGCCTGTATGTCTTTAGTTTTTTCCAAGAAAATTGGGATTCTGATTCATTGCTTTGATTTATTGTTTTTCTGTTTTCTACCTCAATAATTTCTGTTTGTATCTTTATTATTTCCTATCATGTGCTATCTTTTGTTTTGCTTTTTTTCTTTTTGTGTTAGAGATTTCGTTCCCTTTTTGTCATTCTCTCATTTTTATTGAAACAAGTGTGTAAGACCAGGAATTCTCCTTTTTTCACCGCTTTATGGTGTCTCAGATGCTCGCGCACTGTGCTTATTGTCTTTATTGTTTGGAAATTCTTTTATTTCCCTTTATATGCTCTTGAGCACACAACAGTAATTTAATAGGAGGTCTTTGAATTTCTAAGTACAAAGGCGTTTTTGCTTTGGGGTTTCATTTTTCCTTTCTAGTTTTATGACCTTATGACCAGAAAATGTTTGTAACATTTTTACTTTTATGAACCTGCTAATATTTCTTTTCTTTTCTTTTCTTTTCTTTTTTAAGGTGTATGTATTAGAGAAAGAGAAAGAGAGAGAGAGAGAATATGCATGTGCCAGGGATGTGGGGGCAGAAGCAGAGGGAGAAGGAAAGAGAGACTCCCAAGCAGACTCCGCACAGAGTGTGGAGCCTGACGCAGAGCTTGATCTCAGGACCCTGAGATCATGACCTGAGCAGAAACCAAGAGTCTCTTGCTCAACCAGCTGAGCCACCCAGGCGCCTGTGGAACCTGCTGATCTTTTATTTGTGCCCTAGAATATTACTGGTCCTTGTCAGTGCTCCCTCCATGTGTGCTTGAGCAGAAGGTATGTTCTCCGTTACCGCGTGTCCTGTTTGATCTTATTGAAGTCTACCGTGGTGAGGATTTCTTCTAAATCTTTTATATCCTTACTTACTTTCTGTCAGTGTGACCTGTCTCATACTGAACAGCCCGTTAAGGTCTCGCTATCACTGTTTCTAGCCCTTACTGCATCTCCTGTAACGGATGTTTTCTCTACGGGGGTGCTGGGTTAAATGGCACAGAAAGTCGGTTGTACCTTTATTGTGGGTTGTGGCTTCTCACGTTGTCTTATGTGATGCTCTGCCTTGAGGACTACCTGGTCTGGTAGGTATCAGGATTTTAACTGGTGCTTTCTTACTGTTTTCATTCTCCTGGCAGATCTTTGTCCATCACTTTATTTGTAGTCTTTTTGAATCAGTGCCTTTAAGTGTCCTTTTGTATAGAGAAAGACTTGAAATTTTTAAAAGCTGATTTCAAAATCCTTTGAATAGGCAAGTTAAGTCCCATCATGTTGAGTGATAAGACTTTTATGTTTGGTCTATATTCTGTCACATTTTTCTTACATTATATTCTAGGGATAAAACTACTATGTATTTTATTTACCGTTTTTTTTTTTTTAATGTTTCTCCTTTTTCTTTGAAAACATTTTTTTGTTGGGGCACCTTGGAGGCTGTGAGATCCAAGCTCCCCGATGGGTTCCAAATGCAGCCTGCTTGAGATTCTCCGTCCCCCGCCATCCCTCTCTGGCGCTCCTCCCTGATCTGGCTCTATATAAAAAAATGATTTTTGTCACTTAAGAAGGTTTGTATTTTTATTTTAGTGGTAACCTTCACATAAATACTTATTGTAATACACCTATAAACAGACCCTTTTTCCTCTTACTGAACTCTGCTTTCTGTCATTTTAAATGGTATTTTTTGACAACCAGTGGTCTTCTACTTTTCCCCTTTTTTAGTTCTTATCTCCCCATTTCAAGTTGCATTTGTTCTCTTTTTTCCCCACACATAATATTTGTATATTATTCTTCAGTGCCATCACTCTACCCATGTTTTAGTTTTGGTTTTACAACTGAATAGGTAACATTAGCCATCAGACCTTCTGCACACTTTCTCCAGTTATTTTTTTAAAGATTTTATTTATTTATTTGTCAGAGAGAGAGAGAGAGAAAGTACAGGCAGGGGGAATGGCAGGCTAAGGGAGAAGTGGCTCCCCACTGAGCAAGGAGCCGATGCAGGACTCGATGCGAGGACCATGGAATTAAGACCTGAACCAAAGGCAGGTGCTTAACTTACTGAGCTACCCAGGCATCCTATATGGGTTTCTGTTTGGGGTTTTTTTTTTTTTATGTTTATTTTCATCTTTTTTCCAGAGTTCATTTTGGAAAATTTCAAACTAGAAAACAAAAGATTTTCACCAGTTGTTCACGATTTGCCATATTCACCTGTCATCTTCTGGTCCGATGAAGCTCACCTCCTCTTGCAGATTCCTCAGAAGGGGCGCATGCATACAGTGTTCTGGCACATTCAGAACTGTTTTTCTGTGGCTCTGACTCTTTCAAAAATCCTGGCTGGATATAGTGTCCTTGGTTTCCACTTTCTTTTGTTTCTTTAAAATACTGCTCCGCTATTGCCTTGCTTTGTATGTTATTTTTGCATAATATGATGCCATCTTGATGTTCTTGCCTTTGTAAATTCTTTCTTTCTTTCTTTCTTTTTTGCCCGAAGGCCCTTAGGATTTTTTCCATCTTTAAATTCTTAATATGGTTTTATTAGGGTATGTCTCAGAGTTGATCATTCTTGGTCACTATTCCCTAGTGTGAAAAGGTATAGTAGATTCAGGCCTTCCTTTATTTCTAGGAAACTTTCTTTGGTCATAGTTTGAAATAATAGTTCCATTTCACTGTCCTGGCTTTTCTTCTTCAGGGCACCGGCGATGCCATGTCCGGGCTCCTGTGCCTGCCCCGCCCCCCGCTCATTCACTTCCTCTCTCCGCCTTTTCACTTGTTTTCCTCTTCTGTTTTCATTCCAGTCTGTTCTCCCTTGGTGTCCCCTGTAATCTGGGCTTCTTTTTTGGTCCAATATGGTCTTTTTCTTCTCTTTCTTTCCTGACCTCAGCCAACTCTCCCTTCCTTCCTGTTTGTTTGGTGTGTTTCTTGGTTTGACATTTCTGATTCAAGGCTGATTTTTCACATGCTCAAATGCTGGCTTGGGAATATCTCGTCGGGTTTGCACCAGTAGCGTTACAGTTTTCTCTGACTTCATGTTTGTCAGTGCAGTGAGACGGGGACACTTTTTAATCAGCAGATTTTATTCACATTTTCTGATATTTTTGTAGTAGTTTTGTGGACCTGGCCTGCTTTTATCGAGTCCTTGTGTCTTGTGGACAGGCTTGGGTTTGAGGGCGCCCTCCCTCTTCCGGGCACCTTCTGTAGCGTGTGGTGGTGCATGAGTGGGGGTGGAAAGAGGCTTGGCTTATCTTGCTTCTTTTTGTCTGTCGGTGCCTGAACTGTCCCTGCTCCCTCCTTTGTGACCATGTCTGCTGCGGAGATCACCTCTTCTTCTCCAGAAACAGTGCTCCTTTGAGGTGCTACTTCTGGGTCCCCTCATTTGCAAGCCATCACCCAGTAGCCGGGGCTGGGGACTACCCAGTCGCAACCTGAGCCTAACATCTGGGCTTTTCCTGTTCCATTTCTGGGGTGCGTAAGTCTGTGCTGCTTTCAGCCCTCCGTTGTCCTCTGCTCCTTTTAGGTTTTCCGGCCTCGCCCCTCCCATTCTCCACGCGTACATGCCCACGGGGCTGGCGGGTGGGCCGTAGGAGCAATCTGGGAACACATTTTGCCTCTGCTAACAGATAATTTGAAGGTTGTCGTATCCTCTGTCATCTGGGGTTGCCGAAGGCATAGAGCCCATGTGCTTTTATTCATTTGTCGTCCTTACTGATTTTATAGGTTTTGTTTTGTTTTGTTTTTTTGAAGATTTTATTTATTTATTTTTGCCAGAGAAAGAAAGAGAGCAGTCACGACCAGGGGCAGGAGGGGCAGAGGGAGAAGCAGACTCCCAGCCGAGCAAGGAGCCCACACAGGACTCCATCGCAGGACCCTGGGATCACAACCTGAGCCAAAGGCAGACCCCAACAACTGAGCCACCCAGGCACCCTGATTTCGTAGTAGTTTTCAGAGGATGAGGGGTGAGATTGAGAATCAGGCCACCACCATCATTCTCCAAACCCAGGAGTCCTCTTGGCCTAATCTAAAATTATGAGCACTGTTTGACATTAAAGAAGTTTTTCAGCTTTTAGTAATGATTTCCAATTTGCTGATTTGGGATTTATTTTTATTTATTATTATTTTTTAGTTTATTTCTTTTTACTGATTGTGACTTTTCACTAAGGAGATATTTTCTACCATTATTTGACAATGTCACTAGAGTGCTAACCACCGTTGTAATTAAAAAATTAGGTTTTGATTTTCAGGTTGTCTTCAGTAAGCTACTTAGATATTAAAAGCAATAATTTCTAAAATAAGATGCTATTCACTCATTTTATGTAGTGATAATATATTTATGTATAAGTATTTTTCTGGCGAAGAGTTATTACTAAATTTGAAATATGAATGGAGTCAGTCCCTCTTCTATGAATTTTGTTCTCATAGTACCTTATTAATAAAGATCGAACCCCTGTCTTATAGATAAGAAACAGAAGAATCGAAAAGGGAAGCACTCGTATTTCCAGATTCTTTAAGAAGAGGTAGCAGTATTTAATATGGAACCAAAAGCTGGTGAATCAAATAATGAAGATCTTTTATCAAGCAGTGGTGTCACATCCAATGGAGGTGTGTGTTCTTTATCAAACGAAATGGGAACATTGGAATTAAATAGCCTTCATAATATTTATTCAGGCTGTTGTTTTTTAGTATATTTTGGTTTTTACTGCAGAGCACAGATGGTGGTCATGAATGTTTATTGTTGAAAATTCTACTTTGTGAGGCAGAAACTGTTTAGTCTTTTAAAAATAGTGTATCTGTTTTTTAGCAAATGTTTACATTACTTTTTTGGTCTAAAAATTGTTTCCATGTTGAGGGACTACAAGGTGTTCCATGTTTCCCTAACGCCTTCTCTTCCCCGGTCCGCTTGAAGCCCGACTCCTGCGTCAGTTTGACCCTTTCCCGCTCCCCACGCCACCCCGTCCTGCGTGCTCCTGGTGTAGGCGGTGGCTCTCGAGTCCAGTCTTCCCCCTCCGTCTCTACTGACCTGGTTCCGGCCCCTTCCCCTCCCCCTGAACCCATCTCAGTCCAAGGCCAGGGGCAGCTGGCAGGAAAACAGTAACAGGAGTGATAGATAGGCAGAACGATGCAGGGCAACTGGGAAGGAGTTGGTGTTGACCTTGCTGCGAAGCGTCATAGGGGGAAGCCGGGCAGGCACAGCCGCAGGAAGCTGCTACCAGCCTTGGGCTAGAAGGACCACGAGAAGAGGAAATGTCAGGAGGGCGGGAAGGCAAGAGCTCACACCACCTGCAGCAGGGCTGCGGGAAGGGGGCTGCAGTGGTGTGGGGCGGGAGCAGAAGCCCACTGACGGCCAGAAGCCCAGCTGAGGCTGTGAGAGGGACTGGTGCACAGTGTCTCCGTCCTGCAGCCTCTGGATCTTCCCAGCACCTCCCTCGGTGGCGTCCCAGGAGAGGGGCTGGGAAGGCAGCCTGGGGAAAGTAGCTCACTGCGGCACCCGGCAGGACGGAGCGCTAGAGGACAGACCTGCCGGCAGTCAGGCCAGTGGCCTGCACGCTCCCATTGCTTGCCCTGCCTGGCTCGCTCATCTAGAAGAATGCACCCAAAGTTTATTCTCAGTTGCAGACCTGTTGTCTTACTGGTCTGCTTAACCACTTTTATTTCAGCACTTATTTTGAGAAGACTTTGCTTTTTAGGCTGCTTTTACTGTCCTGAGGTGCCTCTGTCCCCTCCATGCTGCCGTGCCCATCTTCCCGCCCAGTTCCGCACACGCACATCCCTGCACACTCTGTCCCTCGCACTCATCAGGGCTGCAGCACTTAGCTCCTGGGTTGTCTCTCCCTCCTCAGGCTCACCATCATCCCAGGATATCACTGTCCCGTCTTAGACCCATCTTAGACTCATCTTAGAGTTTCTTCACCTTTTTAGTTCTTCTCACCTTGACATTGACTCTAGCCACACCCACTTCTCTTACTTGGATCTTATTACCAAGAACTGTTAGACTTCTGAAATCCAACCCCCTGTCTTCTAGCCCTGTCCCTCCCTCCCTCCTAGAGCACCTGCTCTTCTGCCTCATGGAAGGAGGGATTCTCAACCATGGCTCCGTGTCAGAATCACTTTTTGAGGTTTTAAACACTCATATGGCTTAGAGCCACACCTAGAGACTCTGATTCAATAAGTCTGGAATGGGGCTTAGGTACCAGTGGATTTTTTTTTTTAAGGCTCCCCAGTTGACCCTGATTTCCAAAGAGGGTTGAGAACAACTGCTCTAGATTCTGCCATTTTCTCCTAAATTAAAACCTCTTCTTATCCTCACTTTCTTTTTTGTGTCATTCATTATTTCAGCCAGCCTCTTGCCGGTCTCTTCAACTTCCTCTTTCTCTTACTCTTTTGTTGCACTCTTACAGGAAAACCCCCATCTTTATCAGGCTGACTGCATTCTCCATTTTCCTACTGGGTTTCCGGAAGATTCTGCTAGAGAAAATATACAGACTGCGGATTTCCCGTCAGTTTGCCGCGTCACCGTCAGAGTCTCCCATCTCATCTCTCTCCTTGATCCTGCTAGAGGAGACTCACGAGCTTAGCCAGTTCCCTCTCCAGTTTCCCTCAATACTTATTTCAAAATTATGCCATTCTTAGGTACTTCTTTCTCACAGATAACTTTATTTCCTAATTTCCTAAGGACATCTGATATCTGTCCATCCATTTCTGCAAACTACTGCCTTCTGGCTTTTGAATCCAGTAGTCCAATAAAATCACTCTGGCCAATGTGACTTAATTTTCTCTTTTTCACCAAGTTCAGTGGCCTCTTATCCCCCCCAACATTTTGTTTTGAAATTTTTTAAGCTATTAAAAAGTAGTACATTGAATACCTTACACTTGGTGGAGCAGTTGTCAACATTTTTATATTTGCTTTATCTCTGTATGTATGATTTGTGTTTCACTTACCTGAAATTGAAGGCATCATGGTTCTTGCCTCAAAATCTGAACATGCATCTCCTTCGATAAGGATGATTTCCTACATCACCACATTATCATGCCTCAGAAAATCACTGTCAGTGCGATGTCATCTGATTTGCAATCATATTAAAATTTACGCAGTTGACCTCATAAAAAGTCTTCCTTGGTTGTGTGTGTGTGTGTGTAACAATAGCAGAGATGAATTGTATTTAGTAGTTGTTCCCTTCATCCTTGCTCCGTTGTTGTTTCTCACGGCATAGGCGTTAAGAGGCCGGACTAGCTGTATTATAGAATATCCGACATTTTAGATTTCTCTGGTTGTTTCTCATCTTTAGACTCGGGTTAAACTCATTTGGCAAGAGTTTGTGAATATCCTAGTGCTAAATAGTTTTTTATCCAGGGGTCGTGGTGTCAATTGAAGATTCTTGCCCGAAGCAAGGATTACATTTTTGATTTTCTAATTTTACCATAGTCATTAGCTGACACTCCTCAGGAAAGAAGAGCTTCCCCTTCATCATTATTGCCCTCCATCCGTCTGTAGATTGTCCTTAGTTCAAAGTCCTATAATGCATTGCTGCCACTATTGGTTATTTTTTTTTTATATCTTTTTAGAGATTTTTATTTTTTCCTCAAGTTTTTTTAAAATTTATTTTTTTATTTATTTTCAGCATAACAGTATTCATTATTTTTGCACCACACCCAGTGCTCCATGCAATCCGTGCCCTCTATAATACCCACCACCTGGTACCCCGACCTCCCCCCCAACCCGCCACTATTGTTTTTGGTTCTCAATTGTATCGTGTCTGGCCAGTCCTTTTCGGCTGGTTCCTGTCCTTAGAACGTGACCCACTTCCCTGCTTTCTGGCACATCTGAACGGCCCCGGCTCTCACTGGGTTTGACTTCTTCCCCCAGGCCTGGAATGAGCCATTTCTCTAAGGAGCCCAGGTTCCCTTCAGTAGAGAATAATAATAAAGAATCCAGAGTCTCATGTGCATATTGCTACTGAGGTATCATTTTTGTCTGGAACATTCAGTGGATAAAGCTTCAAAATAGATTTTTTTTTTTTTAAATCTCAGATTCGCATGGATGACTCACATTCAAATCCGGTACCATGGAGTCCTCCTCATCTTCCCTCATTCCATGTCTGCATCTCTCCTACCGTGAAATTCTAGTTTCCAAAACCCTCAGCACATTTGTTCATTTTCTCTCTTGCACAGTCCATACAAGAGTTTCCGAATTACAGCTGCGCTCCCACCGGGACACGCTGGCGTTTAAGAGAGTCTCTCTAAGCCCACGCACAGAGGGCTGCGCTCTGAAGTCATTTGAAGAACTGTCTTTCTCAGTGGCATGTTACAGACTTACTATAAAGTTTCTTCCTGTTAGTGTTCAACTTCATTTTATTTTTAGAATATATAAAACAGGTACCTGGCTCCGAAGGAAAAGCTTAGCGGAAGGCACTTCGGTGGAGTTTGGCTGCGGCCCCTCTCCCTTCCGCTGGATCTCCGCCCCTCCCTGTCCCCCCAGAGAGAACCATTTTCTGTGTTTTATTGTTTTATGTTTATATTTCGTATTTCTGTATGTCTGTTCGGTTTTAATCTTCCAGTGTCTCTTTCCACGCCTCCCCGGCAGACGTGTGCACGGGCCTGACCCGATTGCTCCCGCTCCTCCTCTCTTACACAGAGGAGGGATGTTAACCTATTCAAGGGACAACTATCAAGGCGTTTATGGACATATGTTCAAAGCACCACAGTTTGCCCTCTGGTCACAAATTATTTACTTTTCTCCCACATGCAAAGCACATTCTCTCTCTCCCAGGAAGGCCCTAACAGTCTCATCCTGTTACAGCTTCCGTCCGTTCAAAGGCCAGAACATCCCTATTGAAACTAGATTCAGGTTTGGATGAAGCTTTTCAGTTGTACAGCTCCCTGAGTCGCGTTCGTCATCTGAAGACCCATGACAGCCGACGTCCAGTGGCAGACCCGCATCTGTCAGAGCTACTGCTCCACACGGGGACAACAGGAGGCACAGGGTCTGTCCCAGTTCTGAAACCCAACTGAGCACAGGCTGACCATTCCCAGATTAGCGCTCAGGCCTGGGAATCACTCCCCCTCATTCTTGGTGCCTTTTTCTGGACTCTTGGGTCAACTCTGAGACGTCCTCTCTCTCTCTCTCTCTCTTTTTTTTTTTAAGATTTTATCTGTGTAATTGAAAAGAGAGAGCATGTAAGCATGGGGAGGGGCAGACGGAGAAGGGGAGGGAGACGCAGGCCCCGCACGGAGCTGGCAGCCGGATGCGGGGCTCAATCCCCACCCCAGGACTCTGGGATCTTGACCTGAGCCAGAGGCAGCTGCTTGACTTACTGAGCCTCCCCGGGGCCCCATGAGAACTCCTTCCTTTACATGAAGGGCAGCCTGTGTGTTCAGCCGGGGGCTCCCCAGCCGGCTCATGGGAAGGCCTCTTTCCGTCTCACACTCTCAGTCACTCGGTCCAAACCGTTGCTGTTTCTTGAACATAATTCTCTAATATCTTTGTGTTTCTTCTGCGACCCTTGCTGGGTTTTGCTCCCTTGTCTTCCCTTTAAATACAGGTGTTTCCTTGGAGCACTCTCTTCGTCCTCTGTTTTCCCTTTATACACTGCCCCTGGATCATCCCGTTGACTTCAGGGGTTCACTAGAACTCAGATGCTGATGGTTCCCAAATTCCTGCTCCGAAGCAGGCCGACTCCTCAACTCGTAAATGAAGCAGCCTTGTTTGGAGGTTGAAGCGCGAGACCCCTGAGAGCTCTTTGACACCACCCGGGCTTCTCCTTCCCACATGTATTTCTCAAGTCCATACCCTGTGTCCAACCCCACTGTCTCTGCTTTAGGGTAGACACTTGCCATGTCTTGCCTGCGTCGATGAAAGCCTTCTCCGACTTGATTCTCTCCCTCAGTTTCATCCCCGTCCAGAGCATTCTCCACACTGAAGCCGGACGGCCTTTTCAGACCTCAAACCTAGTGAACTACTCTCTTACTCTGAAATCCATTTCATGACTTTCAAGACAAAAGTCAAGCTCCTCGGCATGACCACAGCGTCCTTCGTGCTCTGGCCTATATCTTCATTCTCGGATCTGGCTACTTCTTTCCTGTCAGGAATATCTGTGCTGTCACAAGCCTCCTCACCGTTAGTGATCGTGCTCCCGCGGCCTACACTGCCCTTTCTCTTCTCCTTAATATACTTCAAGGCTCATTCAACTCGGCTATCCCTTGATCGCTATCAAGTAAAACTCCCTCCTCCTCCCAGCTCTGCTTTTTCCCTAGTGCTTGTCTCTCTCAGAGCTCTTCCCAATCCTTTCATGGTCTGTTTTCCCCCCCTGAGACCTGGAGTATCTTCGGGGTTCACTAAGGAAATCACCTGGGAAAATGTTGACCACAGAACTATTTTATTAGTACGTTGATTGGTTCATTCTTTAATATTTAGGTTCTTCAAGCCCGTTTTTTATGTCATCTATTCGTGGCACAATCATTGAAAACACGGCTTCAGCTGCGACATTGACACAAATTCCTTTTTTCCCCAAATATGAAGTGGAACTCGATTCTCCTAGAAAAGTCATCCCGTACCCTGGAAAGGAACACATCGAACGTGTTTTGGAAGAATATTCACATCAAGTCAAAGATCTGCAGAGAAGACTGAATGAAGTGAGTTGTGTTCTTTCTTTTCTTCTAGAACTTGATGCCGTTTGGGGATGGCAAGGAGGCATGTTGCCTTGGAGCAGAACCTAAACCTACTGAAAGAAACACTTAATGATAGATTTATTGGTTAAACTTACTAATTTGGCTTATGCCTTCTGTTTCAGTATTAAGAATTGAACACATGAAGTTTATATGCTTATTTTTATTTTGTTAATAGAATGCCTTGGTTTCATGGCTAATCTTAATTAAACTTGACTAGTTCAAAATATTATAATTAATGATGTTTATCTGTAATTAAGTAATTGGTCCAACCTGCTGTCCTGCTATCATGTTATCTTGTTTTCCTTTTTCTTTAATTTTTTTAAGATTATTTCTTTATTTGAGAGAGAGTGCGCAAGCTTGGGGGAGGGGCAGAAGGAGAGGCAGACTCCTTGCCCAGCAGGAAGCCTGACACGGTGACACGAATTCAATCCCAGGACCCCTCAGATCATGACCTGAGTGACAGATGCTTAACTGAGCCACCCAGGCGCCCTGATACCTTGTTTTCCTTTACAAAACAATTGTGGGGATAGGTTTTTAGATATATGTGTCTACATAATAGCTAAATAATATATAAAAGTTATTTGCTATTTTTTTTTATATTTGCTAAAAATTTTTAAGTGGACCTTATGTAGAACAAAGCCAGCTTTAGGCAGATTTACAGTTGTAAACTGGGTCCCAGGAGTCTGTGGTCTGAAAGTGAAACTCACCATCGTACTCAGAGCCTTTCATGATATCACCCCTCTCTGTACATTGTAGCCTCATCTACTACCTGTTCCCCAAATGCACCCTCCATTGCAATAATGTTATTTGCTCTTCCCTGGAGGTAGCGTGCTTTTCTAGGGCTTCATGCTTTTGTGCAGGCCATTTCCTCCTCTTTACCATGTCTGCCTGGCAGATTCTTATTATCCATCAAGACTCAGCTCAAGCATTTTCTTCTCTGAGTCCTTTGCTCTAAACAGCATTAGGAACGCTCTCTACACAGCTGTCGCCCTGTGTGCACGTCTGCTGCAGTATTTAGGTCATGTCACTGTATTCATTCGTTAACAAATTGTTCTCCCTCATTCAGACTGCGTAAGCACACTCGGGAAAAACTACAGCTTTATTAGGTGCTGAAATCATGTGCTATTGTATTATGTGCAGTGATGCAGAGATGAGGAAGGTAGGACTCATAAGGGGTTCGTAGACTTGAAGAGGATCTGGCATATAAACAGTGCTAATTCCTCACGGTAAGTGCACTCGTGAAGGGGGGGATGGGTGGGTGGACGGATGGATGAAGCAGAGACACCGGTGAGGGAAAGAAACTGTGTCTTAATTCATTTCCCCCGCCCATCCTCTGGCAGAAAATCTGACACTTGATTGGCTCCCAGTAAATATGTGTTACATCGCTAATAAATAACAGGGCTCTTTGGAGACTTGTGATATTTAGCACGAACCTCCTATGCAACAGGTGTGCTGGGTGCTGGATGTATAAAGATGGAAAAGATGTGGCCGTGTCTGTGTACACATGTACGGTCCGCGGCTGAGATAGTTAAATAGACAATGGAGGTAACCGTGAGATCTGTGCTGCAGTCGGGGAGGCAGTGACGCTAAAGTCACTTGCTGCTGACGCTGCTTTTCGTATTTGACTTTCCAGTAACACTTCACACAGGTGATTATCCGCTGCCTCTTGAAGCACTCTTTTCTCCTGGAGAAACTCTTGATTTTCCTTGAGCTTATTTGCCTTCAGTTTCTTGTTCCAACAAAACCATCTGAAAACACTCAACAGTGAGCCCATGGCTTCTGTTCCCATCTACATGCCAGTACATGCTCAGCTTATATTTCTAGTATGGACCTCTCCCCTTAGCTCTGCGCCGGTTAGTATACCCATGTACCTACCTGACATTTCTACTTGAAATGTTTCTGAGGCTCCGCCAACTTAGCCTTCCTAGCGAGATACATGAACTTCCCCCAAACTCACTCTTCTCCCACTGTCCCTTTCAACTATATGTGTGCCACCTTTACATAGTGGTACAATCCCATCTTGTTTCATTTATTCTTTTCCTACCCTCCAACCCCCCCATGTTGCATCTCCACTTCTTCATATCAGGGAGATCATATGATAGTTGTCTTTCTCTGATTGACTTACTTTGCTAAGCATAATACCCTCTAGTTCCATCCACATTGTCACAAATGGCAAGATTTCATTTCTTTTGATGGCTGCATAGTATTCCATTGTGTATATATACCACATCTTCTTTATCCATTCGTCTGTTGATGGACATCTAGGTTCTTTCCATAGTTTGGCTATTGTGGACATTGCTGCTATAAACATTCGGGTGCACGTGCCCCTTCGGATCACTACGTTTGTATCTTTAGGGTAAATACCCAGTAGTGTGATTCCTGGGTAGTTCTAATTTCATCTTTTTGAGGAACCTCCATGCTGTTTTCCAGAGAGGCTGCACCAGCTTGCATTCCCACCAACAGTGTAGGAGGGTTCCCCTTTCTCTGCATCCTTGCCAGCATCTGTCATTTCCTGACTTGTTAATTTTAGCCATTCTGACTGGCATGAGGTGGTATCTCATTGTGGTTTTGATTTGTATTTCCCTGATGCCGAGTGATATGGAGCACTTTTTCATGTGTCTGTTGGCCATCTGGATGTCTTCTTTGCAGAAATGTCTGTTCAAGTCTTCTGCCCATTTCTTGATTGGATTTTTTGTTCTTTGGGTGTTGAGTTTGCTAAGTTCTTTATAGATTTTGGACACTAGCCCTTTATCTGATATGTCGTTTGCAAATATCTTCTCCCATTCTGTCAGTTGTCTTTTGGTTTTGTTAACTGTTTCCTTTGCTGTGCAAAAGCTTTTGATCTTGATGAAATCCGAATAGTTCATTTTTGCCCTTGCTTCCCTTGATTTTGGTGAGGTTCCTAGGAAGATGTTGCTGTGGCTGGGGTCAAAGAAGTTGCTACCTGTGTTCTCCTCAAGCATTTGGATGGATTCCTTTCTCACATTGAGGTCCTCCATCCATTTTGAGTCTATTTTTGTGTGTGGTGTAAGGAAATGGTCCAATTTCATTTTTCTGCATGTGGCTGTCCAATTTTCCCAACACCATTTGTTGAAGAGGTTGTCTTTTTTCCATTGGACATTCTTTCCTGCTTTGTTGAAGATTAGTTGACCATAGAGTTGAGGATCCATTTCTGGGCTTTTTATTCTGTTCCATTGATCTATGTGTCTGTTTTTGTGCCAGCACCCTACTGTCTTGATGACAGCTTTGTAATAGAGCTTCAAGTCTGGAATTGTGATGCCACAAACTTCGGCTTTCTTTTTCAACATTCCTCTGGCTATTCGGGGTCTTTTCTGGTTCCATATAAATTTTAGAATCATTTGTTCCATTTCTTTGAAAAAAAATTGATGATATTTTGATAGGAATTGCATTAAATGTGTAGATTGCTTTAGGTAGCATAGACATTTTCACAATATTTGTTCTTCCAATCCATAAGCATGGAACTTTTCCCATTTCTTTGTGCTTCCTCAATTGCTTTCATGAGTGCTTTATAGTTTTCTGAGTACAGATTCTTTGCCTCTTTGATTAGGTTTATTCCTAGGTATCTTATGGTTTGGGGTGCAATTGTAAATGGGATCGACTCTTTAATTTATCTTTCTTCTGTCTTGCTTTTGCTGCATAGAAATGCAACTGATTTCAGTGCATTTAT
The DNA here is from genome assembly GCF_022355385.1 of Mustela nigripes. Taxonomy (NCBI): domain Eukaryota; kingdom Metazoa; phylum Chordata; class Mammalia; order Carnivora; family Mustelidae; genus Mustela; species Mustela nigripes. The sequence continues at coordinate 264,018,141 of NC_081557.1, read as the reverse complement.
TTTATATCCTGACACTTTACTTAATTCCTGTATGAGTTCTAGCAGTTTTGGAGTGGAGTCTTTGGGTTTTCCACACACAGTATCATACCATCTGCAAAGAGTGAGAGTTTGACTTCTTTGCTGATTCAGATGCCTTTTATTTCTTTTTGTTGTCTGATTGCTGAAGCTAGGACTTCTGGTACTATGTTGAAAAACAGTAGTGATAGTGGACAGTCCTGCAGTGTTCCTGACCTTAGGGGAAAAGCTGAGATCTTTTCACCATTGGGAATGATATTTGCTGTGGGTTTTTCATAGATGGCTTTGATGATATTGAGATATGTACCCTCTATCCCTACACTATGAAGAGTTTTGATCAAGAAAGGATGCTGTAATTCATCAAATGTTTTTTCAGCATCTATTAAGAGTATCATATGGTTCTTGTTCTTAAAGTATTGTGTCACACTCAATGATTTGCGGATGTTGAACTAACGTTGCAGCCCTGGAATAAATCCCACTTGGTCATGGTGACTAATCATTTTAATGTACTGTTGGATCCTATTGTTCATCAGGGATATTGGTCTATAATTCTCCTTTTTGATAGGGTCTTTGTCTGGTTTGGGGATAGAGATAATGCTGACCTCATGAGTTTGGAAGATTTCCTTCCACTTCTTTTTTTTTTTTTGGAACAGTTTCAGGAAAATGGGTACTAATTCTTCTTTAAATGTTTGGTAGAATTCTCCTGGGAAACTGTCTGGTGCAAGGATCTTGTGTTTTGGGAGATTTTTGATGACTGCTTCAATTGCCTTACTGGTTACGGGTCTGTTCAGGTTTTCTATTTTGTCCTGGTTCAGTTTAGGTAGTTTATATGTTTCTGAGAATTTCTTCCAGATTGTCAAATTTGCTGGCATATAGTTGCTCATAATATGTTCTTATAATTGTTTTTATTTCTTTGGTGTTGGTTGTGGTCTCTCCTCTTTCATTCATGATTTTATTAATTTGGGTCCTTTCTCTTTTCTTTTTGATAAGTTTGGCTAGGAGTTTATTAATCTTATTCTTTCAAAGAACCAGCTCCTAGTTTCATTAATCTGTTCTACTATTTTTTGGTTTCTTTTTCATTGACTTCTGCTCTGATTTTTATTATTTCTCTTCTTCTGATGGGTTTGGGCTTTATTTGCTCTTCTTTCTCCAGCTCCTTTAGGTGTAGTGTTATGTTGTGTATTTGAGAACTTTCTTGTTTCTTGAGAAAGGCTCAAATCACTGTATACTTTCCTCTCAGGACTGCCTTTGCTGTGTCCCAAAGATTTTGAACAGTTGTGTTTTCATTTTCATTTGTTTCTATGAATTTTTAAAATTCTTCTTTAATTTCCTGGTTGACCCATTCATTCTTTAGTACGATGCTCTTTTAGCCTCCATGTATTTGAGGTCTTTCCAACTTTCTTTTTGAAGATGAGTTCTAGTTTCAAAGCCTTGTGGTCTGAAAATATGCAGGGAATGATCCCAATCTTTCGGTACTGGTTGAGACCTGATTTGTGACCCAGGATATGACCTATTCTAGAGAATGTTCCATGTGTACTAGAGGAGAGTGTGTAATCTATTGCTTTAGGATGGAATGTTCTGAATATATCTGTGATGTTCATCTGGTCCAATATGTCATTTAAAGCCTTTATTTCCTTGTTGATCTTTTGCTTAGGTAATCTGTCCATTTCAGTAAGAGGGTTGTTAAAGTCCCCTACCATTACTGTATTATTGTCAATGTGTTTCTTTGATTTTGTTATTAATTGGTTTATATAATTGGCTGCTCCCATTTTAGGGACATAGATATTTAAAATTGTTAGACATTCTTGTTGGACAGATCCTTTAAGTATAATATAATGTCCTTCTTCATCTCTTATTATAGTCTTCGGCTTAAAATTTGTCCGATGGGAGGATTGCCACCCCAGCTTTCTTTTGATGTCCATTAGGATGGTAAATTGTTTTCCACCCCTTCACTTTAAATCTGGAGGTGTCTTTGTGTCTAAAATGAGTTTCTTATAGACAGCATATCTATGGGTCTTATTTTTTATCCATTCTGATACCCTGTGTCTTTTGATTGGGGTATTTAGTCCATTTACATTTACAGTAACTATTGAAAGATATGAATTTAGTGCCATTGTATTGCCTGTAAGTTGACTGTTACTGTATATTGTCCCTGTTCCTTTTTGGTCCACTTTCAGGCTCTGTCTTTGCTTAGAGGACCCCTTTCAATATTCCCTGTAATGCCAGTTTGGTGTTTACAAAATCTTTCAGTTTTTGTTTGTCCTGGAAACTTTTTATGTCTCCTCCTATTTTCAATGACAGCCTAGCTGGATATAGTATTCTTGGATGCATATTTTTCTCATTTATTGCTCTGAATATACCATCCCATTCCTTTCTGGTCTGCCAGGTCTCTGTGGATAGGTATGCTGCCAATCTAATGTTTCTCCTGTTGTAGATTACAGACCTCTTGTCCCAAGCTGCTTTAAGGATTTTCTCTTTGTCTCTGAGACTTGGAAGTTTTACTATTAGATGATGTGGTGTTGACCTATTTTTTTTTGATGGGGGGGGGCGGATTCTCTGTGCCTCCTGGATTTTGATGCTTGTTTCCTTCTCTAAATTAGGGAAATTCTCTGCTATAATTTTCTCCAGTATACCTTCTGCCCCCCTCTCTCTTTCTTCTTCTTCTGTGATCCCAATTATTCTATATTGCTTCATCTTATGGTATCCCTTATCTCTCAAGTTCTCCACTTATGATCCAGTAGTTGTTTGTCTCTTTCTCAGCTTCTTTATTCTCCATCATTTCATCTTCTTTTATCACTAATTCTCTCTTCTGCATCATTTATCCTAGCAGAAAGAGCCTCCATTTTTTATTGCACTTCATTAATAGCTTTTTAAAAATTTCAACTTGGTTAGGTTTTTGTTCTTTTATTTCTCCAGAAAGGGATTTTATTCCCCAGAAAGGGATTCTCTAGTATCTTCTATGCTTTTTTCACGTCCTTCTAGCGTCTATATGATCATCATTCTGAATTCTAGTTCTGATATCTTACTAAGTCCATATTGAGTAGGTCCTCAGCAGTCGGTACTGCCTCTTCTCCTTTTCTTTGAGGTGTTCTTCCACCTTGTCATTTTGTCTGGAGAAGAATAGAGGAATGGGAGAACAAAATGCTCTAAGGGTAACAACGATATCAGAAAAGTATACACTAACCAAATCAGAAGAGACATGAAACATAGGAGAGAAGAAAGGGGAAAACAATTTATATTTAACCCAAAGAATATACATATACATATACATAGATAGATAACTAAAAGAATTTGCAAACACCAAATCAGACTCACAGGAAATATTAAAAGGGGTCCTCTAAGCAAAGAGAGAGCCTAAAAGTAACAGACCAGAAAGGAACAGAGACAATATACAGTAACAGTCACCTAACAGGCAATACAATGGCACTAAATTCATATATATATGTAAATTTAGGCTGGTGAATAGAACAGACCCTCACACTTGATTTTGGGTGTATTTTGGTCTGTTAGAAGAAACTGCCTCCCAAAATTTTAAAGAAAGAAAAACTTATGCATGTATAGAAATAAGGGCAAACATGATGAAGGGATCAAATATGACTGCAAAGATGAAAATTTTAAATGATTTTTAAAAAGGAATTGATAAGCAGGTGATTGAAAAAAGAAAGAAAAGAAAAAAAGAGGAGAAAATGTGATTAGGCTGGAGACTAGAACAAAGCTATAGGCTAGATGTAGAATATATTTTGGTCTGTTAGAAGGAACTGTATCCCAAAATTTTAAAGAAAGAAAAACTTATATGTACACACAAAAAAAGGTTAAATACAATGAAGGAATAGAATATGAGTGTAAAAATGAAAATTAAAAAAGATTTTTTAGAAGGTGTTAAGATAGATAGGGGTGCCTGGATGGCTCAGTGGGTTAAAGCCTCTGCCTTCGGCTCAGGTCATGATCTCAGGGTCCTGGGATCGAGCCCCACATTAGGATCTCTGCTCAGTGGGGAACCTGCTTCCCTCTCACTCTTTGCCTGCCTCTCTGCCTACTTGTGATCTCTCTGTCAAATAAATAAATAAAATCTTTAAAAAAAAAAAAAGGTGTTAAGATAAAATAGTTAAAATAGGAAAGAGGAAAATTTTTTAAAAATGAAAAAAAATGACAATTTAAAACATTTAATTTTGGGGCGCCTGGGCGGCTCAGTGGGTTAAAGCTTCTGCCTTCAGCTCGGGTCATGATCCCAGGATCCTGGGATTGAGCCCCATGTCAGGCTCTCTGCTAAGTGGGGAGGCAGCTCTCTCTCTGCCTGCCTTTCTGCCTACTTGCGATCTCTGTCTGTCAAATAAATAAAATCTAAAAAAAAAAAAAAAAAAATTTAATTTTGAAAGACTAAAGGATCATGGGAAAAAAAGCCATGAATTCTATGTGCTGTTTTCCCCTAGCCCCGTTCTCATTGATGGGTAAACTTGGTCTTGGCTGGATGATCTTGCTGATGAGGGACCTCTTGGAGTGATTCTTGGATATCTTTGTCCAAGGCGGAATTGCACTGCCCTTGCCGGGGGCCAGGCTGAGCAATCTGCTCAAGTTTGCTCTTGGTAGCTTTTGTTCCCTGAATACTTTTTGTACAGCTTTGGAGGATGAGAATTAAAATGGCAGCGTCCCAATCTCCGCCCTGGAAGATCTGAGAGCTTAGGGACCCCCTCTTCAGTGCGCCCTTAGAGTGAAGCAGTCAGTCCCTCCTATCTCCCTGGTCTCCAGCTGCGCTCCAAGCCCACACAGCCTGTGACTGAGCATTTCTGTCTCTGGTACACAGCCCTGTTTGGAGTCTCCAAACCCAGCAGATTCCCCAGGCACACTCCTGCTCGGCTCCTCCCTGTGGAGAAAGGCAGGGGTGGGGGTGTCTCCCTGGATTTGCAACTTAGTGGGGTCCCTGCTCAAAAAGTAGTGGCCCGACTGCGCATCAGATCACAGTTCAAGGTAACCTGAGCTGAGCGCACCCCTCATCTCTGTCTCTACAGCCGGCTTCCCCGCTCTGCACCTGGGAGCTCTGCCACCCTGAGACACCCCTGGTCTCCCTGTCCCCTGCGGCTCCTGAGACCACGCTGTTCCCATGAGGGCTCCACCCCCACTTAGCCACTGGAGTGACGTCCCTCCGTGGAGCAGGCTTCTAAAAGTTGTGATTTTGTGCTCCGCTGCTCTACCGCTTGCCCAGAGCCGGCCCCTCCCCTCAATGGTCTCTGTCTCCATATATGGCCTCGGATTCACTTCTCTGCATATCTTACCTTCCAGAAAGTGGTCGCTTAGCTGTTCCCAAGAATTGCTGCTCTTCTTTTCTTTGATCTCCTGTTGAGTTTGTAAGTGTTCGGAATGGTTTGATAACTATCTAGTTGAATTCCTGGGACCAGAGGAAATTTAGGTCGCTGCCACCACCATCTTGCTCCTCCCTCCAAACCTCATATATCCTTGTTACCTCTTCCCTGGTGTCACTTTATCACCATGTCTGTCCATTTCTCAGATCTGTTCCCATTTCCACGACTGCCATCCAAAGTTCAGACTGGACTGTAAAGAAAAGATAAAGGACCTTAACCTTACATTGACTATATAAACATTGTCAATTGCAAAACCAGCTAGTATCCTATTACACTTCCTCTCCTGTGTAGTGTTTTTTTTTCCTAAGATTTTATTTATTTATTTGAGAGAGAATGAATGAGAGAGAGAGCACAAGCAGGTGGGGGAAGGGCAGAGAGAGAGAGGGGAAGCAGACTCCCTATTGAAGGAACCCTTTGTGGGACTCAATCCCAAAACCCTAGGATCATGGCCTGAGCTGAAGGTAGATGCTTAACTGATTGAATCACTTAGGTTTCCGCTTTTCTGATAGTTATTGTCTTTCTTTTTTCTAATGCTGTGTGCCTTTATTATTGTATATATTTATATATATTTTTAAAGAACTATCATGTATGTTTTCTCTTAAATTATTCTTCTTCTTTTTTTTTTAAAGATTTTATTTATTTATTTGACAGACAGAGATCACAAATAGGCAGAAAGGCAGGTAGAGAGAGAGTGGGGGAAGCAAGCTCCCCACTGAGCAGAGAGCCCGACTCAGGACCCTGGGATCACGACCCAAGCCAAAGGCAGAGGATTTAACCCACTGAGCCACCCAGGCGCCCATTAAATTCTTCTTTGATCCATGACTTTTCAGGAGTCTTCTGTCCTGTTTTCTAGCCTAGGTGAGTCTCTTCGGTCCGTGTATAGCTGTTTTCTTGTCATTGCTTTCCTAATTGGATCCAAGATACCCAGGATTCACTGTTTTCTCTCATCCTTTTTCTTGATCTACTTCTTCATTTAATCAAAGCCCATCTTTAGAAACTCACAAGGAATATGTGCACACATTTTATGGATCTTTGCATTCTGAGAATGACTTTAGCTGGGTGATGTTGAAAGTCATTTGTTTTTAGTCCTTTAAAAATATTGAGTCCTTGCATTTTGCATTGCTACTGAGAAGTAGGTGTCAGTCTGACACTTGCTCCTTTGCTTTTACTTAATTGAGGTTTGTCTTTGGAAGCTTTAGAGTCTTCTGTCTCTGAAAATCCCCACAATGTGTTCAGGTGTGGATTTTAGCTTTTTCATTCATTGTGCTGGGGATTTAGTGGATCCTTTGGTCTTCAGATTTCTACTTTTCAGCTTGGAGGAATTCAGTTTTTTCTTTGATAGTTTCATTCCCTTGTTTTCTCAGGTCTCTCTTTCTGCAGGTCTGTCAAATGTCATCTCCTAGGTTATATCTCTAAATCTCTTACCTTTACTTTCAAAAGTTACCTATTTTTCCTGCTTTGACTTGACTCCTAACATTTCTATTACAGCTTTTTAGTGTGGAAGCATATTTTTAAATTCCAAGAACTCAACTCTTCTCACTTGATCTCTTCTTTGGAATCATGTTTTGTTCTTACTTTACAGCTGTGAAGTCTCTCAAATCTCACTGCACATACAAATTTTCAGAAGTGGTCTTCTTCTGCTGCATTACTTTGTTTCTTTGGATCATTTTTCTCTGGTGCTTGCTGCTTTGTTTAATCTTGGTCTCTGTGTTTCATTTTATAATCTTCCTTCAGGTGTCCAGCGGTGTCTGTTGGTTGTTTGGTTGGTTTTTCTTCATACTCAAGGATGATCAGTAAAAAAGCTGATGCCAGACTCTCTATCAATAGGCAGAATTTGATGGCTTTGCTTGAGGATGATCACATGGTATCACTTGTTATGCTGGGAGGTCTCTCAGTACCTGATTTTTAGGGATCTTAGTGAATTTCTTTGTAGTAGAACACCTTGACTTTTGGGTGGTGGTTGTCCGCTGTCAAGTTTTTAAGTGGGATGGAAGTGGGGATTTACTCTTCTGTATCAAAAATTGTAACCAATTTTCCTGTTTTCAAAAATAAAACTTCTTTCTATCCCTATCTTAAGGTAGAAGTCTGATCTGTTTTAGAAATAGTGTATCGGTTATTAAGAATACATTTAAAAAGGACCAAGCTTGAGAAAGTGAGACTAGATAAGGTAGTTCAGCATCCTAGGTGAGAAATGATTAATTAGGCCCTGAAGTATGGTAAAAGGAGAAGGAAGTACACATAAAAATAAATTAATGATATATGGATTTTTGGAAATTATTACAAATTTCCTAATAATTTAAGGAAATACATCCCTCTGGTAAAGGCTGATTTGCATGGCATTTCTTTTTCTTTCAGAGCAATGAATTGCATGAGAAACAGAAGTTTTACTTACGGCAGTCGGTCATTGATTTGCAAACAAAACTTCAAGAGATGCAGATGGAGAGAGACGCCATGGCTGACATCAGGTTGGGTGTCGTTACCTAAAATTATTTTAAGGTTTTACTCTTTGTAGTATAAAACTACTTGTGTGAATATGAATTTTTACAATATTATTTCTTCCCTTTCACTTCTCTCATAGACGAAGGGAGAGTCAATCCCAGGAGGATTTAAGAAATCAGCTTCAAAACACAGTTCATGAACTCGAAGCTGCCAAGTGCCTTAAGGAGGACATGCTGAAAGACAGCAGCGCGCAGGTAGAACAGCTCAGAAAGATGATGCTCGGCCACGAGGGGGTGCTTCAGGAAATCCGCTCGGTCCTGGCCGACTTCGAAGAAGCCTCAGGCAAGAAAATATACGAACACGACAGCGTGTCTACTCTCCACTTCCGCAACATGGGCTCGGCTATTAGTAAAATCCTAAGAGAATTAGACACAGAGATTTCTTATCTTAAAGGGAGGATATTTCCAGTAAGTGGTGAGAACACTATTCAATTTTATATTAAAATCCATTAAGAGAATAGTATTAGGCATATAATTTTTCAAGTTCTTATAAGTAAGCCAAGTTCTCATTTTTGTTCTCTAAAATAATAGTTATTTCTACAAGAGTACTTTGTCTCAGTACTTTAAGGGAACTAGCTTGATTTGCCTGTATGGCCTCATGAGAGTATAACCAACCAAAGTAAACTAATAAAAAACAGTGATAGAATGTGTTTGGTTTCAGTACTACTTCTATTTGCTTCTTTCTAAAGTGTCCTTATAGGGATGCCTGGGTGGCTCAGTCAGTTAAGTATCTGCCTTCAGCTCATGATCCCAGGGTCCGGGGATCGAGCCCCACGTTGGGCTCCCTGCTCAGCGGGGAGTCTGCTTTGCCATCTGCCTCTCCCTGCTGCTTACGCACACACGCGCACTCAGTCTCTTTCTCTATGACAAGTTATAAATAAATAACATGTTTAAAAACAATAAAGTGGTCCTTCAGCTGGAAAATCTCCAGCTTTTTCAAGATGTAGATTTACCAGTCTGTAAATCAACATCTCTTTTTTGTAACTAGGTAGAGGACCAGCTTGAAGCACTGAAGTCTGAATCACAGAATAAAATAGAATTGCTTCTTCAACAGCATCAAGATAGGTGGGTTTCTGGCTGAAGTATGGAAAGTCATAGTGAACTAAACCATAGGTTTATAATTCCTCATCAGGAATTCCAAAATCAAAAATGTTCTGAAATGAAAGTTTTCTTCCTTGGTTTGTGGCAAGGGAAAATTTTCTTGACACTTGTTTAAAAGGTTCAGGAAGACTTTAATCAAGGCTTCTGCAGTACAGGTTCTGTGTTGGGGGGAAAAGATGAGACTCAGCTCTCCTAATACCTCCACGAAAGTAGGGATTTACAGCCAAGGAACAGGTGAGTGGGGCAGCGGAGCCATCACAGATGAAGGGATTCTTACTAAACAGATTCATCGAGATTCCTGCTAAGCCTGGGCAGGCCAGGGCGGTTGGGGGAGGGGCTGATGGGTGCCAAGGTCAAGGCCTACGGTAGGATTCAGAGGAGCCTGACTAAAGCTTGGTCAAGGAGAGACCAATGACTTTGTAAGTCATTTGTTGGCAAAACCTGACCTGAGCTTAATGTAAAGCTTTATGATAGAAAATCTTTATGATTTAGTGTGAATATTTAAAAACCTGTTGTTATATTTATAATATGTTTGGCTTTGAGGAAACGTCCCCACATGTGTCTCATAATATATAGTACTTGTAACTTATTACACTGTAAAATTTTTTTTAAAAAATCTGAATTCTAAAACTTAAAATGAGCAGCATATTCAAAGTCAAAGCAGAATACTAAATTTGAGAGCGTTTGAAAATTTGAAAATCATTACTTTTTAGAATAACTTGTAGTCAAGCAAAATCTTATATACCAAATAATGAACATCACACACGTTCTTTTTATAGGATTGAGCAGTTAATAAGTGAGCATGAAATTGAGATAACGGGCCTTACCGAGAAAGCCAGCAGTGCTCGAAGCCAGGCCAGTAGCATCCAGAGTCAGCTGGAAATCATTCAGTACGTGTGTCCCGCTAGTTTGAAACTGGTATTCATAATCCTCATTTTAGATATTCTATTTTCATTAATGTTCTGTTCTAAAGTCTTTTAAAATTTGCTTTAAAATTTTCACTTTGCTTTTGCTTTAAAATTTACTTTCTTAGGAGAAAGTAAAACTTCTCTAACATTTAAATGGATGGGAAGGATTACGCGAAGATGATGTCACGTGACCACGACGCAGCATTATTGCCCTAAGTGAGAACAGCTTGCGTGGGGTGGGGGTTAGAGTGACAAGGTCAGCATCAGGACAGGACTCCAGGCATGACACAGGCCTGCCCTAGGAGGGCAGCCAAGCCCGCGGCCGTAATGGGTGGAGATATTTCCTTCGAGAGTAGGAAACAGAAGAGCAACTGGACGTTCCTGAGGCTTTTCTCCTCCTTTGTGTAAAAGTACTTTACACAGCAGGCACTGCTTTTGGTGTGTTTCTCTGCCTGTGACCTAGAGGGGCGTGAGGTAGTGGCGCCTCCGTCTGCGTCTCCTCCCCTGCTGGCACACCGAGTGTGCTGTGACTGCCTTTCTAAAGGCCACGGTCACTAGCAGTAGCACGTCCTGTCGGCCCACAAGCTCCTGGCCTTTCTGAGAGGACGGGGCACGGGCATGTGGGGCTCAGTCTCTCTCGGTCCTTCCCAGGTGGTGCCCCGGACATGTTGTGCTCAGGAGCAGTGGGATGGGGCCTGTGCCGTCTGCACGCCAGGGGTTAGATGCCAGTTCCCTGTAAGGCTGTCCTCGCCGGCCAGGGGGTGGACAGGAGTACATCACGTGGGTCCGTGGCGCGGTGCAGCCGAGGCCTGTGGGCAGTGGCTGCCCCGCCACCCCGGCGGGAAAGAAAAAGCAGTATTATTGCACCCATTTGGGCCTCTTGGAATTGGGTGTTTTAAACATTGTTCATATTACAACTGATAGGATTAATCAAAACCACATACATTATATATGGGTATGTGTAAATATATATATATAAAATATAGATGTATACACATAAGTAATTTTATAACTTGAGCTTACACGTATTGAAACTTCCTACAGGGGCATTTTCAATATACCAAAGTAGAGAGAAATAGTACAAATGAAACAAAGGAACCTAATACACACTGTCTAGCTGCAGCACTTAGCAGAATGGTTGAGCTGAAGCTTTTGAGAAGCTATTTTGGAAAAATAAAAGATTTTTGACCTAGTTATATGATGTAAAAGAACTAGTGGCCGTGTCTAAGTGCTGGCGTGCGCGTAGATTTCACACTTCTGCTTAGTTTGCTGTTTGCTTTCCCCCCCCCCTTTCAAACTCTTCTTAGAGAACAAGCAAGAAACCAGAATTCAATGTACATGCGTCAGCTCAGCGATCTGGAATCTACTGTTTCTCAGCTACGTTCTGAGTTAAGGGAGGCCAAGAGGATGTACGAAGACAAGGTGAGGTCAGATTTGGCCGTCCACACACTATTCTGCACAGATTCGGTTCCAAACTTTTAATAGCTTATTTGAAAATGAGGCATCAGAGTAATGTCAAATTAAAAGCAGCTTTTAAGATGGAGCAGGAGTTTGCCAAATATCTATATGTTAAATCACAAATGATTTTTAAAGAGGGCTTGCGATGTGATGGGCTCTGGGTGTTATATGCACTGATGAATTATTGAACGCTGCATCTGATGAAAAATTATAAATAATTTTAATTCAAATTATTTGCCCAAATTAATTCATTTGTGGAAAAAAAGTTTTGCATACTTCAAGTAAGTTTCTAAAAAAATAAGTTAAAAATAAGAGCGCTTAAATTTTTTGTACAGGCTTAGCTCCAACAAACCTTTTGGAACGGGGCAGTCTCCCTACTACTCAGTACTTGAGGGCCTACCTCTCAGGTCTTACTTCAACTCCCAGATTTAATCACCATGTGGCTGGCAAACCGAATTAATAAGTTTAGTCTAAATAAAAAATAATTGGGATGATAAATCTGCGACTTTCATCACACAATTTCTCTTAAACCCTTTAAAAACTTCAAAATTTGATATTCTGTTGCTTTTATTCTCTCACTTTCCATAGCTAAAGAGGAGAAGTTCGCTATGGTTATCCACCACTTACCCAGGGCTTTTTTGTTGTTAATCGCAAGCATGTGTAAAGCAGTAGAGACCCTAAGAAACAAGCAGAGGGCTCCCATTCAGAGGCGCGGGCGTTCTCCACTCCCTGTGGGAGGGGTGCCCGCCGTCCTGCCTGCTTCCCCGGGGCAGCCCAGTTCACGCCAGCGATGCCCGTGCCCTGCTTTGTGAACACCACCTTTCCTCTCCAAATTGACTCCGTTTGGAAGACAAACTCTAATACAGAGAGCCTCCTGCGCTAACCATTACTTTTAGCCCCCTTCTCACACCGAGCTGATTTGGAAGAAATAGAATATAAGGAAGTTAACAGATTTCCTCTAAAAAAATTGCCCCAGGACAAGAAAAAAGCTTCCCATGGGAAGAAGCAGCTGACTAGCGCAGCTCTGATTCTTCCAGACGTTTGCCGTCCCTTGGGCAGCTTTGTTCAGGGGCCCCTGTGAGTCCTGTGATGGCCACAGGAGGGGGCTCTTCCCCCTCGGCTCTCCAGTTCAAGCCCAGAATGTGAAACCTCAACCTTCATTCGCTGCGGCACCGCTAAAATCATTTAGACAGCGCTTTACTGAAGTCTGAGCAATAAAGAGTATGTGAAACCACATAACCTCAGTTACGAGATTTGGATCCCCTGCCACAGTGGCTTTCCAGCATTTTTGATCACTACCCACAGCAAGAAATAGCCTACTTTAGGCTCTGCTACACACATAGGACTGAGGCAAGTTTCTTAGAACAATGTTTACTCCTGTCACGTGGGGGATCCTGGCTCTTGGTTCTCTTCAGATGCTGGTTTGATACCGACTGAACTAATACCGGCAGGTGGCGGTTTGCATAGGACTCCCGTCCTAGAAGGGATTTAGCTCTTAGCCTAAATCCTTTGTCAAGGTCATTTCCGACACCCTGCCGCGTATAAGGGTAGCCTTCAGGAACCTTAGACTGTTTTAAAGGCTAAACCAAGAAGCGGAAGCCCAAAGAGAAACATTTGTTCTTTTCTGCTTCTCCAAGGCCTGCTTTTTGTGGTCTAATTTCTTTTCTCAGGGCGAGCTTTCCCCCTGAAGATTAATAGTAGGAGTGGCACCCCTTTCTAGGCAGACCAGGCCTGCCCCAGATCAAGAGGTCTTGATCCCGCCCCGCAGGATGGGGATGCTTCCAGTGCAGCAGGGGATGAAGGAGGCTCGGGTAGTCAGTCTCCTAGAGGTGGGCACCTCGGCAAAAGCGAGCACGGGCAGTCCGACAGCGAGAGAGGAAATGGGGAGCTGGTGTGTTCTAGTCCACCACAGTGACTGAGGCTCAGCACTGTTCAACCTGTTCTGAAAAGGTTAACTATTCGTTGTTTATTGGCAAATTAAACCCTTTGAAAAGCTGTGACGTCCTAAACAAAACTCAGCTCACTGTGTCTTCTTACCTAATTTGAAAGAGCTCGAGCTCTCCTTGGTAATGGTGCTTGGAAAAAGGAAAAAGGAACCCCCCCCCCCCCGCCCGTAAGCTAGCACCGTTCGCTAACCGACGCACCGTCAATATACTGCGCCACTCAGCTCTGAATTTGAGCCTGGGGGAAATTCTAACGAATACTGAATACGGGACAGCTAAAGAACACACAAACAGCTTTTGAGTTTTTATGAACTTTTATCTCTCTGGCATGTAGAAGCATAAGCATCCAGAGGAATGACTGCAGCCTTTTGCATATGAATGTTGTGAGGATATATGGTTATATGGTTATATGTGAGGATATATGGTTTTATATATATATATGGATATGGACATATGATGGTAGAGACAGATAGCATGTTGAAATCATTATCTTATCTTGCTCTGATGTAAATAGCGGGTCACCAATACTTTTGTCAGTCTTAAATAGGCAACATTTAATAAAAATAAGGAGCACCTATTACATCAGCTGCTTCTAATCTACGTTGGTGAGATTCATAGCAACATTGAAAACGTGGAGTTGGCAGCAAGGTGGCGGTTAACTACGCTCTTACTAGGAACTCCCTCTAGTCAGGGAGCGCTGAGAGGAGATTATCTTGTCCGGTTAATACAGACTTGAAAGGACTTTGGACTGAAATGTCATCAATATATGTGAAAAATCAAGCGAGTTAACAAAAGGATTCCATTTGGAAGTCATGAAATATTCCATTGCTATGAGATGTTTTTGTTATAATGAATATAAAATCTAAAAACCACAAATCCTTGTTTTAATTTCTTGCATTTTCATATACCTTGACTTTACATGGCTAAAATAGAAAATAAAATAGATTTTATTAGTGAGTGTATTAGTATATACTACCCAAATAGCATTAAGGAAAAAAAATCAAAGAAGATAACACATAAAAGCTGTGATTAAAAGTGGGAACTTTGTGAGAAGAAACTTAGAAGAGTGTGTTGATACTACGCATCAACATATTTTATGAGAAACAGTATTAGTATTTTCACCTGAGGTCAGACTCCTTCAGGAAAAAAAAGTCCTTATTATTTAAAAGAATTGATGACGTGATAGGTCTGAGCAAAACTTTTCCAACTAGGAAACATAAATTGTCCTTTAGGAGGGCAGTGTGTGTCTTCAGATTAACAAAATATTTTCATACCGATGAAAGTAGAGACTGTGTTTCAAAGAAAATTGTAGATGTAGCTGTTGTAGCTTACCAACATGTTCTACTGTAATGCTTTTTCTATTCTTCTCTTCCCATTTTAGGAGAACCTCCAGAATTCCCCTTTACGAACTTGGACCAGTAGAAGCTGTCACTATTGGCTCTGTAGATTTGGCTTTACTCTTAACTTTCGCTTTTTGACAACAAAACTGTCTCATGATCTGGATTCTCAGTTTATTTTTCCTACTCTGAAAGCATTTGGGACTGAATTTCACATTCAAAAAGTAAACATTTAGTAGCACTGGCCAGAGCTCTATCCTGTGCAGGAAAGTCTGTGTAGACCTTGCGCAGTCTGCCAACGCACTCCCGTGCTGACCCACAGCACCACTCGGTACCCGATGTCTGTGTCATCTTTCTGGGCACAGAAAACAGGAGATACAATTCGGCTTGATTGGTAACGTCTCTAAAATCACTGTCAAGATTTGAATGAGATCAAAATACTTACTTGTTCAGTGATCCAAAACAGAAAGTAGATTCATAGATGGTGAAAGGGAAAACCAGTGCTGCTATTGGAAAAGAAAAGAAAAAGAAAAAAACCTTTATTACATATCTCGGCTGTCAGTCTCTATTCTGGACGTTTCAGAAGGCTTTGTAGTGTCCTGTATAGCTGTTTGCTCAGCTCAGCTGCTACTTCAGTGGTTTTCCCTTTCACTCTCCATTTCTCTTCTTGATTGATGAAGTGACAGAAGTATCTCTTCTCGAAAAAGTGAAAGGTAAAAGCAGAGCTATAGCAGTTGAGTCAGTACTGACAACTACAAAGCCAATGTTCCTGCAGGGGTCTGGAGGAACTTCTGACGCTTGATAAACTTAGGTGGGGAGATGGGACTTGGCTCTTTGTTTTTTCTGTGTTCTTTTCTTTCTTTTCTTTTTCAAATTTTGGTCTCCTGAATTTTTACCCTCCAGTCTGATGGTATCAAAGGGGACCCAGGACTTTTTAAAAAAATGAAAATGGACAAAATAGCAGGTCTTGATTTAAGCTTTTGAAACACATGGACAAATACTTTGCTCAAAGAGAAAATAATTTTGGGGGCGCCTGGGTGGCTCAGTGGGTTAAGCCGCTGCCTTCGGCTCAGGTCATGGTCCCGGGGTCCTGGGATCGAGCCCCACATCGGGCTCTCTGCTCAGCGGGGAGCCTGCTTCCTCCTCTCTCTCTGCCTGCCTCTCTGCCTGCTTGTGATCTCTCTATGTCAAATAACTAAATAAAATCTTTAAAAAAAAGAAAAAATAATTTTTTTGCCAGGTTTGGACTAGAAAATGTTTTAGTCATGTGAGTAACTCTTCACACTGAAGGTGTTCTTATTAATTTTATAGCTCAGAATGGGGTTTCTTCGACCATATTTTGTTTCCAAAAACAGGTGGAAATTATAGAATTTCAGCTTTATTAATACTGTTCTTCTCAGGTAAAAAGCTATTAGACACAGAATTAAAAGGACTTTGAAAGACTATCTAGAATATTCTGTTTAAATTATAGATTAAAAAAACTTGAGACTCAGAGAGGTCATGTGACAGAACATGGGCCAGAACCTAAAGTGTTTGACTCTTAGCCTGGTCATGTTGCCTCTCTGATTACATTTGTCTACCCACAGGAAGTGTTTGTGGGCTGATTCCTGATGTCATTACTAAGTGTGTGCTGATTTGATCTTTCCCAATAATAAGAGAACTAAAGATACTACATCACCTGAAACCACTCCTCCGTCCTTCTTAGGAAGCTCCTCGTGTCACAGAGGTTGACCTGTGGTATGGCTTTTTTCAGTACATGTCCCCAAAGGAGTACAAGAGTGCAAGAACTTCTTTATAGGATTATTAGAAACTTAACGTTTCTATTGGTAGCCTGATGCTTTATGGGCATTTAATTCTTGTGAACTACTTACTTATATCTAACATACGGTCAAATATAAAGGCATTTTTAAAATATGTCCAATGTAAATATTAAAATGTGTATTCCAATCCCTACAGGCTGCAATTCTACTCTAGGTAAATGTGAAGCTGTCATGTATATGTATGAGTAGTTAAAGGTACATAAATTCTATGTACTCATATTTAGCACTTATCAAAAGGTAGTTGCATATGTATGTGTTTATATAACTCATAGATATGTGCTGAATTAATAAATGAAGATCTTCAATGACCCTGGTCCAGAAAAAAATAAGAGTCATCAAGAGAAATTAGTCTTGCTCATATATTCTCTAAGAAATTGCCATCACAGTTTGTCCTCTAAGCCAATCCGTAAGTTTTATTCTTGACACAGTAAATCCGGAAACCTGTTGACGTAAGAAGGGGTATTTAGCATTTATGTAGCTATGAAGGATTTCTTATTACTGGCTGATGAAATAGTATTTTAGTGATCATACTAAGTATCAGCATGTTCTCGTTATTTTAATATCTCCGTATCTAAATTGTGAATTTGTGGGGCTCAGCTGAAGCCCAAACTGGAGTCTGCGTCATCCGAGATGGTACCCTCTTTGCCTACCTTGCATCTACAGGCCAAGGGCTGCAGGAATGCTACTGGCAGGGACGGGCCTTCTGCCGTGTGCACATACGGACACGCTTAGTCACACAGACCAAACAGCTGCTGTGTCTCGGAGAGAAAGATGCTCCTATACCAGTCCTTTAAAACTGGTAGTCACCCATTTTACAGTCGAAGGAAGTGAGGATGGAAACACATAATATGTATATAAGTATTTTAAGTTAATGTATTTAATTTAAAATAATTTTAAGTTAATATATTTATATACATATATGGAGGTTCATTCATCCTTTCCAAATTGACTAATAATGACAATAATGGAAAAACTTGTTGCTACCAGTCGTTCTTTTATGTTCAATGCTTTTTGTTATTGAAACACTGATAGTCTTAAAATAGCTCTTCTACATATAGTACAGGTCATTTGTGAGGGCTGTACAGAATGTTATTTATGCCGCATCAAGCTTCCTTAAATACTGAATGACAGAACACATATTCATAGAAAATAAATCTTGAATAGTGTGAAAAAGATTACAGACAATGCCCATATCTGACAGCATCAAATACTGCATTTTGGCTCATTTCCCTGGCTAAATTAAATTCTACATAGACCTTAAATCTAGAAAACTGCAAAACATAATAAGGTTTTATTTTTGCCCTCAAAATAATACCATTTGTTCCCCCAAAACTGTACTTATTTTATATTCCCCACTAACATAGTCAGATTGATTTGTGCTTTCCTTTTAGATAGAAGAGCTTGAAAAGCAGTTAGTCCTTGCCAACTCAGAACTAACCGAGGCACGGACGGAACGTGACCAGTTCAGTCAGGAATCTGGAAATTTGGATGATCAGCTTCAAAAGCTGTTGGTAAGGCTGTGCTCTAACTATTAATTCTGGGGGCGCCTGGGGGGCTCAGTTGGTTAAGCAACTGCCTTTGGCTCAGGTCATGATCCTGGAGTCCTGGGATCGAGTCCCGCCTCAGGCTCCCTGCTCAGCGGGGAGCCTGCTTCTCCCTCTGACCCTCTCCTCTCTCATGCTTTCTCTCGCACTTTTATTTTCTCTCAAATAAATAAATAAATAAATAAATACAAGCCTTTTAAAATAAGTAAATAAATATTCTGGGAAGTTTCTCGCCAAAGTATTTCACAAAAATCGTTTTCTTTATAAAGTTACAAATTCTACACAATATTTGTGCATACATAAACAACAAACTATCTTGACAATATTCAAGTTTTGCATATAAGTACTATTCTAAATGTTACTTATTTTTTTCCTTAAGCAGTTACGGCTTGTAAGTTAGGTGAAGCTAGTCTTTGACCGGCCCATCTTTCAATTAGATGAATGTATTGGACTAAATTGAGGTAGTATCGGGTGTTTAGTTTAGAGCCAAATAACATTCAAAACACAGACAATTTGAAAGGAAGTTTAGGTAAAAAAAAAAAAAAAAAGAATCTTTTTTAAGGAATAAGATTGCAGTAATAGTGAAGCAACTTGTGCCCTGTTAGAGGTTCTAGAGGCTGGGAAATTTGGGGAAGGGTGTGTTTGGCGCCTGCCTGCTGTTAGCAGTGCCGGAGAGGACCCTCCTCCCCTCCCAGGCTCTGTGTAGGGCCGAGCGCCCTCTGCACAGGGACCTGTCTGTCTGCAGTGGCAGCGGTTGGAGGGCCACGCGCTAAGACAGGGCTGGCAACTGGGTGACAAGTCCCAAACCTGGGGATAATCCTGCAGTCTTTCCCCCCACTGCGAGTCTCCTCAGGCCCTCAGTTCTAATGCGAAAATCTTGCAGATTGTCTGAAAGACCCAGAAACCCCTCCTCGCCCTTCCAGCCTTACTGCGGCTTCCCCTTCCCCAAGCCGGTCCTTACACCAGGGCAGGGCGGCGTCTCCCGACCGGGTTTCCTACTTCCAGTCTCTCCCCGCTTCTGTCTGGCCCGTAAAGGGCTGCCCTGCTCACCTCTCGTGAAACATCCCTCTGGTCAGGTCAGCCTCATTCAAAAATGACGTTCCCCATAGAAGCCAGACTCCCTACGTTTCGGGACCGTCCCCGATGCAGCTCCCGGTCACCGGTCCAGCCCTTTCTCTCTGCACGTGCCCCGGGCACCCGCCAAACCACCCAAGTCCCTTTCCAGGCCCTTCCTCCCGCTCTCGGCACCTCCCAGCTGTTGGTGAGGCCCAACTCGAATGCCTTCGCCAAGCATTTTGATTTCCTTTGTGATTTCTCTCTGCTGTAGCTTAACTCTGGGTCTTCGGTGAAAAACCACTGTTTTTTCTTTGTGTCCTTTTTTTTTTTCTTTTGTTCTTTGTGTCTGTGTCTTACCTTTCCCTTTGGGTCCTAAGTCCTTTGAAGAGCGGTGTGTCTGTGTTTCTCCTACTCTGTTTAGTGTTTGCTAACAGTCAACTCTGTGCACCTTTTTCCGCTACTGAAGAGGGAGGTAATTCTGTTCACAGCCCACAGTGCTCCACTCCCAGGACCAGACGCTGGCCTGTCATTTCTGAAGCAGTCGGCCACATCACTATTGCTGTTCTTGCAAGCTTTTGAGCGTTTCTTTATTACAGGAGCATGCTCAATGGGAGGCGTAATGCCTCTGCTAGAAAATCCAAAATTCAACAACAGGATGACTTTAAAAATCTATTGTGTCTTAATATTATTCTGTATTGTGCGGGGTCTAGTCCACTGAGATTTACTTGTAATGCAAGAAGTTATAAGTAAGCAAAATGTTAACTTCTCTATCTAGTAAATAATTGTTCTTAAGCCATTAAAAAATAAGATTCCAAAATCAAAGTCTTTTCAAATCCCCTAGAACCTCCAAAAATGATAGAAGGAAAATAAGAGTTTTACTCTATTTCATACAAGTCGGGGGACATACCTCACTTCTTGTAGGCTGACCTGCATAAAAGAGAGAAGGAGCTGAGTCTGGAGAAGGAGCAGAACAAGCGTCTGTGGGACCGGGACACGGGCAACAGCATCACCATCGACCACCTGCGGCGGGAGCTGGACGACAGGAACATGGAGGTGCAGCGCCTGGAAGCCCTCCTCAAGGCCATGAAGAGCGAGTGTCAGGGCCAGATGGAGCGGCAGGTCAGACGGGACACGGGGCGGCTTCCCCAGGAGTCTCCTCGCCGGGAAGAATGGACTTTAGGTTTACCGGTCGAGCTTTTTTTTAAATAACATGAATGGACCTAGAAATAGAGCTAGGATTCTTTGAGCAAGTAATGAAAACCTGTTATTTCTATATTTTTGACCACTGATTAAATAAAGTGTTAAGCTTCATCTCATTTTTGTTCATGGTTGACTAATGAGATTGTCTTCCGGTTGCTAGAAATCGGTAACCTAATGGCTGCTTATTTCAGAAAAGCATCACGCCATTGGGGGGTGGGGTCTGAGGAACAGCAGGATCAAAGGGTTCTAGCAGATGGTTTTGTTTTGTTTTTTTATTTTTTGGTTTTGGTTTTCCCCCAGGCTGATTGAGACCGAGAGTACAAGGTGGATGCAGTCCATTTCAGTGCACTAGTGGCAAAATGTGAAATGCTTTATTAACTGCCCTGAACCTTCAGGACTGAAAGGACACGGTTCCAATGCCACGTATTGCCACAGAGACATAAAAGCATTCCACAAAAGAGTAAGCTTCCTAAAATGTGAACGCAAACCAAAGGGGCCAGTGTTGGCTTAGAATCCTGGCAAAGCGCTTTCCTACTCTTCGGCCCAACCTGGGCACAAAGACTGGTGAAAGAAGCCACTGGGAGTTGGATTCTTACCCTTTTCTGGACAAGGACCTGAGAATGTGAGCATGTGTTGGATGAAAGCCATTATTCACTTTTCTCTCAGAGGTAGAATTAAGGGGCAAGGTGGAGGAGAATGGTGAGGGAGAGCGGCAGCCTCAGCCCTGCCACCTCTCCCCCATCCTAATTGAAACTGCTCCAGAAAACACGTCCAAGGAAACTTCCCAAGCTCCCACACAAGAACGCCATTCTAGAGCAGCATTATTACTTAATGACTCTCTCCACCTCGGTCTAATTAACTTAAGTTGGTCTGTGGTCTGCACAGAGCCGTGACAGCAGAACGATTTGAGTTAGTCTAAGTCGCTATTATCGGATTCGTGATTTCATGTTTGTGAGCTAACTTGTTTTAAACTCATCTATCTGCCCAAATACATGAAAATTTCTTTCTCTCCCACAATCAGATGGCAGCGATTCAGGGCAAGAATGAAAGTCTAGAGAAGGTGTCTTCCTTGACTGCTCAGCTTGAATCCACCAAAGAGATGCTCCGCAAAGTGGTAGAAGAGTTGACGGCCAAGAAGATGACCCTGGAGAGTTCCGAGAGGACTGTATCGGACCTGACCGCTTCCCTGCAGGAGAAGGAGAGAGCCATCGAGGCCACCAATTCAGAGATCACGAAGCTGCGGTCCCGGGTGGACCTGAAATTGCAGGAGCTGCAGCACCTGAAAACCGAGGGCGACCACCTCAGGAACGTGCAGACCGAGTGTGAGGCCCTCCGGCTACAGATGGCAGAGAAGGACAAGGTGATCGAGATTTTGCGCCAGCAGATTGAGAACATGACCCAGCTGGTTGGCCAGCACGGGCGGACGGCAGGCGCCATGCAAGTGGAAAAGGCTCAGCTGGAGAAGGAGATCAGTGACAGGAGGCTGGAGCTCCAGGAGTTCAAGGTCTGTAGAGGGTTGGGGCGGTTTAGCTTCTGAAATGTCTTTACCCTCAAGAGGAAGTTGACTTAAGTCACTAAAGAGGGGCTCCGTGAGGACGGCCTGTGGACCCTCTGAGATGGTTTGAAGGTATTGGTGCCATCTGTGTGTTTTTGTGAGAAAGGATCCATCCCTTTATTTGATTCTGAAAGGAGTGGGTGGCCCTGAAATGGTTCGGGACTGCCAGCACGAAAGAAGAAAACGTCAGAAAATCCAGTTTCCTCATGAAGCCATTTCTGATCCCATAGTCTGAAGCAGTTCCTCCCTCCCAGACAGACCTCGCACTGAAACCTATCCCTCACCACTCACCGACTACACTGCTTCCAATCTTGGCTTCTGTATCTGTGAAACAAAAGAAGTTAACATAGTTCATCGTATTTGTTTCAGGTATACAAGATAGCAGTTCAGCTCTTCCGTACAACACTGACTTGGACTTGGGCACGTAGCGTAGAGAAGACACCCATCTCCACCAGGTGTTGACAGGGTTGTGGAGAAAAAGAACATGCAGGGCGCCTGGGTGGCTCAGTCAGTTAAGCATCCAACTGTAGATTTCTGCTCCGGTCTTGATCTCAGGGTCGTGAGTTCAGGCCCCACATTGGGCTCTACTCCTGTACGTTGGTGGGAATGTAACACACCTACTTTCACCCTTACCACTGTTTATGTTTCACACAGCAGCCCAAATTAGATTTTAAAATGTGACATTTTATCACTCCCATGTTGAAAACTCTCCAATGGCTTGTCTCACTCAGGATGAACTTTCACATCCTTACATTGTCCTGCCCATGGCTCCCTCTCTGACTTTATGTCTGACTACTTCCTCCTCATGCTCGTCCACTCCAATGTAGAGCAGGAGAAATCCTTCTCCATCTGTCTTTCTAAATTCTCAGTAACCAAGACACATCAACAAGAGAAGAACAAAGAAGTTTATTAATAAATGTATCTCATAGGGGATGCGTGGGTGACTCAGTTGGTTAAGTGTCTGCCTTTGGCTCAGGTCATGATTCAGAGTCCCGGGATTGAGTCCTCTCTGGCCCCTTGCTGGGGGGGGGGGGGGTCTGCTGCTCCCTCCTCTCTTCCATCTGCCCCTCCCCCTGCTCATATGTGCACTCTCTCTCACAAATAAATAAATAAAATCTTTCTCTCAAATACGTAAAATCTTTTTTTTTTCAAAGATTTTATTTATTTATTTGACAGACAGAGATCACAAGTAGGCAGAGAGGCAGGCAGAGAGAGATGAAGGGAAGCAGGCCCCCTGCTGAGCAGAGAGCCCAATGTGGGACTCCATCCCAGGAACCTGAGATCATGACCTGAGCCGAAGGCAGCAGCTTTAACCCACTGAGCCACCCAGGTGCCCCAAATAAGTAAAATCTTAAAACCAGTCAATGACGCTCATATATACAAGTGAGAAACCCAGGAAAATTAGTAACTCAGAGAGGTGGCTTAGAATTCAGGCTTAAATACCATCTTTAGCCAAAAGAAGGGTGTGGGAGAGAAGCCATGGGAAGGTGACTAGGAAAACTATGGATAAAGGAAGGAGGTTTGGTCTGTAGATTGAAGGCATGCTTTCCCCATTGATAAGATTCTCTTATAATTTAGTCATCCTTCCTTTCCCGAGAGACATCCTTATAAATGGAGACTTCCTTTACAAGTCTGAGTATCCCTTAAAGTGCACCCTCTGTTTTCAGACCTTTCCCTGTGCCTGCTATTTCTCAAAATAATCAGCTCAAAATAATTCTTATGCCAAAGAGGCATGTTTGGGATAGCACATTCTGGTTTCTGCCAGCCATTCTCATGGCCTTGCTGTTCCCTGAACACACTACCTGTGCCTAGAGCTGTCCCTGATCCTGTCACATCACTTGCTTCTTTACCTCCCTCTGTGAGGTTTCTGCCCAGCAGAGAGGGTCAGGGTCCCCAAGACTACCCCCAGGTTCAGCCATTTGTTGGGACGACTCACAGGACTCAGCATGTAGTTGTGCTCCTGGGTAGAGTTTATTACCGGGAAATAATAAAAAGCAAAGTCAGCAACGGGCAAAGATCCATGGAGGAAGTGAGGCACAGGCTTCCCGAAGTCCTGTCCTGCAGAGTCACGGAGGACGCGCTTCCCTCCCCCAGCAAGAGTCCGAGACTGCGTGTCACATGTTGCCGACCAGGGCCGCTCATTGGAGACCCAGTCCCCAGGGTTTTCATGCAGAGGACTGCTCACACCAACACGCAGGGCCTGGCAAGTATTCCAGGCTTCCAGAAGGAGAGCAGGTGCTCTGCATAAATCATTCTGTTTGCAGAACTGGTTTAGGCACAGAGAGCCCTTATCAGTTGGAGTGCTGGGAACCCTCCCAAGTCCAAGTTCCCAGACACCAGCGGAGGGCCAACCCTGTTGCAGGCTCTAATAAGAATAACAGTTGGGCTCTTGTCAACATACCATGTACCCCTTACATGCAGAGCCCTCCGGCGTTCGTCCTGGTTCCCCACCTTCTTTGGCTCCTTGTTTCGGTCGCTCATTAGTACCTTTTAAATGGTGGTGGTTGTCTGTCTCCTCTCCCTGGAATGTGAGCTCCCTGGGGACAGTGGCCTTCCTGCTGCTCAAGACTGGGATGCAGTAAGTTTAGTGAGACATCTAGGACTCAGAGCTCAGCAAGGCGCTCGCCTGGGGCCTCACTTGCCTTCCCTCAGGCGTCCGCTCCCTCCTCTGTCCCAACATGTAAAGTAGTGCCTGGCACAGAGTAGGTGCCCAGTATATTCCTCTTCGGAATGAAAAAAGAAAAAAAATAAAAGGAATAGAAATAATGAAGAGTTATTGCAAACGATATTGGAAATGAGCTGCTAGGGTTAAAAGAAAGGTAAAGTGTTCCTTTTGCTTGCCCATTTACTGTTGAGGTTTTATAATAAAATAAAAACTCAATAATCTAGGAAATAGCGAAAAGCTATTAAATACAGAGAGCACACCAATACAGTGTCCACCAGAAGTACTTGTACATCTACATTTTTTTACTTCTTACTCTGTTCTCTGTATTTATCCCTACGTTTAGATTTTAAAAGATAAAAAAGATGCAAAGATACGGGAGCTGGAGGCCCGCGTGAGTGACCTGGAGCTGGAAAAGGTGAAGCTGGTGAACGCGGGCTCCGAGCGGCTCCGAGCGGTGAAGGACATCAAACAGGAGAGAGATCAGTTATTAAATGAGGTGAAAACCGGTAGGAGCGAGTTGAACAGCCTCACAGGTAGGTTCCTTGGGTTCCCGTTCTGCTGACAACTAGAGTAGCGTGGCCGGGGAAATCCAGCCTGGACGCTGGGACTGTTGTGAAACGTGGCCGCAGCATGGCCGCAGCATGGCCACAGCATGGCCACAGCATGGCCGCAACATGGCCGCAACATGGCTGCTCTTCCCACATCCTGGACGGGGAGCCATGCTGTCCCGAAATCCCGCTTCTGCTCACAGAGCCCCCACGTCTTGCTCTCATTAACTGTTCGAGTCAGCTTCAGAGTCCACGAAATTTTTGACTGAGTTGGGTTTTCTTTTTAAGATTTATTTATTTATTTTAGAGAGAGAGTGCAAGTGTGTGTAGTGGGGGAGGGGCAGAGGGAGAGCAGCAGACGCCCCACTGAGCGCAGAGCCCATCAGGCGGCTCAGTCTCACAACCCCAAGCTCGTGACCTCAGCTAAAACCGAGAGTCAGAGGCTTCACTGATGGAGCCACCCAGGTGCCCTTCTTTACGGAGTTTTCGAGAAAAGGGTGAGGGAAGTGGAAACCATGAATCCTGTGAGTCAAATAGCTTGATGAGAGGTTTCATCATGAAGCAACATCGTAAACAGACGTGGAGCTTTCTTGAAAACTCAATCAAGATCTTAAATTTAAAAATAAAATATTTTTAGTTCACGAGTAATGTGCTACAGGTGTCATCTACCATACACACACACACACACACACACACACACACACACACACAGAGTCAAGGATGCCTGAGCATTTACTAGGCCAGACACTGCCACAGGCCCTGGGAGCACAAGAGTGAGGGTCCCGGCTAGCTGCGAGCCAGAGCTCTAGAGAATGGGTCACCGGACGGTGGGTGAGGCCGGGGTGCTGGGTGCAGATGGAGGAGAGTCTGCTGTAGGACTCACACCTCCTTTGCTAACGTGTGGGAAGAAAAGGGATTTGGCAGGTAAAAAAGAAAGGAGGTGGGAGCGCAGCCCCGCAGAGAGAACATCGTGGGCAAAAGCACGAGGCCTGAAATAACAATGTGACCTCAGAAGCACTTGAGTAAAAGTGCAGAGGAACCAGGGCTGAGAAATGATGCAGAAGAGACGGGCAGAGCCAGACAGTGCGGAGCCAGCAAGAGACATTAAGTAGGAGATTATTGTCATCAAATGTACGTTTTGAAAGGACAGTGTCTTGGCAGGTAAATAGAGAAAGGCAAGACTGTAGGGCCAGAGGCCAGCCAGTTAGAAGGGATCCAGCAGTGGCCCCAGGGAGCCATGAAAACTTGAACCAAGACAGTGGCAGTGAAAATGAGAGAAAGAATGAAGAGTATTTAGAGGAGTTGTGTGCGGCCTTCAGGCTTTAGGTCTGTGGTGTTGGGAGAACGGTGCGCTGGTCACAGCAACCGAGAGAGAGAAAGCATTCGGAGGAGCAGGCTTGAGGGCCGGAGGGTGAGCTCCAGCCCATCTGAGACAGCCGGTGTGGGTGGTGCTGGGACAGCCACATGGACACGTCTGGGTAGACAGATCGCAGCGAAGAGGCCTTGGCTCTCTCTGTCCCCTGTATGTGTGAGTCTACCGTATAGAAGTATATAAAAAGGTGAGTAGGTGTGGGGGGTGTGTTCTTGTGTAGAACGATGAGTTCGTGCCAAGTACTCTAATAATTACTGAGCTGAAAAGACAGAACACGTGGCAGCCTCCGGGTACTTAGCATGTCTTAGCGACACCTCCTTACAGGTGGCGGCGAGATCTGTTGTAGGTGTGACCACCCAAGAAAGGTGCGTCTGGTGTGAGCCAGTTGTGCCGGGTGGGAGAAAACGGTGACTCGTCAGGGGTAAAGGAGGAGGGTCCGCTCAGGAAAGTGACCGCACATCTGGTTTCTCTAATGAATGATGGTGTCGCTAAAGGGGTGTCTTTCAGCTCTACAGCTCTGTGATCATTAGCTACAAGTAAGGTACGCCTCATGCAGTGGCATAGACGAAAGTAACCATCGGTTATTATCGCACGCTACAGAGGACTACGATGTCTTAAAAAGGAATTTCCGAAACAAAACTGAGGAAATGGAAGCTACTACAAACAAGCTGAAAATGCAGCTGAAGTCCGCACAGTCTGAACTTGAACAAACGAGAAATACGTTGAAGTCGATGGAAGGATCCGATGGTCATGGTAGGCTTTACTGGATTTTATTCCTGCTTCTAACTCCACTGGTCTAGACTTACTAAAGCACAGACCTGGACACGCCACGCGCCGCCTCTTCTGGGTGCCGCACCCTGTGGGAGACACAGCGAGGGGCACCCATGCCAGGTGTCAGAGAGCAGACATTCTGCTCAGGGTTTTTTAGGGAAAAGGCCATGTGCTTCGTTTAATCCCTAAAGTATCGGAGTCTTTTCCTGTGGCTGTTTCAGTAATTTCTAACAGATCTCACCGTCTGTAAGTGCCAATTAATTACTCTTAAGGAACCGTTGCTAGAAATACAAGTTACCGATGATTTTCATTCATCCCCTTATTTTTCCCATGTTCATTATCAAGATAAACTCTAAGTCTGTGGCTGTCAGTTCCTGATTCTTTCTCTGTGGTAAAAATGGGATAAAGCCCTGGGAATTGAGCTGCCGGAATAAGTGTCCCTGGTCACCACTTAACCCCATTGTTCCCTTTGTCTCCTGCTGCCCGTATTAATTCTGAGAGAGAAGGCTCTCTGTGGTCTTGTATCATTCATATCGATGTTGGTACAGCTGTATATATAAATGAGTATGAATATATATGAATAAACATTAATCTAGGGGCACCTGGGTGGCTCATTGGGTTAAGCCTCTACATTTGACTCGGGTCATGATCTCAGGGCCTTGGGATTGAGCCCCACATCGGGCTCTCTGCTCAGTGGGGAGCCTGCTTCCTCCTCTCTCAGCCTGCCTCTCTGCCTACTTGTGATCTCTGTCAAATAAATAAATAAAATCTTTGGAAAAAAAAAAGAATAAACATTAAGCTAAGTAAAGTCTATTTTTTTTTAATTTCTCAATATTTTTTAATGTCAAAAGATTGATTTCTGTGCCCGCTTCAGCAGCACATATACTAAAACTGGAACCATTCAGAGAAGATTACCGTGGCCCCTGTCCAGAGGCAGCACACAGATTCTCGAAGCATTCTGTATTTTGTGCCTCCCTTGCAGGTTCAGCTTTTCCTTTGCTGGTTAACACCAAGAAAATGCTGGGGTTTGAAGAGGTCACTCAGGAGCCCATTTGGGGTCTGTTCCCTGCCCCCATCCCCACTCCCCCCACCCCCACTCCCCCGCACCCCCCACCACTACCAAAGAGAGTCCTTTCCTCAGTGCCCTCCAGGCATTTCGGCCACAGCCCCGACCACACTAAAGAGATTGAAGAAAGTTTTGAAGGCCAACCATGACCGCTTAATGAGACCAGAGTTGTTCGCAGCGGTAGAAAGAGGTGAGCGGTGAGCAAATGGTGTCGGACTGTCGCTCCCTCAGGAAAGCCGTGTGCTCTGCCCCATCAGCCCTGTTTGGACAGCTCAGCTAGAGGAACTGTGTCTCCTTAGCAAGAAGTCAGACCTTTTATCCTCTGAGAGTTTGTTTCTAAAGAATGATACAGTTTCTCTTTTCACCCTCTATGCTCTATCTGGATGGGACCCAAAGCCACGGCATTTTCAAACCTCTTTCCTCAGCTGCCTGTGGAAAACAACATGGGTCTCTGGCTCTGAAGTTCCAAGTGAGGATAGATCATGGATCTTTCCAGAGGCCTGCCGTGTCTGAACTGCTCATTGCCTCCTGCCTGCCTTGAACATTGTCATCCTGTCCCTAGTTTTACTAAAATAATTCCATATATGCCCACGCTGCGAATGTGATGGTTGAAACAGCAGTGAGTTCCAAACACATGCGGTAACCACGGCAATGAAAATTGAATGGTTTGTGGTATCGCAGGACTTTTTAAAAACATCACTTAATAATAGATGCCTTACACAGTCACTGTGACATGTTTATAGGATAGCATATGAACAAGTAAGAGATGTCTGTATGGTATTTTGAATATGAACTTCTGGAAAATTATTTTAGTAAAAATACTATATATATTATTCATTATATGACTGTGTTTATGTATATGTTTTCTATATGGGTGAGTATGAATTTGGTCAATATTACAACCTTGGGCGATATGGCAAGTTATTACGGTCAATGAAATTAATACCAATAGGAAGGAAATCACAAAACATGAGTTTCAGCTCCAAATCTCGGAGCAATTGCTGAAAACTGTCCAGGTGCCTTGGAGAATCGTGTCCCCATGTCCCAATATTTAACCATCAATTTATAGTCGGCGCTCAAAATTTAGAAACCTTAAAAACGAAGGCGGTTTGCTTCCTTTTTCCCCAGCTATGAAAGTGGCAATGGGGATGCAGAAGCAAATCACAGCAAAAAGAGGTCAAATAGACGCCCTGCAGAGCAAGATACAATTTTTGGAAGAGGCAATGACTAACGCAAATAAGGTGAGTCCGTGTCCTCGGAGTGGAGGACGCCGGTGTGTCCCCCTCGAATACATGCCAGGCAGAAGACATGGCCGAGTGACAAAGCACACAGGAGACATAAGGTTCTTTCTGACCAAGAGAATGAGGGAAAAGCTCCAAAGGAACGTTTGAGTAGGACCTTGAAAGAGCTCGTGTTTTCAATGCAGAAAATGGGCAAAAGGACTTTCCTGGTAGAGACAGAATGATTTTATTTGATCTGTGCGTTCTGAAATAATGTGATGTGTGGGTTCTTGAAATCACTGTGCTCTGCCGGACTGTGCGTATGTACAAAGGCACGTGTTTGTGCAGACCCCTCAGCATTCGGACTGAGTTATTTCCTTTTTCAGGTTTTTTCCTGTTTTTTTCTTCCCTCCTTTTCTCTTATCCTAAATTTGTTGTTTTGTTTTTTTTTTCTCCTTTGCTCATTTGGGACCTAAAGCCATGCTTATTCTCATCCCCCGTGGGAAATCTTAGGCACAAGGGGTCCCTGCCTGCGGTCATCACCAGTGCCCGCCTCCACCCAGAGGACAGGATTCATCAAAACCCACAGACTTTCAAACAGAAGGGAGACAACTTGTCACATTTATCTTTCTTTCTGAAGCCTTTTCTGTCTAACTAATCAGAAAAAAACAATTATTTCCATCCAAAAGGATTATTATAGCAACAGCCCCATCTACCTTGTTTACATTATACATTTTCTCAAAGAAACAAATACAGACTCAAGCAGTTGAGGTTACTTGACTACTGTGCATTTCTTGTTGTCTCCCTAGTCCATGATTTTTTTTTTAGAGGAATGTGTATGAATTTCAGTGAGATTTTGTTGAATACCAAAGACTCTTCCAGAAGTAGATCAATAAGAACATTCGTATCACTGGACCTTGAGGGCAGGAACCGTGGGCCCCATCTTTTTGGGGTCTGCAGTAGGCATTTGTGAAATGAATATTCAACCTTGAAACAAAATAGAAGCCCCCCAAAGCTTTCAAATAAAGCCATCTTCTTTAAATCTCTTTTGTCATTTTGAACAAATTTCAGTAAAGTTGAATGTATGATTACTCAATCTCAATCCACCATCATGCTATCTCTTTTTATGCAACACAGTTATGACGTGTTTTGTAGGTTTTATCAAAGATTTAATAAGATTTATGAAGATTTAAGAAGAAGTAATAATACCAGTAGTGATAAAAATATAAGAGTCCGTGGTAACAATTCCAACAGTTCCCAGCTCCAACTCCAAAGCAATTAAATGGTGTATGAGTTGAACTACAGTTCAGGCCTCTATGCAAGTTTCATATTTCCATCACATCAGGGCACCTAAATCAGCATATTATTTCTGATATTTTTTCCTCTCTCATTACAGGAAAAGCATTTTCTAAAAGAAGAGAAGAATAAATTAAGCCAGGAACTGAGTACTGTTGCAACAGAAAAAAACAAGATGGCGGGAGAACTAGAGGTCCTGAGATCCCAGGAACGACGCTTGAAAGAAAAGGTCGCAAATATGGAAGTTGCCCTTGATAAGGTAGTTATTAACTAAAGGTGTAATTATCAGCTACATAGCTATTAAGTAGACTAGCTCTGTATCAAAGCCCCATGTTGATATGAACCAAATCTCTATTATACCACAGTCACCTAGCACAAGGAAAAACCATTACCTATGGAGAAGGCTCTTCTGTGCTTTAAAACATAGTTATAATGATAACATTTTGCCAAATTCTCTTTTTGGAGCTAACACAGTCACTAGGGGCACCAAGGTATGAGACAAGAGATGCTCCTGATGTCCTCAGTAGACTGAAGAAATAAGAATGTCTCCAGTCTAACTAACTGCCACAGAACGACTTGAACACTAGGTAGAATACAGTCTGTTAATGATATCAATAAAATGATAGTGTAATGCTGATGTTTGACATTTGTTGGGGTCCAGAAAATGCAGGCAGTAAACACAGCTTAAAGAATGAGAAGAATTACCACGAAGTGTCAGAAGGTAAAAAAAAAAAAAAAAAAAATGAGAAGGATTTATGACATTGTATTTGTAGTTACCATTCATCAGAGAGGAATAAATCTTTTTGTCACCCGAGAATTCTGAAAGGCTAAAAATATACCCAGACTAGTCCTTGATTCTTAAGAAATCAGAGCCTTGGTGGTAAAATGATCTGTGATCCCACCTGTGTCAACTTTGGTTTTAAAACCAAATTTTAAAAAATTGACTCAGTGAATTTCAGTTGTTATTTCTCTGTGTGTATGTGTGTGTGTGTGTGTGTGTGTGTATTTTATATTGTTATTGTATGTGTGTGTCTCTATATATTTTATATTGTTAAAGCTCTTTG
The DNA here is from genome assembly GCF_022355385.1 of Mustela nigripes. Lineage (NCBI taxonomy): Eukaryota > Metazoa > Chordata > Mammalia > Carnivora > Mustelidae > Mustela > Mustela nigripes. The sequence goes on along the minus strand of NC_081557.1, from coordinate 263,986,347 downwards.
CTCATTTCATCCTGTTTTTTCATTCTCTTGAATGCCCTTCATGTACTAAATGTTGTATACATGCTGGAGATACAGAGAATAAAGCCAGGGCCTCCAATTGTTCTGAGTTTATTGAATAAAATAAATAGATAAATGCAAGTTAGTGTGCTAAGAGTGGGGGAAGTTCTCTTTAAGAGCTAGCAAATCAGTTATTTATAGATTAATCAAAACGTGCAAAGAACAGAGGCTAAACCACCTGTGGTTCCTTGATCACAGGCATCTTTGCAGTTTGCAGAATGTCAAGATATCATACAGCGTCAGGAGCAAGAGTCTGTGCGCCTAAAACTTCAACACACTTTGGATGTAAAAGTGAGGTCTTTTTTTTTTTCCATCATAGTTTAAACAAAAATTAGTGCCACTCTTTGATGTACTTATATGTTTTCTTCATGTGCCTTAGAAACATTCAAGTGTACTTTCAACATTATCGGAAACTAACCATTATAAATTCTGTAGAAACATCTTTACGTTCTATACCTATCCTTTTCCTGTTACCAGTTTGGTAGCAAATTAAAGCACCGTACTCTCTGTTACATTTGTAATACGAGGGGTGAGCAACAGAGGTGCCTTGAGGATGCCTGAGGAAGAATCTTCCATATAGAAGGAGGTCAAGCAAGTGCAAAGCCCCAGCTGTGTTTGTCTTGTTTGGGGAAAAGCAAACATGATTTAATCTGCACGACAGAAGCATGTTCTTTAAGAACGGTACATATACATCTGTGTTCCAAGTATATTTTAAAGCTGCAGACATACATGAAAGTCCTTTTTTAAAAGATATTTATTTATTTGACAGATCCCAAGTAGGCAGAGAGGCAGGCATGGGGAAGCGGAGAGTAGGCTCCCCGCTGAGCAGAGAGCCTGAAGCAGGGCTCGATCCCAGGACCCTGTGATCATGACCCGAGCTGAAGGCAGAGGCCTAACCTACTGAGCCACCCAGGCACCCTACAGTAGAGTCTCAGTAACAGATGCTCGCGTGGGCTGAGCAGTTCACCAGGCCTACCGTGGGGTCTTCGGCAAAACCGAGAAGCCAGCCTAGCGACACCCCAAGCTGTCTTCCCCTCTTTAGGGCTTTTCACGATGCTGCGGGAAGGCACCTTCTTGAGCATCTGCTTCATCTCGAAGAGTAACTTGGGCAGAAGCATCTGGCTTGATACTCTGCGTGATGACTCTGTAGACGTTCAGTGCCTGAGACAGATTATGTTTGCAAAATGCATCTGATCCCACAGTTCTGGGTGTCAGTCGACTACTGTCTTTGCTCCCATCTGTGTCGCTTTCCAGGAGCTTCAGGGCCCCGGGTTCACCTCGAACACTTCGGTGAAGTCGCGCCTCCTGCAGCCGCCCACGGCCACCCGCTCCCATTCGAACGTGCCATCGTCCCAGTCCACGGCCAGCTTCCTGTCTCACGTAAGCAGCGGGTCCCCTCATCCCTGACGCGCGTGCCCTCCTGCGCAAATAACTAAATCCAGAGGAATTTCACTGGAGAATACATCTAGAGTTAGGACACTTTCACTTGCTAGATTTCAGTGAATGCCAACGCTAACTTCACTATCTGGTATTTCCCCTTGGGAAGACAGATGAGCTGTTCGGTGGGATTAATGTTAACAATAATTTTTTTTAAGTTTTCATTTTAATTCCAGTGGGTTAACACACTGTAGTACTCGTTTCGGGTGGACCGTATAGTGGTTCAGCGCTGCCCAGTGCTCGTCACAGGCGCGCTCCTAATCCCCATCACCTGCTCACCCACCCCCCAGCCCACACCTCCCTTCTGGTAACCATCAGGTGGTTCCCTAGGGTTCGGGGTTTGTTTGATTTGTCTGTCCCTCTCTCTCTTTTCCCCCATTGCTCGTTTGTTTTGTTTCTTACATTTCACAGATGCGTGAGATCATATGGTATTTGTCTTTCTCTGACCGGTTTCACTCAGCATGTATTTGTCTTTCTCTGACCGGTTTCCCTCAGCATGTATTTGTCTCTCTGACCGGTTTCCCTCAGCATCAGACTCTAACTCCATTTACATCGTTGTACATGGCAAGATTTTATTCTTTTTGTGGCTGAGGAACGTCCCATTGTGGGTATGCACACCACCTTTTCTTTTTTTTTTTTTTTTTAAGATTTTATTCATTTATTTGACAGAACACAAGTAGGTAGAGAGGCAGGGAGAGGGAGAAACAGGCTCTCCACTGAGCTGAGAGCCCGACGTGGGGCTCGATCCCAGGACCCCAGGATCATGACCTGAGCTGAAGGCAGCCACCCAACCGACTGAGCCACCCAGGTGCCCCGCACACCACCTCTTCTTTATGCGTTCATCAGTCGATGGCCATCGGGCTGCTTCCATTGCTTGGCTGTCGTAAATCACGCTACCACAAACAGGGGTGTGTGTATCCCTTCGAATTATCTCTTGTTGTCCTTAGGTAAATACCTACTAGTGCAATTGCTGGGTCATAAGGCAGTTCTGTTTTTAACTTCTTGAGGAACCTCCATACTCTCTTCTACAGTGGCTGCACCACTTTGTGCTCCCACCAACACCGCGCAACGCTTCTTCTCCACATCCTCGCCAACACCTGCTGTTTCTTGTGTCGTTGGTGGATTATAGCCATTCTGACTGGCGTGAGGTGATATCTCATTGTAGTTTTGATTTATATTTCCATGATGATGGGTGATGTTGGGCATCTTTTCGTGTGTCTGTTGGCCATTTGGATGTCTTTTTGGAGAAATGTCTGTTTGTGTCTTCTGCCTGTGTTTTCATTTGATTATTTGGGTTTTGGGTGTTGAGTTGTATAAGTTCTTTATATACGTTGGACACTAATCCTTTTATTAGACATGCCATTTGCAAATATCTTCTCCCATTCAGTAAATTGTCTGTCAGATTTGGTGATTGTTTCCTTCACTGTGCAGAAGACTTTTACTTTGATGCAGCCCCAGTAGTTTATTTTTGCTTTTGTTTCTCTTGCCTCAGGAGACATAGCTAGAAAAAATTTGCTTCAGCCGATGTTAAATAAGTTACTGCCTGTGTTTTCTTCTAGGATTTTTATGGGTTCAGCTCTCACATTTAGGTGTTTAATCCATTTTGGGTTTATTTTTGTTTTTGGTATAAGAAAGTCATCCAGTTTCTTTCTTTTGCACATTGCTGTTCAGTTTTCTTAACATCACTGGGTGTAGAGACCATCTTTTTCCCATTGGATTCTCTTCCCTGCTTTGCCAAAGATTAATTGACCAGATAGTTGTGGGATTATTTCTAGGTCCTCTATTCTGTTCCATTGATCTATGCGCCTGTTTTTGTGCCAGTACCATACTGTTTTGATCACAACAAATTTGTAATATAACACAAACGCCAGCATTATGATGCCTCCAGCTTTTCTTTTTCAAGATTGCTTTGGCTATTGGGGTCTTCTCGAGTCCTTTTTTTTTTTTTTTAAGATGTTATTTATGTATTAGATGGAGTGAGAACACAAGTAGGCAGAGTAGCAGGCAAAGGGAGAGGGAGAAGCAGGCTCTCTGCTGAGCAGGGAACCCAATGCAGGACTCGATCCCAGGACCCTGGGATCATGACCTGAGCCAAAGGCAGCTGCTCAACAAACTGAGACACCCAGGCACCCCTGTTGTATAGAACTTTTCTAGTTCTATACAAATTATAGGATTGTTTGTTCTAGTTCTGTGGAAAAAGTGCTTTTGGTATTTTGATAGGGATTGCATTAAATGTGAATATTACTTTGGGTAGTACAGACATTTTAACAGTATTTGTTCTTCCAATCATGAGCATGGAATTTTTTTCTATTTCTTTGTGTTGTCTTCAATTTCTTTCATCAGTATTTTACAGTTTTCAGAGCAAAAGGTCTTCACCTCATTGGTTAGGTTTATTCCTAGGCATCTTATTATTTTTTGTGCAACTGTAAATGAGATTGTTTTCTTAATTTCATTTTCTGCTGCTTCATTATTGGTGTTCAGAAATGCAACTGACTTCTGAGCACTGATTTTGTATCCTGAAAATTTACTGAATTCATTTATCAGTTCTAGCAGCCTTTTGGTGGACTCTCAGGTTTTCTATATATAGTATCTCATCTGCAAACAGTCAAAATTGTACTTCTTTCTTACTGATCTCGAGGCCATTTATTTCTTTTTGTTGTCTGATTGCTGTGGCTAAGACTTCTAATACTACATTGAATAAAAGTGGTGAGAGTAGACATCCTTGTCCTATTCCTTACCATAGAAGAAAAGCACTCAGTTTTTTTCCATTAAGGATGATATTAATTCTGGGTCTTTCATCTGGAGTCTTTATATGTTGAGGGGTTTTATCTTTATACTTTATTGAGGGTTTTTGTCATGAATGCATATTGTACTTTGTCAAATGATTTTCTTACATTTTTTGAAATGATTGATTCTCATCCTTTCTCTTACTGATGATGTGATGTATCATGTTTATTGATTTGCAAATGTTGAAGCACCCTTGCAACCCAGGAATAAATCCTACTTGATCATGGTGAATGATTTTTTTTTAATGTATTGTTGAATTTTGTTTGCTTGTAGTCTGCTGAGAATTTTTGCATCTGTGTTCCTCAGGGATATTGGCCTGTAGTTCTCTTTTTTAGTGAAGTCGTTATCTGGCTTTGTATCAGGGTAATGGTGGCCTCATAGAATGAATTTGGAAGTTTTCCTTTTCTATTTTTGGAAGTAATTTGAGAAGAACAGATTAATTCTTCTTTAAATGTTTGGTAGAATTCACCTGTGAAGCATCTGGTCCTGGGCTTTTGTTTTGGGAGGTGTGTGATTACTGACTCAATTTCTTTGCTAGTTATCAGTTTGTTCAATTTTCTCTTTCTTCCTGTTTCAATTTTGATAGATTATATATTTCTGGGAATTTATCATTTCTTCTATATTGTCCAATTTGTTGGTATATAGTTTTTCATGTTCTCTTATAATTGTTTGTATTTCAGTGATGTTGGTTGTTATTTCTCCTATCTCATTTGTGATTTTATTTATTTGAGTCCTTTCTCCTTTTTTCTTGATAAGTCTGGCTAGAGGTTTATCAGTTTTAATCATTTTTTCTTTCTGTTCTTCTTCAGAACCAGCTCCTGGTTTTATTGATCTGCTCTATTATTTTTTTAGTTTCTATATCATTTATTCCTGCTCTAATCTTTATTTTTTTTCTTCTTTCTGGCTTTAGGTTTTGATGTTCTTTTTCTAGCTCCTTTAAGTATAAGATGAAGTTGTTGATATTTTTCTTGTTCTTTGAAGTAGGCTTATATTGCTATAACTTCCCTCTTAGAACTGCTTTTGCTGCATCCCAAACGGTTTTGGACCATTGTGTTTTCATTTTCATTTTGTTTCCATGTACTTCTTTATTTCTTCTTCGATTTCTTGGTGGACCCATTCATTGTTTCATAACGTGTTATTTAACCTCCATGTGTTTGTGGTCTTTCCAGATTTTTTCTTGTGGTTGACTTCTAGTTTCATAGTGTTGTGGTCAGAAAATGTACGTGGTGTGACTTTGATCTTCTTGAATTTGTTGAGGCTTGTTTCGAGGCCTAATATGTAATCTACTCTGTAGAACATTCTATGTGCACCTGAAAAGGATATGTATTCTGCTAATTTAAGATGGAATGTCCTGAATGTATCTGTTAAATCCATCTGTTCCAGTGTGTCATTCAAAGCCACTGTTTCCATGTTGATGTTCTGTTTGAATGATCTGTCTGTTGAATTAAGTGGGGTGTTAAAGACCCATACTATTATTGTATTATTATCAATTAGTTCCTTTATGTTTGTTATTAACTGTTTTATGTATTTGGGTGCTTCTATGTTGGGTGAATAAATACTTAACAGTTGCTCTATCAACTGTTGGGTTACAGTTGCTATATTGTCCCCTTTATTATTATATAGTATCTTTCTTTGTCTCCTGTTAAGTCTTTGTTTTACAGCCATCTTATCCAGGGCGCCTGAGTGGTTCAGTCAGTTGAGTGTCTTACTCTTGATTTTGGCTTGGGTCATGATCTCAGGGTCTTAGGATTTGGCCCCACATGGGACTCCATGCTGTGCATAGAGCCTGCTTGGGATTCTCTCCTTTTCCCTCTGCCCTTCACCCCCACTTGTGCTTGTTTTCTCTCTCTCTCAAGAATGAATGAATGAATGAATTAATTAATTAATAAAGTCTTTTTACCTGGTAATAACTATTGCTACTCCTGCTTTCTTTTGACATCCATTTGCATAATAGCTATTTCTACGTACCCTCACTTTTCAATCTGCAGATGTCATTAGGTCTAATATGAGTCTTTTGTTAGCAACATATAGATGGGTCTTATATTTTTAATCCATTCTGTCACCTTTTGATTGGAGCATTTAATCCACTTACATTCATAGTAATAATTGGTAGATATGTATTTATTGTCATTTTATTATTTGTTTTGTGGTGGTTCATGAAGGTCTTCTCTGATTCTTGTCTTTCATGGCTTGTTTTTCTTAGTAATATATTTGGATTTATTTCTCTTTATTCTTTGCATATTTATTTGTATTTTTTGATACACAGTTCCCATGAGGTTTGTATATAATCTCTTCTGCGTATAGCAGTGTATATTAAGTTGGTCGCCATTTAAGTTTGGACCCGTCCTTTACTCCTTTCCTCCCATGTTTTAGGTATATGTTGTTATATTTTACATCCCTTTATTTTGTGAGTTCCATAAATGTTTACTTATAGAAATATTCATTTTTACTGCTGTTGTGTTTCCTACTTTTATACTGTTACTTCTGGTCTCTCCTTCCCACTCAAAGTCACCTTTAATATTGCTTGCGAAACTGGTTTGTTGTTTATGAACTCCTTTAGATTTTGTGTTTCTGGGACACTCTTTATCTCTCCTCTGTTCTGAAGGATAGCCTTGCTGGATGGAGTATTCTTGGCTCCACATTTTTCCCATTTAGCACTTTGAATATATCATGCCACCTCCTACTGACTTGCCAAGTTTCTGTTGAGAATTGTTCAGCTAGCTTTGTGGGTTTTCCCTTATAAGTTAAGGACACTTTTGTCTTGCTGTTTTAAAATTTTTCCTTTTGGGGCACGTGGGTGGTTCAGTTAGTTGAGCATCTGCCTTTGGCCCAGGTCATGATCCCAGGATCCTGGGATCGAGCCCCACATGAGGCTCCCTGCTCAGCAGAATGTCTGCTTCTCCCTCTGCCCCTCCCTTCTGCTAATGCTCTCACTCTCTCTCTCTCTCCACCCCCATTATTAAGTAAATAAATGAATAAACATCTTCCAAAAAAATATTTTTCCTTTTCTTACTATATTGTCAGTTTAGTTACAGTGTGTCTTGGTGTGGGTCTGCTTTTGTTAATTTTTATGGGCATTCTCTGGGCCTCTTGGCTCTGGATAGCTCTTTCCCAAGATTAGGGAAGTTTTCGGCTGTTACTTCTTCAAATAAATTTTCTGTCCCCTTTTCTCTGTCTCCTTTTTCTAGGACTTCTATAATACAAATGTTGTTACATTTGATGCAGTTGCTGAGTTCCCTAAGCCTATTCTCATTTTACATAATTTTTTTTTCTCTCTTTTGTTCAACTTGATTACTTTACATTACTCTTCTAGATGACTTATTCTTTCTCCTGCTTCTGCCACCCTGCTGTTTATTCCATCAGGGTGTTTCTCATTTTGTTTCTTATACCTTTCATCTCTGGATTAAGAGTCTCACTCATGTCTTCCACTCTTGTCTCAAGTCCAGTGAGTATCTTCATGATCATTGCTTTAAACACTTAATCAGACATGTGATATATCTGTTTTGCTTAGATCTTTGGATATGTCTTGTCCTTTTCTCTCATTTGGTATAAATCTGTCTGTCTCCTCGTTTTGTCTAAGTCTCCGTGCCTATTTCTGTATGTTAGGAAAGTCAGCTATGTCTCATGTTCTTGAGGCTAATGGCCTTACAAAGAAGAGGTCCTGTAGTGCCCTGCCTTGTAGTATCCCCACTCCCCCAAGTCCTGGTGCTTCCCGGAGTATCTTTAGTGTTCGTTGCTTGTGCTCTGCTGTTTTGTCCTGGCCACTTTATTGTTTAGGCCAGTCGTCTGCAGAGGCTCTCTTTCCCTATTGTGGATAATGTTTGGTCTGTAGCCTGAATGTGGCGAGCTTTAAGTAAGTGTGCTCAGGTCTATTTGTGAAATGAGACCTTTTGCCACTGCTGCTGGAACCAAGCTCTATAAAACTCCCATGTTGGGAGACACTGTGTGAATCGTGTTTGGGGCTGGTCTTCTGGGGGAGTTTGCCCTCACGCTGGGATTGAGGCAAGCATGGCTAGGAGGGTTGGTTACTCTGGAATGTGGAGGGGATGGTGATGGGGCTTGGTGTAAGCATGTTAGGGAGCAGGTGTTGGTGCTGAGATGGTTCCCACAGGTGGCCTGTGCTTATGCTGGGGGGTGGGGGTGGCACCAGCCCGTTCCTTTGTTCTCAGAGGATCCATGCATGCGACCTCTGGGACACACTCCAAGATGAGCAGATAACATCCCCACTGTGTGGCCCAAGTGTTCTTCAGATCACTGCTTCCATTCTGCGTGTCCACAGGTGGTTTGTCTGCCTTCTCTCCAAGAATACTGCAGTGCCTGCCGGTCTCTATCCAAACCAAGCCCACTGACCTTTAAAACTCCAGACTTTAAGCCCCACAAGTTGCTAGAGGTCACAAAATTCTGCCCCTTTTTTCTTTCCAAGCCAGCTCCTATGGAGATTCATCTTACCTGTGCGCTCACCTTTGCGTTAGTCTGTCTCTCACGCTTTTTTTTCCCTTCCTCATGCAGTGGCCAGGATCCATTTATCTCTGAAACCATGTCTCCGGACTTTCTACCTTTTTCAGTGTGGCCTCTTCTCTACCTTTATTTGTGTGTGGTTTGTTCTGTCAATCTTCAGGTCAATTTCTGACTTATTTAGGATAATTTGATAGTTATCTAATTGTACTTGTGGAATGACGCAAGCCTAGGATCCTCCTACTCCACTGTCATCTTCCAATTTACCAATAATAATTGTTAAAGTACATTATTTTATAATCGTATATTCAGTGTTTTCCATCACAAGCATTTCCAGATTACAAAGCAAACTGTGAGATGGCTAAAATAAGCATCACTTCAAATGCCAAGGACAATTTAGTGATATGTTTAACATTCTACCAAGATGAAAATGATTTGCTATTTATTATTCTTTCATGAATATAAATTTATTTCTAATCATTAAATTTTAATAATCATAACATGTTTTTATTCCCTTTAGTTAAGACTTTAGAGACTTTGGAAAATTTTATTTTTAATTTTTTATACTTTAAAGCTCAGGGGAAAACATATGTGCAATGAAAGATTCAGGCTTTGTCTCCTCTGTTGATATATATTTATGGAACCACTAATCCCCTGCAACCAATATTCAGTCCCAACTCCAAAGAAATAAAACTTATTCCATAAATAGCACATAAAAATCAATTTCGTTAGTTAGCAGTATAGTAAAGGGATCACCAGTGACCTGCCAGTTATCCCACCTGTGCATTTTAAATGAAAGGCATGTACTGTGAAGTGACTAAAAGTGGAAGACGACTTCTCTCACACACTCCAGATGTGTGCACTGAACAAGCTCTCACACAACAAATAATCAAACATTCTGTCAAACAACAGAATGATAATAGTAATATTAGAAGTTAAACACGGTTCTCTCTGGAGATTGGAACTAGGAGGTGGGCAGAGAGAAAGAGCAAGAGACAGCTGCTTTTTGGTTTTAAGGGTTAAAAATTATCTTTCAAATTATGTACATGTTACTTTGATAAAAAATTAACCCCCCAAATAACCCCACAAACCAAACAACAAATAAACAATAGCAAAGAACTTTTGACCAGAAGTCATTGGTGTGTCTCACTGCTTGTGTGACCTTGGAAAGCCAAATATATTGTGCCTTGCTCTGTGCATCTCTAATGAAGAGTCTGGACTAGAAGACCTCTAGGGTCATCTAGAAACATCAGCTCTGAAATGAAACAACTTTTTATTACCCAAAACCACCTTAGGAGGTGTGTCTAATTGTGCAAAAATAAACTGTACTTGATTATAAAGGATATCATTCATGACTGAGAAAGTGCCAGTCATGTCTCTTGAATCAAAACTTTAAGTAATTCTAAAAACAAAAATGAACTATATTTCCTGAATAGACTGTCAGGCATACTTTGTACAATTTCTTCTCTTAAAAACGTTTATTATATAATTTTATACAATAAAAGTAACGTGCATTCTTCCTTTTATTCATTGATGCTATCCTAAAGTACCTACAACAGTGTCTAGCATATAGTAGATACTCCATAAATATTGTTTAATAGGTGAGTGACTTGAATTCATTGTAAAACGTTGTATTCTGGATTCTATTGTTTCTACTGGTAAATCAGTTTTAAGTCTTCCCGTTGCTTCTTTGGAGGTAATATTTTCTCTGGCCACTTTTTTTTTTTAACTTATTTATTTGAGCAAGAGAGAGAGTGCAAGCTAGGGGAGGGCCTAGGATGAGAGACATAGGAGGCGGACCCTGCAGTGAGCGTGGAGTATGCCACAGGGCTTGAGCCCAGCATCCTGAGATCATGACCTGGGCTGAAACCAAGAGTCAGACACTTAACCATCTGAGCTACCCAGGCGCGCTTCTCTGACCACTTTTAGGACTTCCTCATTGTTTCAGTTTATAGCAATTTGACTGTGATGCACCTAGCTGTGGTCTTTGTTTTTATCTTTCTGGAGGCTCACTGATCTTAGTAGATGTATAGATTGATATCTTTCATTAATTTTAGAAAATTTCATCCCTTACCTTCTCAACTATTTTTTCTGCCCCATTCTCTTGTTTCCTTCTGGTACTTCTATTAAAATACTACTTTTTTAGATTGGTGTGTGATAACTCCGTGATCTGAATCCCCTACGGGCCTGTGACTCTTTGTTTCTCTTGATTTTCAGTCATGTCGTCCAGTCTCTTTGCTTTCTTGTTTTCCCAAAACTTTCTTTTTTTTTAAGAGTAGTTTTAGGGTCACAACAAAATCGAGAGAAAGGTACAGAGATTTCCGCACATGTGTACAGCCTCCCTGTCATCACCATCACTCACTGAAATGGTGTGTTTGCTACCAAGGATGGATCTAATCGACATATTAGCATTACTTCAAGTCCATAGTTCGTGTTGAGGTTCACTCTCAGTGTTGTGTATCTTACGGGTTTGGATAAATGTATAATGACATAATATCCATTGTTATATCATTCAAAGTATTTTTACTGCCCTCAAAGCCCAAGCTCTTCTTATGTATCCCTGCCATTCACTTCCGCCCTGACACCGCTGATCTGTTGTGGCGTTTCCAGAATGTCATATAGTTAGAATCATACAGTGAAGCTTTTGAAGATTGACTTCTTTCACTCAGTACGAAGCACTGAAAGTTCCTCCATGCCTTATCACGGCTTGACAGCTCATCTTAATGCTGACTAATATTCTACTGTCTGGATGTACCACAGTTTTGTTTATTCGTTCTCCTACTGAAGGGCATCTTGGTTGTTTCCAAGCTTTTGTAATTATGAATAAATCCCCTATAGACATTTATGTGCAGCTTTTTGTGCAGACCTATGTTTTCAGCTTCCTTGGCTAAGTATCAAGGAGCGTGATTGCTGGTCATACGATAAGAGTGTGTTTAGTTTTGTAAGAAACTGCTTAACCGCATTCCACGGTAGCTGTGCCATTTTGCACCTCCACCAGCAATAAATGAGAGTCCCTGCGGCGCCACATCCAGGCCAGTACTTGGTGTTGTCTTTGTGCTGGGTTTTGGCCATTCTAATAAGAGCATAATAGTATCCCATTTTGTGTTGCATTTCTCTATGGAGTATGCTCTGGAACATCTCTCTATATGCTTATATAACATCTATATATCTTCTTTGGTTGAAGTATCAGTTAAGGTCTTTTGTCCATTTTTCAATTCTTTGCTTCCTTTCTAAATAATTGAGTTCTGGACATTGACTATGAAAAATTAGATAATTTTGATTTCTAGGTGACATTATTTTTTCTTGATAGAGGACGTCCGTTAGCTTCTGGCTGGCTGCTAAAGCAAAGACACTAACAATCCCGTATCATCTTAACTCATTGGAGGATTGAGACGATTCAGATTAAGGTTCTTATTCAGAAGCCTGAGGTTTAGCAGTTGGTTTATAGTGCACCTCTTTGATAGATTTCCAGTTATTATCCCTTTAACTTCTTGATTCTGCCAAAAGGTCATCTCGTCTTCCCAGCCTCTCTCATCTTGAAAACATCTCAAGATGTTTTCAGATGCCTCCCTTGTCTGGATTCTTCTCTTCCAGACTTTGGCCCATCATTCTTTACTATGTTGAGAGCTCTTTCATGTCAGGTGGATTTAAAAATTTTATGTGTATGCTTTTCTAGTGAATTTCTGAACAGAAGAGTTATTCAACCATTACTGGAAAAAAGACTCTTCTACTGCTTCTCTTGGCTCATAGAGTTTTAGATATTAACTATGAATCTACGCTACAGAATATAAAAATTTACCTCTCTTAACCAGACATAACGTGCACACACACACACCTTTCTTTTCCTTGCACATTCCCCCTATATAATCATTTCATACATCTGGTTAAATTGCATTGCTCAGATTACTGACAATGTAAATATTGTTCTCTAGCTGAATTGTACCGTGAACTGTGACTGTATTTCCTTTTGCCCTTAAATTTAATAATTATCTCATTTTACTTTGGTTTGTTTTCTAGATATCTAGAACTAATTACCCCTCAAACATTCTCTGAAAAATGACTGCAAAATTTATTTTAGTATGAGCAAAGTAATCACTATTATATTAGTTCCTTGTTCATATATTATGCACATAGATGGTACGTATTACACATCATGCTTTTAGAGCCTTCCGAGTTCCTGTTCTGATCTGGAATGGTCACTCTCAAGGCTTGCCACATGGTTGCCTTCTTGGATTTACCTTCTCTCACAACCCAGAGGGTTCCCTTCACCTTTTTTTCTGTTTTTTGTTGTTGTTGTTGTTGTTGTTGTTGTTGTTTTTTAAGTTTTAATTGCCTTTCTTAGTTTCTTTCTTTTGGTGCAGCATATGATGCAGAGGCTAACTGAAAGGGAACATTTCATCCTTTGAGTGTTTTAAAACTTTGCATGTCCAAAAGTACCATTATTCTTCACTTTCATGTGATTGATGCTCAAAATTTTGTTGCTGTGGCACCATTTTGACTCCAGGGCCTCTGTCTGTGCCTGGTTCTTGTTCTTTTTCTTAAAGTTTGTAGGGTCTTTTCTTTGTGCCTCATGGATTCGGTTCAAGATGATCCCTGGTGGGGGTCTTTTTCTTTTCATTGTGCTGGGTACTTAGCCGGCTCTTGCATTCTTTTATTCTCCGAAATTTTCTTGTGTCATTTATTTGATCATTTTCCTCAGTTCGTTTTAGAATGAGACCTCGTGAGCCTCTCTAGTTAATCTTTAATTCTGACTTCCGTGTTTATCTCCTCATCTTTTATTTCCACCTTTAAGGAAATTTCTTAAACTCTGTCTTCTAAACATCCACTGATTGTTTTTCTATTTATCATATGGTATGATTTTGTGTATATTTTTTTTTCCAGGAGCCCTTTTCTCTTTATATAGTTTTCTGTTCCTTTGTGATGTAAAACTTTCTCATTTCTGTTTAAAGATAATAACGTTAGGGACACCTGGGTGGCTCAGTGGGTTAAAGCCTCTGCCTTTGGCTCAGGTCATGATCCCAAGGTCCTGGGATGGAGCCCCACATCAGGCTCTCTGCTCAGTGGGGAGCCTGCTTCCCCTCTCTCTCTCTGCCTGCCTCTCTGCCTACTTGTGATCTCTGTCAAATAAATAAAATCTTTAAAAAAATAAAGGTAATAACTTTAGTTTTTCAGTGATTTCTCCTGTCACCTGAATCATTGATTTTTTTCAAACTCATTTTTTCTGTTTGTTTTGCTATCTGTCATTCATGTTGAAGACTTTCCTTCAAAGTATAGTGGTCATTGGCTCTTCATTCATATTTGAGATTGAGTCCCTAAAAAGCTGCTTACAAGGTCTTAGTAAAATTGACAGGATTTATCAACCGGTAAATGGTTAAGTATTGCTTTTTTATTGAGGGACCAAAAAATTACCTGTAGGTCTTTTTTCTTGGTCCTGTGAGTTCTCCTAAAGAGGGATTCGCTCCTACTGACTTACAGATGTAAATCAGCTGCCAGTGTTCCGAGAGGCGGTGGGGTGGGGAGGCAGGGCGCCTGTCCATCTGCGCAGTCTCACTTAAGGCTCGTGTTTCCAGTTGCAGCCGTACTCTTGCTACGCCGAATACCCCTTTGGAGCCTAAAGGGGTATTGGAGCTCTGCTTCAAACTTGTGCAGAAATTAAGCTTCGAAATTCATCTAGGGGAGAAGAATGAGTGGTTACCTGGGAGTCTAACAGCTTCTCCAGGAGACTTTGAACCCACCTTCCCATTTTTCTGCTCTTTGTCCCACCTTGGCCTTCAGAAATACTTGAGGTCTCCAGTTCCTGAGCCTTTCTGGAATGCTCTCCTGCAGAGCACCTGGCTTCTAGGTGGCTGCTTCTGTGCAGCTCCTTTTCAGCTTTCTTTGTTCTGCTTAATGTTACAGAGATTATGCATTTGCTTTCCATTTCCTAAAATTTCATTATCCTTGCTCATCTAAAGTTATCTCTTTTTTCCTCTTTATCCTTATAATTCCTTAGTGTCCTTTCGGTGGGGCTACAGTTAGAGTATCGTGCTGAGAAGCAGAATTCTACCTTTCGCATTGTTCCCCATGGCTCCTTCACTTACCTGGTTAGATTGTGGTCTGCTGGTTCTGTAATCCTAACCATAGCTGGTATTTACTGAACCCAGGTGCTGTTCAGAGCATTACTGCCCATAAGGGAAGTGCTGTTACCATGCCTATTTCACAGATGCAGAAACCGAGGCTTGGAAAAGCAAAGTGATTTACATAGAGTTCAAAAAAAACCCAGAGTAATGCCAAGACTTAACCAAGGCAGCCTGAGTCTAGATCCTGTGTTCTTTTTTTTTTAAGGTTTTATTTATTTATTTGGCAGAGAGAGACACAGCAAGAGAGGGAACACAAGCAGAAGGAGTGGGAAGGGAGAAGCAGGCCTCCCGCTGAGCAAGGAGCCTGATGCGGGGTTTGATCCGAGGACCCTGGGATCATGCACTGAGCCGAAGGCAGCCGCTTAACGACTGAGCCACCCAGGCGCCCCTAGTCCTGTGTTCTTAACCATTATTCTGTACTGCTTCCCTACACTACACTGCTAAATGCTCTTTATATATAAAAAAAAAAAATTAAAATAGTTCATGACGTAAATAGATTATCTGCCTGAAGTTATATGGTGTTCCATACATGCATATATCCTACACACACATACACACAAAAACTCACACATGTTCTTGGTATCTTGACATAAGAATTTTAATGTTTCAGATAAAGGTTATTTTGCACATAAAAATAAAGTATTTCCAGGGCAATATAGTTTGCTTTATTTATATATCAGAATCTATGCCCATGTATTATATGCAACATGTATTAGCTATGCTTGCTGTTTGCCACCAACGTAGCTACAACGCGGGCAAGATTTTTAGCAACACTTTATGTTTGTATTGTTTCCTACTCACCCTTCTCAATATGCAATGTAAATAATATATTTATATTCCAAGTAGTATATTTCTATTCCACTTTTATGATAGTCTTCTAGCAGAAATATAAGTATAAGAGATAGACTTGGTCAGACATTCTCAAAATAGAATAGTCTAATTCAAACTGAGTGAGATCAAGCTTTTATTTTTAGCTTTTCCATTTATCTTCTATCTTTGGAGAATGGAGATAGAGCCAGTTGAGAAGCACATAGTCTCCTTGGACATTACTTATCTTACATCATAACTCATACATTTGCCTGTAATGGACTAAGGCCATTAGGGAGAACCATATTTGGAGAAGTTAGAGGTGCATTAGAGATATAATTTAGGATTCATTTTGGCAACAAGTCTAACCTAAAATGATTTCAGAGTCACAATGCAATAGGAGACTACTCCAATCACAAAATAAACCTTAAGTTTAACTGCAGAGCATAAGCTTATATCCTTTCCTTGAAACAAAAAGCTTGTGGAAGTTTTAACTTGAAAATGTGTATCTTCTAGAAATAGCCTTAATGTGTATCCTAAGAGTCAAAAGATTGGGGTGAGAGAGAACATGATTCTTTAATGAGATCTGGTAACTTCAGGATCTATGTTTAGTTATTTCTTTACTAGCCAGAAAAGAGTCATACATAAACAATGTTTTAGAATTTTTCACTTCCCAGCTGTTTTCTAATTTTAAGAAGTACTTTGCTCACATTGTAAATCAAAATATTTCCATATGAATTAGTGTATTAAAAATGAATCAATATAAATATTGCAAGGTATATAAACCTTAGAAGATTGATAATTTTGACTAAATAAAACAAATACTATGACTTATACAAGTCATAAAACACCACCTTAAACAAAATTAAAAGGAAACCACAAACTAAAAAATATTTTGAATGAAGGGCTACTATCTATCATATAGAGAGTTTTTATATATCTGGATGAAAATAGTATATCCTTTAAAAGAAAATTATACTGAAGATGCAAATTTTATAGATACAAAATTCACAAATAAATGCCAATACCCAATAAACATGGAAAAATGTACAGATAACAATAACATACATATCAAAACCAAAACAAACTACTGATTTCGCCTGTGCAGTGGTCACATGGTGATGGGAAGGGTGTGGCATAAGAGTCCCTCTTGAGTCACATCCTGCCGCTGAATGTGTGAATTAACATGACTCTCTGTTGTTTTGCTTCCAAAGCCCACATCTCTTTTTTCCTCTTAAATGAATAGACTTGATATTTCTACAGTAGTTTCAGATTTACAGAAAAACTGAACAGAAGCTGTAGAGAGCTTCCACAGACTCCCTTTGCCCCCACCCTACAGTTTCCCGTGTCCTTCCCGTCTTTCATTACTGTGCATGTATCACAAAGGATGAGCCAATATTGATACATTATTATTAACTAAAGTCCGTCGATTATATTGGAGTTTCCCCTTGTGTTGTACGTTCTGTGGGTTTTGACAAGTGTATCATCACGTGTATACACAATTGCAGTATCACTAACAGTACTTTTACCACCCTACAAGTGCCTTGTTTCTCACCTAATCATCACTCCCTTCCTTCCTCTGAACCTCTGATAACCGGTGATCTTTTAACTGTCTCCACAGTTTTGCCTTTTCCAGAATGTCATAGAATAGGAATCATTTAAGATGTGGTCCTTTCACAGTGGCTTCTTTCACTTAGTAATATGCTTGCACAGTTCCATGTCTTGTCATGAATTAATAGCTCATTTCTTTTTGTCACCGAATAATATTGCATAGCATGGATATACCACAGTTTGTCTATCCACTCACCTATTAAAGGACATCTTGAAAGCATCTAAGTTTTAGAAGTTACGAATAAAGCTCCCATATGCATCCAGATGTATGGTCTGCATCTACATTTGTTTTGTTTTGTTTTGTTTTGCATGTGGATGTCCGGTTGTTGCACCATTTGTTGAAAATACAGCCCTTTCTCCATTGAGTTGCCTTTGCTGTTTTGTTAAGGATCAGTTGCCTATATTTGTGTCTGGCTCTTTATCCTGTTCCTTTGATTTATTTAATTCATCTTTTACCAGTGCCACGCTTGTCTTATCATGGTAAATGGGCTCTTGTCAGTTGTCCAACTTTGTTCTCCATCAATATTGTATTTGCTATTCTGGGCTTTTTTTGCCTTTCCATATGAACTGTACAATCAATTTGTCAGGATCCTCAAAACTTAAAAATTACTGGGATTTTGGTTGGGATTACATTGAATTCATAAATCAGATTGGAAAGAACTGACATCTTAACAAGAGTGAGTCTTATCCATGAATATGGAATATCTTTCCACTTATTTAGCTCTTTGATTTTTATGTCTGAATTTTATAATGTTACTCATATAAATCTTGTACATATTTTGTTAGATTCATACCTAAGTATTTACACTTTTGGTACTAATATAAATGGTATACTGTTTTTATTTATTTTATTTTATTTTATTTTATTTTGGTATACTGTTTTTAATTCTTAAATTCCAGTTTTTCATTGCTGATATGTGGGAAAGCAATTGACTTTTACATAATAATCTTGTATCCTGCCACTTTGCAATGATCTCTTATTTGTTCCAGGAGTTTTGTTGTTATTGTTGATTCTCTGAGATTATCTACATAAAGGGTCCTATCATTTGTGAAGAAAGACAGTTTTAATTCTTCCTTTGCAAATCTGTATACCTTTTATTTCTTTTCTTTTTGAATAGCTATAACTTCTGGGATGATTATTTTTTAATGATTTATATATTTGACAGAGCACATGCACACAAGCAGGGGGGAGAGGGAGAGGCAGAAGCAGACTCCCCACTGGGCTAGGGGCAGGACATGAGGCTCAATCCCAGGACCCCGAAATCATGTTTCATTTTTGGTTCGTGCGTTCTTCAGGAGTGTACTGGTTTATCTGCAATCATTTAGGAATTTTCCAACTATCTTTTTCTTTTTTTTCTTGAGAGAGAGAGAGAGAGAGAGAGAGAGGGAGAGAGAACACAAGTGGGGTGAGGGTCATAGGGTGAAGCAGACTCCCTGCTGAGCTGGGAGCCCGACGTGGGACTCAGTCCCGGGACTCCAGGATCATGACCTGAGCTGAAGGCAGACATTTAACAACTGAGCCACCCAGGCGCCCCCAACTATCTTTTTGTTATTGGTTTCAGGTTCAATTCTATGTGTAATCCTAGAGTAGACATTGTATGATTTTTATTCTTTAAAAATTGTTCATGTGTACTTGTAGCCCAAAATGTGGTCTATCTTGAGGAATGTTCCATATACGTCAGAGTACGTGCTCTGCTATTTTTTGGATGAAGTAATCTATAGATGTTAATTATTCCAATCGACTGCAAGTGCTGTTCAGTTCAGCTCTGTCTTTGCTGACTTTCTGCCTGCTGAATTTGTCCATTGTTGACAGAGAGTTATGGAAGTGCGGTTGGCTGTAATAGTGGATTCATCTTTTTCTCCTTGCAGTTTCATCAGTTTTCGCCTCGCATATTTTGATGCCCTTCTGCTAAGTGCATACACATTAAGGATTGTTAGATCTTCTTGGAGAATTGATCCCTTTATCACCATGTAATGGCCCTCTTTTCCTTGCTCAGAAGCTTGCTCTGTCTGCAATTAATGTAGCTACTCCAGCTTTCTTTTTATTAGTATTAGCATGATATTTCTTTCTCCATCTCCTTACTTTTAATCTATATGTGTCTTTATTTGTAAAGTAGGTTTCTGACAACGTATAGTCAGTCCTGGTTTTTGTTGCATCCTGACAACCCCTGTCTTTTAATCAGTATATTTGGAGCATTGATATTTAAACTCCTTCCTCATATAACTAGGTTAATATTATCATGTTTGTTACTATTTTCTTGTCATTGTTTTTGTTCTTATTCCTATTTTTGTCTTTTACTCTTTTTCTGCCTTTTGTGGTTTTAATTGAGCATTTTAAAATAGAATGTTAGGGGGCGCCTGGGTAGCTCAGTTGTTAAGCCTCTGCCGTCAGCTCAGGTCATGATCCCGGGGTCCTGGGGTCAAGCCTTGCCTTGGGCTCCCCGCTCAGCAGGGAGCCTGCTTCTCCCTCTCCCACTCCCCCTGTTTGTGTCCCCTTTCTCCCTGTGTCTGTCTCTGTGAAATAAATAAATAAAACCTTTAAAAAAATGTTATTTTCTCTCCCTTCTTAGCATATAAATTATATTTCCTTTTTTCCTTTTTAGTGGTTGTCCTAGAATTTGCAGTATATATTTACAACTAATCCCCATCCACTTTGAAATGACACTACCTGTCATGGGTTGTACAGGGACCTTATAATAACAAAATAGTCCTATTTCCTCCTCCTTGTCCCTTGTATCAAGGTGGTCATTCATTTCACTTATCCCTAAGCATGTGTATATACACATATATTTTGTGTATATTATTATAATTTTATGTATTATAATATTATTATGCATTATTCCTATTATTATTTGAACAGACTGTTGTTAGAGCAATTAAAAGAAAGTTCTTTATTTTACCTTCTTTTATTCTTTCTCTAAGGATCTTCCTCTCTCTATGTAAATCTGAGTTTCCGACCTATATCATTTTCTTCCCCTCTGAAGAACTTCTTTTAACACTTCTTAGAAGGTAGATCTGCTGACAACAAATTCCCTCGATTTTTATTTGTTTGAGAATCGTATTTCTCCTTCACTTCTGAAAGATAATTTTTCAGGGTATAGTTCTAAATCGGTGGGGAGGTTTTATCTCAATATTTTAAATACTTTACTCAAGTCTCTTCTTGCCCGTGTGGTTTCTGAAGAGAAGTCTGATGTAATACTCTGTTTTCTCCCTCTGACTTCTTTAAAAACCTTTTGTCTTTGATTTTCTGCAGTTTGAATATGATAGGCCTACGGGGAGGTTGTTTTTAGTGTCTGCATTGTTTGATGTATCATGGGGTTCCGGATCTGTTCTGTCATTAATCTTGGAAAATTCTCAGCCATTATTACATCTATCTTTGTTCTATTTCTTTCTCTCTTTTCCTTGTGGTACCCCCAGCATGTGTATGTTACACCTCTTAGGTCCCACAGTTCTTCAACTTTCTGGTCCATCTTCTTAATTTTTTTTCTCTTTGCATTTCAGTTTTAGAAGTTTCCATTAAAACTTCCTCAAGCAGGAGCACCTGGGTGGCTCAGTCAGTTGAGCACCGACTCTTGGTCTCAGCTCTGGTCACAACCTCGTGATTATGGGATCGGACCCCGTGTCGGGCTCTACACTCGGTGAAGAGTCTGGTTCAGATTCTTCCTCCATCTTCCTGCCCCTCTGCCCCTCCCTGCTCACATGCTCTCTTGCACACACTCTCAATTTCTCTCACTCTCTCTCTTATTCTCTCTAAAATGAACAAATCTTAAAAAAAAAAAAAAAAAATTTTCCTCAAGCTCCCTGATTACTTTCATGGTCATGTCCAGCCTACTGATAAGCCTATCAAAGGTCTTCTTCATTTCTTTTCAATTTTTTTCTAGAATTTCCTTTTGATTCTGTCCTAGAATTTCAGTTTTTCTGCTCACATGATCTGTTTTTGTATGTCGTCCACTTTTTCCATCAGAACCTTTAGTATATTAATCATGAAACTCCTAGTCTAACAGTTCCAGAATCTCTACCACATCTGAGTCTGGCTCTGTCTCTTCAGCTGCGTTTTTTTAATCTTTTTAGTATCAGTTTAATTTTTTGTTGAAAGCTGAACATGATGTACTGGGTAAAAAGAACTGAGAAATATAGAACTTCAGGGTGAGGGTGTTGTATTTATCTGGCTAGGAGTTAGACTCTGTGCGCTGATTGCTGTGGCTTTAGGTGTCGAAGGCTAAAATGTACTCTGATGTCCTTGTTTTCTCTCCCCTTTTGTCTTTGGGTTTCCCTAGAGATTTCTAAAATAAGGATTCCAGAAAAAAGGCAAGCTACTGGGGGCGCCTCAGTGGCTCAGTGGGTTAAAGCATCTGCCTTCGGCTCAGGTCATGATCTCAGGATCCTGGGATGGAGCTCTGTATTGTGCTCTCTGCTCAATGGGGAGCCTGCTTCTCCCTTTCTCTCTGCCTCTCTGCCTACTTGTGATCTCTTTCTCAGTCAGTCAGAACTCTTGACATGTTCAGCTGCGTGTTACCTGCGGTATGTCTGCAGGGTCAGGAAAGGAAGGGGAATGTGAGGGTCATACAATAGCATCAACACTTACTTGGCATAGATCCTAGAAAAGCAAAACCAATGTTCATTCAACAACCAACATATATGGCAGGTTTAACTCTACATTGGAGTTAAACTAATGTTAACTTAAAAAGTTAAACCTCCAGCTGAAATAGCTTGATGGTGATTGATGACTTTCTAGCCATGAGTGTCCTCCAGCTAAGACCACCTGCTCTCCAGAGCAATGGCTGATTATCAGTTGGTTTCCCCTTTTGAGGTGCCTTTTGGGAACATCTATAACTTTTATTATATTATAAATATTCATCAGGGAATACTTATATATCTGAAAATCATTTAAAATTATTCTCAAATACCAACTAACCTAGTCTGAAAATACTGTCTCTTTCCTCATAAGTATAATGCAGGGGGTGGGGACGCCTGGGTGGCTCAGTTGGTTAAGCAGCTGCCTTCGGCTCAGGTCATGATCCCAGGGTCCTGGGATCGAGTCCCACATCAGGCTGGGCTCCTTGCTCGGCAGGGAGCCTGCTTCTCCCTCTGCCTCTGCCTGCCTCTTTGTCTGCCTGTGCTCGCTCGCTCTCTCTCCCTCTGTCTCTTACAAATAAATAAATAAAATCTTTAAAAAAAAAATAATAATGCAGGGGGTGGTTAATTAATTCATCTCTAAGGAGTTCCTTACTTCTAAAGTTCTGTAGCCTTATAAAATTCAGCCCTTAAAAAGTATTGGAATTATTTTGCCTAGACATAGTTGTAAATATTTAATGACACAATGCACTATCCATACTACATTGTTAACATTTCTTTAAAAATGATTTAAAAATTGCCGTGTATAGTTTGAGCCTATGTGTGTATCCTCTAATTTATTAATATGGATATATAAAGAAGTATACACACACTTATAAATTAAATGTAATACTGTGTTGATTATTAATGAGTTATTCTTGATTATCCCTGAGTAGTAAGATCACAGGTGATTTTTGTTGTTCCTTCTTTCTCTTCCATAATTTTTACTTACCAGCTGAATTAATTTTACAATAGGAAACAGCATCTGAATCTTAAAAAAAAAAAAAAAGCCTACAGTGTTTGTATTATACATTGTTTTAATACAGCACTCTATGAAACCCACCACATTGAAGGAAGATCCAACAAGGGACCTGAAACAGCTGCTCCAAGAGCTGAGAAGTGTGATCAACGAGGAGCCAGCTGTGCCGCTGGGCAAGCCCGAGGAGGACGGGAGAACACCGTCCCTGGGAGTCTCCTACGCGGCTGTGTAAGGCTGGGGGGGATGCGGGACGGGAGAGCTTCTCTCCCGGGGTTCTCTGGGGGAGGGGCAGGTTTAACTTCCAAGAGTATCTGACCTCGCCAAGGAAAACAACATGAAAGTGGAAGGAGTGAAAGAGAAGTCAAGCAACGTGACATCAAGAGCAAATGATACAGTTATTATTCTGTCCAGAAGGAAGTCATCAAAGCAAGGCGTTACCCAAAGTTACATCGAGTAGTAATTTATAGTTCCCAACAGATTTCACATGCATAATCTTATCTGATTACCATAACAACTGTTTGAAACCAGACAGGGCAGGAGCTTTTATTTCCATCTTAAAAAGGAGAAAAACAAATTTCAAAAGGTTGAGTTGCCTGCAGCTACCCATTTCCATGGTGGAGCTAAACTAAACCCGTGAGGACTACATGACTCTCCAGATATAATCTAATAGGAGAGTCCATGGTTCTCTAGAGATTCATGCCAGTGACATATACCAAATGAATAGAAGGTCACACCTGAAAAAGATTTCCGCCAGTTCTCCAGCCCGTCCCTGTATTACCTGCAGAAATCAATGAGATTCTCATGTTCTTTTCAAATACTGTTTCAAAATTTTACTGTGTATTATTATTAGATTAACTGAAAGCATTTTAACACAGTAAACACTAAATTTTGGTATAATAATATTAATTGTATACTAGCCATTAGTATTACAACAACCTTTTGTAATATTCATTTTCTGGTTGTATGATAAATATCTAAAAGTAATGCTTTCTAAAATAATACTTACATATCAGCAATCTCCAGTTTTTTAAGATGTTTAATTAGTCTATGTTAACCTGAAGTAGTTAAATATTAGCTGGATTTATTTGGTATTTATTAATACTATTATTAATAGTAATAGTAAAATAGTAAGCACAGCCAGCCCAGTTACCTAGCATAACATTGCATTCTCTGAATCACGTGTCAGAAACATTCCATTGGCCACTCCACTGAGGAATACATGTATGTACAAAGCAACATACATGCCTTGTAAGGCAGGGCAATATTTATTATTAAGTTCATTTGACAGAGGAGTTAATTTGGGCATAGATTGTATTGTCTTCTCCTATGAAGCAAAGAGGCAAAACCAAAAGTAAAAGTTGGAGCCCAGGCTCCCAGCACTAATCATTCCACAAAGATGACCGTGATTTCTTGATCAGGTGATTTCCATCACGTTAGCCACTAATTGTGGGCCTAAATTATATTGGATTGTATTGAATATGAATATGTTCATGAATATATTTGGTCCCTGCCTTTAAAGAATGCATGTTAATTTGCTATAATTCTACAAATGACCTTGTTACCAAAGCCTAAACTCAGCTTAAAGCTTTTAAGAGTCTGTGAAAGCATTTCTGACCTGATGAATTCCAGGGGCAGCCTTCTGCAAAATTTGCTTGGAGGCCTAAAATCTGCTGTTGTGCTTTCAAGAGCAATTGATTGTTCTAAAAATACATGGAATCTGGAAATTGTTTTGTATAATTAACTGAGAATTATATTTATACAGAGATGTTAGAGAAAGAGATTGCATAACTGAATCAAGCCTGAGATTAGAGATATGCCATAGGTAAGAAGAATCTGAGATTCTGATCTAATTAATTGTCCAGTAATTTTTTTATGTTTCCAGGTAACTTAGGAAGTCTGGACAGTTTATGTGGGAACCGATGGGCATTTGGGCATTGAAAGCAAGCTGTTACATTAACTGAAATTAAATCAGATTTCAGTATATATACATACAGTGTAATGTATTTTCTAGAAATCAACAGGAATTTTTTTGACTTATCTTAAATTTTGCTGCTGTTTACCCATAGGAAGATATTTACATGGTATACCATACCATACATGGAAGATTTTTTTCCTACATCTTACACTCATTTACAATGGTTTACCTAACTTTTGAGAGGAAGGTAGTCTGGAAGGAAAGTCTAACAACCTCCAGTACAGGATTTTAAGAACCCCCACAGAGATCAATCCTATTTTCCTCAGTAATTAAAGAGCTAAATTTTAAAATGAGATCCTAAAAAGAGCATAAAGAAATGAAATCCATAACCCCTCAACAGAGACGTCTTTTTTTTAGCCAAGGAGGAAAAAAAATCTAATACTGATCTGTTATCCATGTAAGACAAGAAGAACGTGGCTCACAGGTCCTCATCACCTCCTCGCCCGCTGCTGCATCAGGCCCCGTCTCTCTGTCTGCCCCTGCAGCCCCTCCCCAACTTGTCACCAGCCTGCTTGACTCCCACAGTGCGCTCTAACCAAAAAAGACTGCTCCTGGCTCCCAAAAGGAGTCCATTCCTTTCGTCTTCAAGGTCTTCTTTACATGTTTTACCGCCTGGAAGAGCCAGCGCCCCAGTCTCACTCTTGAATCTGCATTGGTGTAAAAGCAGGGTTCAGAGGAACAACACAGTTTCATCACTAAGTAAAAATAACACCGTGTACCCTTCGTTTCTCTCACCCTTCTGCCGACAGAAGCAACAACTCATTAAGGGACTCCACTGAAGGCAGCAAATCCAGTGATACCCTCAGCAGGTGAGAAATGATCTTATCAGTCCCTGGCTATATGAGAGTCCCCGTGTCTACTACTTACTTATTAATTCGATAGCTGGTTGGACCCCCGCGATGTGCCACCCTCCAGGCTAGGTCCGTAGAACGTAACAGTGGGCAGGACAGACATGGGCTTACAGTTTTAACATCTGTTTATTGATTGCCTGGGAAAAAACCTTACTTTTATCTTTTCTATTTCACCACCTGAAAAAAAAAAAGATCAGAGTCTTTCTCCTGTCGTGAGACTATGAAAATGAATTCTGTTTAAATCCAGCTGGGTGGAGCCTAATTCATTGCTGTATCTCCAGCATCAGCCGTATTGTCTGACACAGAGCACAGAGTAGTTGTTTGATAAATACTTGTTTAGTGAATGAATGAAGACAGTATTTTATATGTATATATGTGTATATATATATACATATATATATATATATATATATATATAACAAAGACAGTATTACCAATATTTTCTTACTGTCTCTACTGCTTTGTCAATATATACAACGAACTTGAATCTTTCTAAACTAGATCCTTCTCTTTAATGAGTTTTGATTTTCTTCTCACCAAGGTATAGAACCTATTAGTAATATCTACAGCTATCTATGGCACATTTTTATTTTTTACATTTTCTGGATCTTTTGGGGCTTATTTCATTTTGTCTCTCTGACTTGGTTTTTGGCTTAGGCATTATTATATCCATATATAGACTAGAAATGAAGACTCAGATTGCTTACCCAACTTGCCAGAGTCATGTAGCTTTGTGAACAGGGGAGTCAGATTAGAACTCTGGTCTTGCTGGTTCCTGAGCTCAGGTGCGTGACCACGTCTGTGTACCTGGACTAAGCTCCTTGGGGAAGAGCACAATTCTAGGCATGGGGCACCGAGGGGCCGCTCCCCTAAGATATGTAAGCTCTGCTGTAGTTTTTCTACGACCAAAAAACCTATTTCCTTCAGCAATGATTGTAAAGAGAGAGATTAGGGAGAAAAAGCTGGACTTGGCCCCTTCCTGCGTTCAAATGGGAAGAAGAGGTTTTCTTCCTTCCTTTCTTCCTTTCTTTTTTAAGATTTTATTTATTTGAGAGACAGAGCACACAAACAAGCAGAGGCTGGCAGGGGGAGGGAGAGAGAACTGAAGGCAGACGCCCCCCTGCTGGGGGTGTTGATCTCCAGACCCCCAGATCATGACCTGAGCCCCAACTAGGAGCCGAACGCTTAACCAACTGAGCTGCCAGGCACCCCAGGAAGAAGAGGTTTTCAGATATTTCACAGAAGCTCCGAAAAGTATGAAACATACTCGAAAATTAAAGATGCATTTAACTACTCTCTACTGTGGTAAATTGGCTATTGAAAAACTTCACACATAAGAGGAGAAAAAAATACAACAGTTGCTGTTTCACTACAACATTTCACTGTCATTGCGGCATCTTTGCTTTACTCAACAAAATAAGTCGGTTCTCCAGAAAATGTCTCAGAGATGAGGCTCTCAGAGTAACTCAAGCACAAATCCCCATACAGAGGAGCTCGTGTCTTTAATGTTTTATTCCGTTCTGGGGATAAGGACTGTGTTGATTTAACTTGAAGGGTGGCCACGGAACAAAGGCCATCATTCTGCAAACCCCCCCCCCCCCCCCGTGTCATCTGCTGTTTCTGCGAAGGGCCCCCTGCTTTCCAGAGCGCCTCTGCTTAAATCCTACCATTATCTCCGGTTCTTCTTTCTCTTCTGTCTCGTTTCTCTCGTCACCAGATCTTATCACTTTCAACTCCGAAGCAGTTCTCAACTCCATTTTCTTCTTTGTACATCCTCTCGGACGGCCTGCTTCCCTTCCCTGAGACGGCTCTAACAAAATCAGCGACTCTAACCAAAAACAACACAGATGTATCTCTCTCCCATTTCCATCAGCGCCACCGGGCGAAGTCCCCATGTCGGCAGGGCCTGACCCCTCCCGAAGCTTGTGGGGTTAATCCGTCTCCTCACCTTTCTTCGGCTCCCGGAGCTTCATTCCTTGCGCCCCGGCTCGTGGCGTCTCCCTTCATCTCCGCGCACAGCACAGCGCAGCATCTCCGCATCCCTCCGTCGGCCGCGCCTGCCCCATTGTCTTCTCTCTTCCGAATGAAACCTCCCCCGGCCTCCTGCCTTAGGATATGGTGGGGATAACCTCCCCGACAACCCAGGGTAAGCTTCCCACCCAAAGACCCTTGATTTCCTGGCATCTGCCCAGTCTCTGGGACACTCGCAGGTTCTTGGTACTCAGAAGCGGACAGACGTGGCCACCACGACTGAGCCTGCCACTCTGCGTTCGGTCTTGTTCCCTTATTAGGCCATTGTGGTGGCCTTGACAGTGTTCAGTGTGGATGTTTTTAAACATCTCTTCAACGTCTCTTGCGCGTTCGTCCCTGCTGTGTATCAGCTTCAAATGGATCTGCTTAAAGCACACCTCAGACTATGTCCGTTTCCCAGCCCCCAAACCTTCAAAGCCCCCCCCCACTGCCCTACTGCAGCGGCAACCGCCCTGAGAGTGACGCCTCCCCACAGTATAGCCGTGGCCTTCCTTTCCAGGAACAAACTTACTGGTCTCGGGCCCCCTTTGTGGTCACCAATATTGAAGATTCCTGAGAACTTTTGTTTGTACAGGTCGTTTCTATTGCTATTCCGAGTATTGGAAAATAAGTTTTCCTATTAAGCATTAAAACAGTTTGATATACATTTAGAAATAACTAAGTATATTACATGTTAACATAATGGCATTTTAGGTTAAAAACTAATTTTTTCAAACAAAAAATTGTTGAGAAGGCATTGTTTTACAGTTTAATGTTTGGCTTAATAGAAGGCAGCTGGAGGGGCACCTGGGTGGCTCGGTGGATTAAGGCTCTGCCTTCGGCTCAGGTCATGATCCCAGGGTCCTGGGACTGAGCCCCGCATCGGGCTCTCTGCTCAGCAAGGATCCTGCTTCCCCCTCTCTCTCTGCCTGCCTCTCTGCCTACTTGGGATCTCTATCTGTCAAATAAATAAAATAAAATATTAAGAAAAAAAAAGACAGCTGGACGCTCATATCTGCACCTGCATTTAATCTATTGTGAAATCAGATATCATGGAGCCTCTGGGAAACTCCACTGTATACTTATAAGAGACTGAAAATTAAAAATCAGGCCATATCTTGGTGGTATTACAGTGAAAACGGTGTTGACATCACAAACGTCCTTCAAGGGAACTACTGCCATCGTATTCTTACACCGTTACCCAAACCACAGAGAAGAGGGTGGTTTATTCCAACTTGTGGATTTAAGTAAGTCTGATAGTTCTGTGAAGTGATACTACTATTGCCAAGAGAGTTTCCTTTTTTTGTCTTTTTTTTTTTTTTAATTTTTAAAATAAGTTACTAAGATCGTGTCTCTTAGAATTGCTGAGAGAAATACTGGGTTTGATAGCTAATACTACAAAAAGTGAATCTTATAACCAACATTATTACATTTCTCTTCTGCAAAATGTTCATGGGTACCGAATGCATGAAGATGATGCAGCTTGGGATCTCCCTCTTCGGGCGTTGTAGGATTTCTGGAAGTTAGGATCAAAACTGGCATCTTTAGTTTATATTTGTAAGCTCTCACTCTCGTGCGTTAGCGTCCTCCTGTCCGTGAATCTCAGCCCTGTGTTGGTGGAGTGGAGTGTTTGCATGACGGTCCTTGTGCTTGCAGAGAGCCTGTCACATTGCACACGGGAGACTTGGAGGACCCATCCAGCTGCTTCACGTTCCCGTCCACAGGTGAGTAGGCAGGGAACGCGCGGAAGCTGGGCCGGCCCCCCTCCCCCGCCCCAGTCGGCTTCATCCTCGACGGAATCGTCCCTTCAACAGACCAGGCGGCTTCTCTCCTCAGGCCTTTACACCACTGTTCCTCGTGTGTTGCCGATTCCTCAGCTGCACTAAAGCCGCCGCCCAGATGTCACTACCCCGTGAGACTACCCTTAACCACCCTCTGTAAAAACTGCAGCTCTGCCAGACTCCCACTCACCCTTTTTCTTTTTTTAATCACACTTAGTATTTTTTAATGTGTAACTTACTGATTTATGTTGTTCACAAAGATGACTGAGTCGGCACACGCCAGACAAAGCTGCCCGAGGGCAAATGCCTGCAATTGTTTGGTTTCCTGATGCATCCCGGGAATATAGCAGGTGCTCAGTAAATACTTACTGAGCGGATGAAAAGAAAGAATGGAGACAGATGGTTCTTTTCATAATTTCCAAAGAGTATGATCCTGTCTGTAAAATAGGGAGGCCAAGGAAGAAGTTGAAAGGAAACAGAATTTGTCGAAAAGCAAAATGGCGTAACAGAGGAGAAATGGAAGAGAAAAATAAAACCATGCCAGGGGAGAACCCTAGGAAAAGGAAGTAGGATAGGCATGACTGCGATCACGCAGACTCGATGGGCCTCTAGAGACAATTACAAAAAAAGATGAAAATAATTACAGACAGCATATTAGATTTGGAAGGTATAATTAGTCTTCCTATAGAAGAGAATAAAACGAATGAGAAAGAATGAAACTGAAAATGATAGTAATTCACCAAAAGTTTAGCTATATATCTGGCCAGTAGTACTGTAAATACAGAAAATTGAGGTATGAAGTGAAAGAGATCGGAGAAAGATAAGTTTCTGCACTTTCTTGTTATTATTTTTTTATAGAAGATTGTAAATCTATATCTAAAATCAAAACATAGTTTGTTTTTTTTAAAGATTTTGTTTATTTCTTTGACAGGCAGAAAGGCAGGCAGAAAGAGAGAGAGGAGGAAGCAGGCTCCCTGCCGAGCAGAGAGCCCGATGCGGGGGCTCGATCCCACGACCCTGAGATCATGACCTGAGCTGAAGGCAGAGTCTTAACCCACTGAGCCACCCAGGCGCCCCAAAACATAATTTTAAATAAATGAAAATTATTAATTTTTAAATGAACCATAATTTATGAGAACTCTCTTACAAACTACTATTTTGAAGAATAATAGTCTTTATTTGAAGTTAATGCTTCACTTGCATGTTTCCACTGTTGTTTTAATAATTACCCAGGAGAACGCAGCATATCCTTGCCTTGTTAGATGAAGATCAATGAGTGCTTTTACTTTTTTGATTGTGCTGTGAGTACTTCAGAGCATGTTGATTCCATTTTCTGTCTTTTCAAATTGTATACAATTGTTGTCACATATATATTTTAATTATACAGGTGACTACCACAGTGGATAATTTGCACCATTTTTACAGTTAATATCCATTTAGACAAACCCACATACTCACACTTTACTTTCTATCTGGTATCATTTTATTCTTGTGCCTTAAATTTTTCCTTTAATGGAAGTCTGCTGGTGATACCTTCTCTCAGTTTCCATTTTTCGGAACTTGTCTTTATTTCATTTTCACCTTTGAAGAGTATTT
This sequence comes from Mustela nigripes, assembly GCF_022355385.1. Classification (NCBI taxonomy): domain Eukaryota; kingdom Metazoa; phylum Chordata; class Mammalia; order Carnivora; family Mustelidae; genus Mustela; species Mustela nigripes. The sequence continues at coordinate 263,955,268 of NC_081557.1, read as the reverse complement.
TTGTTGAGTATAGAATGTCAGGTGGACATTTTTCCTTCACTTTGAAAATATTCTATTGTTTTCTGGCTTCCGCTGTTTCTACTAAGGAGGCTGTTCTAAGTTTAGTTGTTGCTCATTTAAATGTAATCTGTCCTTTTTGCCCTTTTGGCAGCTTTAGGATTGCTTTGTCTTTGGTTTGTTTTTTGAGGATTTTTTTTTTTAAGCAGTTTTTATTGATAAGTCCAGGTGTGGTTTTCTTTAGGTAAGAAGAGCCTGTTTGGGGTTTGGAATAATGCTGTTGAAATCTGTGGTTGTCTTGGGCCTCCATTATCCAGACCTCATGGGTCTACATCTATTACTTGTATCTATGATCTGTATTTTTTTTCTCTTGGTTTTCTGCCATGTCATTTTGTCCCCTTCTATGCCTGGCTATTTTTATTGTATGATAGACATATTTGAAAAATTATACAGATAGTCTGAGGCCTAGAATGAGGTTACCTTCTTCCAGATAGCATCCGTGCTAGACAACCAAGAACTCCATACTCCCAGATCCATTTAATCCAGTCAGGAATTAAGGTCATTTAAAGCTGGGCCTCGGGATCCCCAAGGGCAAGTCTTACTCCTTTGCTGTTCGAACCCGAAGCCTTGGGTATTTATTAGGACCTCTCCTCACCACAATCACTTGGGAACATTTTCTCATGAAAGTTTGACTTTTTAAGAGGTGCTAATATACTATTTTTAATTAATTCTCTCCTTTTGCTTTTGTTCTTGCCAAATTTTAGCAAGTCCGTCTGTGAAAAATTCAGCTTCTCGATCATTCCATTCGTCTCCTAAGAAGTCCCCGGTTCACTCACTGCTGACTAGTTCGGTTGAAGACTCAGTGGGTTCCACACCCCAGTACAGATCCACGAAACCTGTGCATTCGTCTGACTCTGTTAAAGGTAAGAGCGATCTGGTGCCACTGAGGAGACTGACTTCCTACCCTGGTGAGTTCAAAGTTATTTTCCACAATCAGAATTAGTAGGATTTCGCATGGTGTCCTTACGATGCCGTGTACCTGAAGTGGGTCTCATTTAAATGAAATAGCTCTTGTGCGTGTGCACACACACGTGCACGACGCTCACGCCCTCTCCTTAATAAATAATATTCTACGTGGATATTTTCTCTTTCTTTCTCTGACATGAGTAATGAAATTTCCCTTCCTATTTTACTATAAGATTTGGAGTCTTTTTTTTTTTTATGCTCTGACTTTTCTTACATTCTCTAAAACCATGGCTCTCTCCCGTCTCCGCCTTTGTAAGCGCAAGTATCTCTCATACAGACTTGTCAAAAATGTCCTCATTTTCAAAATTTCAAGTTCATTTGTTGTTTGCTAAGACAGATGAGAAAAATGGTTTGATTTAGGTTACAGTGCGTGACTAATAAGTGGATGCTAGGTATTGCAGGACATGTTGGACTGAACTTGGGATGTTTTTCTCGTGCACGACGGCCACGCAGACACCGCGGTGCTCTCCGGCTTCGCTCCGCTTGGCACGGGACCAACTGGGCAAGTTGTTGCATCACTGATCAGTCAGTTCTTAGTCTTGAGAAATCTTCTGCCTCACACTTTCTAGATTCCCCCCAAAATAGGAACACCAAAACCTAATCACAGATTTTAATACATTTTCTTTTTCACTTTTTTCTGCATTTTGTTCCTCCTTCCTCTCTTATATTTATCCTTTAGTATTTTTAAAAAGCAGCAAATTCTTTCACTACTAGAGCTGTGACTTGGCAGGAGTATAACAACGCATCTGGTCACCTCATCATTAATTCATGATTACATACTAGCATGGCATTTTTTTCTATTTTCAGATACTCGTCAAACATCATGTATTATTCATGTGAAAACTCTCCGAGTAACTGTTTTTCATCCTTTTGAACTAAACTAATTCTTAGGTGATTGCCTTCAATACCACCATCTATATGGAAAAGGTATTTTGTTGGTAGGAAAATGAGCCACCAGAAAAATATTCTCAAGATTATGCAGCAATCAGGGACTAAGATCAAATTAAAACTTCAAGATTGCCAATCAGTCTTTTTTGAGACTGGCAAAACTTAGTACACTTCTTAGGGTTTAGCCGACATGCTTCTAGCCCGCTTCACCTGCCGCCACCACATTGATTCCAGGGTCACTGTGGCCACGTCAGCGTCTGCACCGTCTCTCCCGCTTATAACACTGTCCTCATTCCGGGCACAGCCGCTAACATGGGCACTTGGTCTCACGCACATTCAAAATCATTGCCGTGGTCAGTATTAAATCTTTCTCTTCCAAATCCTACATAAACGGAACTACTCAGGATTGGAATGAAAATCTGTAATTCATAATGCAGAAGGTATCATTAAATTTAAAGTATTCTTCTCATTCTTCCCATTTAATGTTATGTAATTAAATCCTAATAAATCAGATTAGTTTGAAAGAGTCATATTAGCTAGTATTGCTATATTTAAACACTTTTTTTATGTCTTAAAGTTTCCAATATTTTAAAGGAAAGCTTGTTTAACCTGTAATTGGAAGATTTCTAAAATACCGAATAAACTTTTAATATCACATCTAAGCAATTTTCTAATAGCTTCACAGTCTCAGCCAATAGAAACAACAGGAAAAACGTGCAGGAAGCTTCAGAACAGACTGGAAAGCTTGCAGACTCTTGTAGAAGATTTACAGATGAAGAACCAAGGTACTGTGCACATTTCAGACAGAGCTTCCTGGCTCGAAAGAATCCTCGCCTTCCTTTTCTGTTAAACCTCCTACCTAGAAAGCAGCCGAAGAGGATACTGAATAAGCAATTTGGAAACCCTAGCCAAATAGTGAAGGTCTTAGCCACGACCAACCCCGGCATTCATTGTGCAGCCCCGGGCAGGTCACCTAAGCCTCGCTCTACTCTGTCGTCTAATAGGGGTGCGAACGCTGCTGACCAAGCCCTCAGCAGGACAAGTTTTGAGCAGTTTTCACATGAGATTTGCCCACACACTGTCCTCCTTGTCCCTGTGAGGTGTGTATGAAAGCACTGGTGTGTACACCAGTGTCCCTGTGAGGTGTGTAGCCAGGATAACATTGCAGTTGATAGCCAGAAGGCAAAAGAACCTCATTGTACCTTCCCCAGGATTTAAATTAGGGTAGGTGAGAAGAAACTGTGCCACCACGTGAATCGCTAGACAAAAGGAGAAACTACTTTTAAACGTGCTAAAGCTATGTGAATGAGAAACTTTCGTATTCTGCCGGTGGGAGGCAACTTTGGGGGCACAAGTTCTAAGTGGACGTTCCTATGCAGGTGGGAGCTTATGGATATGTTCCGGGATTTGGGAGCACTATCACGTTTTATGTTTTCCTGGTATAAATTCATGAATCCAGGAGCCTTTGTCCGAGAGAAATAATTTTGGAGTATACTTGTTATTCTGAGCCCATTGTTCCGTCTCTAGGGAGTATAAGTTGCTGGATGAAGGATAATAAATATTTTTCTAAGGACAATTCCTTCTCAAGTAAATTGAACCTTATTAAAAGTTGGAAGTTGTGCTTCGTGTTTATTGAGCACTTACTATGTGCCAGGCCCTGTACTCCGTGCCTGACTTCAGCTTTCTTGACGTGAGTCTCCCAACAGTGCTGGGAGGTGGGTACTGCTATCAGGTCCTTTTAAAGGAGGAAGCTGAAGATCACATCACAATCGGTCAGTAAGTTCTAAGTCACACACTGAGGAGTAGAGTGAGGCTTGGTCAGCAATTGCTGATTCCAAAGCCCACATTTTTTTAATATGCTAAGACTATACCAAATTGTTAGTAGGGAAAACTCCAAATCCCTTCTAATAATCCCAGATCCCTGTGTATGTACACCAAGAAAAGCATTTGATTTTAAGCTTATTGTGTTTTTTTAAAGGATGCATTATCTTATTGGCCCCATTTTACTCACATTTTTACTTCATTTCTGAGTATATATCTGAGTATATACTCAGTATAAGAATGTAATGATCCAAATGGGAGACATACTGTATCTTTTAAAAACTAAAAAGACCTTTTTATTTGATGCATTGTCTGGATGGAAAGTCTCTTGGAAATCATGAAACAGATATTTTGGAGAGAAATTTGGTAGCCTTTATCAAAATTTAAATTGTACATATGCTTTGACCCAGAAATTCCACTTTTAGCAATTAATTCAAGAAAAAAAATTGTATAGACACACAAAAGCCTGTTTACAAATAGCCTTGTTTGTAAATGAAAATAAGCAATTTTTAAATTTAAATTGAAGTAGCCAACATATGGTACATCATTAGTTTCAGAGGTGGTGGATCAGTTGCGTAGCACACCCAGTGCTCATCACATCTCGTGCCCTCCTTAACGCCCGTCACCCAGTTAACCCAGCCCCACCCGCCTCCCCAGCAGCCCTCAGCTTGTTTCCTGGAGTTAAGAGTCTCTCATGGTTTGTCTCCCTCTCTGACGACTTCCCATCCAGTTTTCCCTCCCTCCCCTTAGGGTCCTCCGCACTGAGAGAGCAACTTCTCTACTGAAGTGTGGCTCACAATGTTATCTCAGTTTCGGTGCACAACACAGCGGTCAGCTTCTCTGGGCTGTGCTCGCCTCAAGCGTAGCTACCATCTGTCACCCACCACGCAACGCCATTACAAAACCATTCACTCTGGTCCCTGCGCTGTACCTGCCATCCCCATGACTGATTCACTGTGTAGTCAGAAGCACGAGAAATCAACTTCTTAAAATCTTATTTACTAACATGTTGGTACATTTGTATAATGGAATACTGTGCAGTCATAACAAAACATGAGTTGAACTGGAAAAATGTTGACTTTTTTCTATAAGAACGACTTATACCACATATTTCCATTTGTGCAAAGCCAAGTGTGTGCACATGTGTGCTTGTACACGAATATACTCACCAAACAGTTTTCCGTGATGACCTCTGAGGGGGTTCAGTCAGCAAACTGGGGTAGCAGAGCCCAATACTGGCCCTCACCCTCGTCTCTCGTGGTACCCTTCTGAGGGGTTCAGCTTACTTCCAGTTAGTTGTACTGCTGCTGTAATAATTATGCTCACTTAAAACAACTGAAAGAGTAAAGATTTACCCTTATTAGCTCTTTAACATCAGTCTTTTCAAAAATATGCTACTTTGAAATGTTTAAGAACTTCCTGAGCTCAGAATGTATTTATTCCATAGTAGCAAGCTGACCTTTTAAGAAGCACATTATAGAATTTAAATCGGAGTAGATGTTGCTAATCTAACTTTGTTTTGTCAACATTTTCAGCAATGTCTTCAATGATCAGAAATCAAGAAAAGAGGATACAGAAAGTGAAAGACCAGGAAAAAATGTTACTAAAATGATACATTGTTTGCCTCTTGTTTACAGAGGAATGAGGCCCAATTAATTGTGGTGTTGCTTATAATTAGTGCCCTGTGTACTTTTTTCTTTTTATGTGAAAATTTAATAAAAGATACCCTGTCCTGTAAACTCTATTTTGAAATAAACTATTCTTGAATGCTCCCATAGTTAAACTTTACACCGTTCTGGCCAGACGTGAAAGAGATGCGCACCTTGTAAGGTATGAACCGGAGCTTGGACCAGTGTGCCGGAGTAATTATGTTTTCATTATCTTCACAGGTGCATAAGCAATACTTACTGTTTTCGGCTTTAAAAAAACAAACAAACCAGGAAAACCTGCATATGCAAGTAAAATATGCGGTATAAGGGCCAGAACAAAAGGACAGACTCCAGCGCACTGGCGGGGTTCCTCTCATGACCCTGAACTCACTGTTCCGTCTTTAGTGATGAGTGTCATCGGATAACAGAACCTTGGGGCCCCTACAAAACTTGTGGAAAGGTTTCTCTCTCACATATTAGTAACCACAAACAAAGAAAGGGGAAAAACGTGTTCTTCAGCCAGTGGGTATCTTCTAGTTAGAAACTGGCCTGGATTAGGTTTTCTCAGATTGGGGGATTTGTGCAAGTGTCTTCTAACCCCATTCGCCCGTTCTCTGTGGACACCAGCCAGCCGGCCTAGGAGTCGGCTCGATCCTAGCACCGGCGACCCGCGGTCAGTGCCAGATTCTCCGGGCTCCGGGGTTCAGCCCCCCCAAGACTGTCCCCCCACTTGAGATGCAGGCAGGTGGCTGGACCACCCGGGCTTCCAACCCACCTGCTCCGAATCGGGGTTCCCCGCACCCACGCCTCCGTTTCTCTGATTTGCTAGAACAGATCACAGCACTCAGCAAAGTGTTTTACTGAGTGTTACCCATGTATTTGCAAGGAAGCAGCCGCGGAGCGGCGAACTGGGAGAGGCACGGGGCAGAGTGAGACAGTCCCGTCGGTGAAGACTTCATACCCTCTCGGGCACGTCGCCCTCCCAGAAGCTAGATGTGTCTGCCGACCTGGAAGCTCTGCAGTCTCCTCCAGGCCTTGATCCTCCACCCGCCACCCGCCTTGTCCCCTTAGGGGAGCTTTCAGCCGCAGCCCTGTAATCAGTCTCTCTGGTCTTCCTGCCCAGACCGCAGGACAGTGTGGCGGGCGGACGGCCGTGCAGAACAGTCCACACTCCCGGGCACTGCGCAGATCTCCGGACGCCCGGCTGCCCTGCAGGGGCTCTCGGGTCCCGCCTCTGCCCTCACGTCTCCTGACGGGTTCTCACTGGTCAGAGCAGTGTGTGGCCAGAAGCTTTACTAAGCCTTTGTCTCTCCTCACTTCACGTCCCCTGCCATGAGCTGGGTCCGGTGGGCAGGGAGGTCCTAGAGGACGCAGAGCCTCAGCACAGAAGCAGCCTGGGTGACAACGCGAGCCACCCTTCTCCCAGAAACCCCCACCGCTCCTCAGTGAGCAGTAAACTGGCTTCTGCTGCAGCCTTTTTTTTTTTTTTTTTAAGATTTTATTTATTTATTTGACAGAGATCACAAGTAGGCAAAGAGGCAAGCAGAGAGAGAGAGGGAAGCAGGCTCCTTGCTGAGCAGAGAGCCTGATGTGGGGCTCGATCCCAGGACCCTGAGATCATGACCTGAGCCGAAGGCAGAGGCTTGAACCCCCTGAGCCACCCAGGCACCCCTTGCTGCAGCCTTCTTTAAGTGCCTGGTGTCTGTGACAGCAGCCGGCATCAGTCCTCACTGCACAGATCATCAGCCAAACCCTCCCGTTGCTCTTCTAAACGGCAGCGTGGATGCTCTAAGCATGTCCAGCTTTTCAATGATTTTTTTTAAATGTGCAGTTTATTTTTTTTTTTTTTTTTTTTTTTTAAAGATTTTATTTATTTATTTGACAGAGAGAAATCACAAGTAGTCGGAGAGGCAGGCAGAGAGAGAGAGAGAAGCAGGCTCCCCGCTGAGCAGAGAGCCCGATGCGGGACTCGATCCCAGGACCCTGAGATCATGACCTGAGCCGAAGGCAGCGGCTTAACCCACTGAGCCACCCAGGCGCCCCTTAAATGTGCAGTTTAATACTGTATCTTACCTCAGTTGGTTTTACTGTATCTTTGACTTCAGTTGGTTTTACTGAAAGATTAATTTTTATTTCATCAGGTAACAAAATCGCTGGTCAAAGAACTCTCAAGATATTTTTATTGTAAATTGTTTTACCTTCAATTTTACCTAATAGAAATGTTGCACATTCGGTGAAGTAAGGGTAAATGCCCTATGAAGATCTTAACCAGTAGAACATGAAATTCATCCTGAAGAATATCAAACGTATATGTGAATTTAACATATAAGTGCTATGAGCCAAAAATTACGTTCTTTTAAGCACTTCCTAATATATTTTCTATGGGGTTTATGCTCTTCAGCAAAGACCACCTATAACCAAGATTAAACACTTGCGCCAAAAGATGTTATATACTTATTACAAGTTGTTTTAACATATAAAAATTAAAGTACGGGTATACATAATGTCCTTACAAACAAAGGTAAAGTTTAAAAAAAAAAATTCTAAAATGTTTTCTCCAAAGAGAGGAGAAAAATGGACCTCTCTTGCCTCTTGATGTTTGGTTTTTTCTACATTATGTGTTATTAGTGAAAGAAAGTATAGGTATGATATTTTACATTTCATCTATTATGGTACTAAGGTTTAGACAAGTAATTCAGACACTTAATAAAGATATTAAAACTCAGATTTTATTTGTTCAGTTATAATAAAGTTTAAATGTTTTATTCTCAGAACAAAGATGTACTTCTATATCACTGTCCTGTTATAATTGTGTCATCCAAGATAGCTACTGGTCTGAAAGGAAAGGGCAGGAGAAATGATTGCTGTGGACCAGTCCTATCCATCTAGACCAGTGAGAGAGGAGGGGCAAGGGGAGAGATGGTCCTACAAAGGCCCTAGAGGTAAATGACAGCTGTGCCCCCCCACCCCCACTCCCCATTGTCAGGCTGTACCTGGACCTCCCAGGCCTCTAGGACCCTCACTCGGGACACATGGGGACACTTCGTTCAGTCTACACCCCAATCCCATTCCTGTTCCCTCTCCTCCCTGGCTCTTCCCAATGACCAACTCTGGTCAGGCCCTTTTTCTACACCAGTTTGCCATCAAGACAAAGACAAGACTTCCTCGCTACCTTCAATCCATAGCTAGCAGGGAAAATCAAGCAAAAAAAAAAAAAAAAGAAGAAGAAGAAGAAGTCTTCACATCCTTGCTAATCATATCTTGTGACCAGATATTTCTGATCATAGTTGCATATGGCATTAATTATTCTTAAATATGAAGTGTGCGCGTAGTAAGGAGAGTTTCTCCAGCTGGACCGATAGGAAAGCTGCTCTTTTCGAATGATGCTTGCTTCCCTCCCTGGGCTTACGGATCAGCCAGATGCTCGAGCCTGAGCACTCTGCAGCTGTGGGGCTTTGTGTGTGTCCTGGCCTGTCCACACTAGGGGCTTGGCCAGGTCACGGCCAGGAGGACAAAGCCCTGAAGAACGATGGACCAGCAAAGCCCCACGCATCAAGGCCACGGGGAAAGCAGCCATGCGCGCTGAAGCCATTACCTACACATGTATAGTTCTGCACATTAGACAAAAGCCACTGGCAAACCTGAAACAACTCCGATGGCTAAACTTGGAGCTCTACTTCCTTTATCGAAAATCACTCAGTGTGCTCCGCAGACCTAGCCTTTGCCAGGTTCTGCAGTGGCCTCTCCGGTACTTTGAAACGCGGACTCAGGGAATCCCCCACCACTTCTGAACGACTTTATCCTCACGGCCAGTGTCAAGGGACCTATTGCTGCATTCTTCCCAGCGGGTGATCTCCCCGTGGTCTACCACTACAAACTTCCACGCCACCACTGTGTCTGCGGGCAGGGGCACGGAGCGGAACCAGAACCCATCCTTGCTACGCTGGAGTGCGATGTAGGACTTCCACCTCCCAAGACTCTCGTGGTCTCCCGTTACTGCCACGAGCTGGGAACCAGCGCTCGGCACATAATGGACCTGGAAGTGGACGCGGACTCGTGGAGACCCTGAAGATGCCGCTCCTGCCTTTTGTCGTCTCACATATACTTCCTGACCTCTTATTTGGCCACAGTCCATTCCCTGGTTTGGACTTAACCCTGGAGCCTCAAGACTGCCACTCAAACTAACATCTCCCCAAGACGAGTGCCTGGACACCATTTCCCAGTCCTCGTCTGCGCGGTCCTGATTGCCCTGCTGTGCGAGGCTCACCTCCTTGGCTCTGTCAATGACCTGGTTGCTAGAATACAACTTTTCTGCCAAACAGGAAGCTACTTTAGCAAGAGTCTCTCTTCCTTTCTGGAATCCCCATCCTCCTCCAGAAGACTCAGGGCTTTCGTTTCTTGAGTAACCCTGAGAGTTTCCAGTCTCAGATGCGGCCAGAGATTCCGGGTCTGGAAACCTTCCAGAAGGAACATGCTCTCTTGAATGGTCACAATCACTGTCTTTTCCAGAAGAACTCTGCAGTCTCCATGCCGCTTGCTGCAAGTTACCATGGCCTTTGGTCTCTGAAACCAAACAGCCATTGCTTTCTTGAAGATGCTCTAAGAAACAAGAGGGAAAATGTAATGATGTTAGACAGTCCTTGTGAGAAAAAAGGCTGAGAAAATAGGTTTAGTTATTGAAGTCTTTACCACTTATCTATCTGTAGCTCGCAGAATCCATCCGACTCAAAGCAAGTTCTTAATTACAGAGGTCAGACACTAACTGAACCAACGGTCTACTCTAAGAATATGCATGTACATCTAGTACCTCAGGGTGCCCACGCGAGAGTGTAAATGAAGTGGTGGGTTGTAGAGGCAGCCTTGTAACCCAATCCTGGTCCTTGATGAACTCTGCCGTTCGTTCAGGCCATGCGGCCCGCAGCCTTATTGTTCGGCTTCTAGAATCAAAAAATGCTGTTCCGCCTGCGGGGCAAAGATCCGCATGGCTACCCCACAGATCCTAAGAGTACACTTGTTCTCTTGGGAACTGCGTGCAGACTGGGGATCAGCTCTCCCAGATATGGGCAGATCCCCAGCTGTTGTCGCTGTGGAGGATACAAAGGACATCGGGGAATCACTGGGCCAGAGCTGGGGGTGATGGTGGGGGGAGAGGGCTGGTTTCTCCTTGCCAACCCCAGGCGCAGCAGGAACCTCTTCAACAAAAGGTAGGCTTTTTACATCCCCTCTCATTGTACACTTTTTAAAAAAATGTTCTTACAGTGCACAATCCAAGCTCCCTGAAAGCTGTTTCCTTCTTGGCCGTCAGTCTGAATAGCTCCCTACAAGATCGAAATCTCCTAAGTCATACAGTCAGCCCAGGTGGGGGGTTTTCTCTTGGGATTAGGGGTTGGCCTTGTCTAATTTTATCTCTCTTTAATGGTTCACTTGTGAGACATAATATTACCCGGAATTCCCAATCTTCCAACCTAAAACATGAGGCTGGTTTTCAGAAGAAGATAAGTGAGCTCTTTGCTCATCCCAAATCAACCACTGGAAAAACACAGAGGCAGATTTTCACATGGCTACCCATGAACACAGGCTCCACTAAAAATAAAGTTCCCGATGTCATTTTCACCGGCGGCTGGAGCCCAGGCGTGGGCAGCTGGCCGAGGGAGGGCTCTGGAAGCGAAGGTTTTCTGCCAGTCTCCCTTGGGCTAGTACACAGTCGCTCACATGGACACACACAACCCTGGACGTCAATTCTACTCATGGGAGTTGGGTCCCCTACTGGGTCCCTTCCCTGGCTACCAGACCCCTGCCCCGTCAGCGCCCACAGCTCTGAAATGAGCGGCCAGCATACAGCCCTAAGGCTTCAGCTGAGGCCTTCGTGGCCAGAGACAAAACTTGAACTTTGCCTTCCCCACAGAGGCGTCCGGATAGCGGGGGGTGCTCAGCCTGGGTGTTCCCAAATCCAGCGCTCCCCAGGGGCGAGGGATGGGAGGACCTGCGGCTAAGGGACTGGGACTGAGAAAAAGTGTCCCTGCTCGGTCGGAGATCGAAGAGGGTCCTCGGATCCCCCCGGAACCTAAGCACTCCCTCCGGAAGGCCCGGCAGGGGTGCCCCGCTGCAGCCGCTCGCACTGCGCCAGGCGCCGCCGAGCGCAGGAGCCCATCCCCCCAGGACGGCCGGACCGGTGCTCCCGGGCGGGCGCAGAGACTCTGCCGGGCGCTGCCCTCCGACGCTAGGGCCGGAACCCCGGGGGCCTCGACGGAGGCGAGCAACCTCCCCGGCGCGTGCGCACCGGCCGGGGAAGATGCCGGCGTGGGGAGGGTCGTGCCCGGGGAGGGTCGTGCCCGGGCGGAGGAGGCTCGTCCCCGGGAAGGGCTGCGAGAAGTGCTCCGAGTGGGTTTCCCCTCCTCCCCGGTGGACTTCAGAGCCCCCGGCAGACCTGCCCTCGCGACGTGGGAGGGAGAATACCTGGTTTGGCGACCAGCTCCCGCCCGGAGGGTCCGGGGCTCAGTGCCCCCGCGCCGCCCGGATCGGCCCCCGGGGCCGCAGCCCCCCCGGGAGGGGCGTCCTTCTGCTCCTTGTCCGCGTCCCGCAGCAGCCACACGAAGATCGCTCCGGCCAGGCCCCCTCCGACCAGCAGGGCGGACCAGACGGCGCCCATGGCTGAGAGGCTGCCGCTGCGGGGCCCGACGGCGAGGGACGGGGCTCGGGTCCAGCCGGCAGAGCCACACCTACCCCGCGGCCCCGGCGGCCGGCGCTCCTGCGCGGAGCCGGTCCTCGGCGCCTAATACTCCGTGTCCCCAGCCCCGCCCCGCCTCCCGCCCCGGGGATGCCGCCCCGGGCTCCGGCCGGGCGGGGACTCGAGCGCCCGCCTCCTCCCGCGCGTTCACGCCCGGCCCCGCCCGGGGCTGGCAGGGGCGCGGGTGCGGCGCTCCGCGGGTGGCCTGCGGGGAGAGGCGAGGGCGCCCGCCGCCTCCTGCGGGGCCCTGCCCCAGCGCCCTTGTGCCCGCCCCGGCTGTGCGCCCGGCGGGTCCGGCTTCGGCGACGCCTCCCGCAGCCTTTGCGGCGGCCCCAGACGCGGGTTCCGGGGACTCCGACGCGGGGCAGGCCCCGCCGCGGGGCGGCGGGGTCTGGCTCCGGCTGGAGGGGGCGGCCGGGCGGGTGGGGAGAGCCTTTGGGCCTCCGGTCGGCCGCCCCCCCCCCGGTAAAATGAAAGGGCTGGACTGGGCCGTCTGTCCGTCCGTCCGTCTCGGCCTCGTCCGGCCGTCCTTCCTCCGCGGCCTCTTGCCGGCGCGTGTGGCTTGCACGTCGCGGGCCGCCGGGTGCGCCCCGGGACCGGCTCCCGCAGACCGGCTGACGAGTGCGGCCGCGGCCCTCTGCGCGGCGCGGGGAGCCGGGTGTGCGGGTTCCCGGAGCCCCCAAGCCCCCGCCGCGGGCCGAGAATGGGCGCCCGGGCTTCCCGGCGCTCCCCTGCGGACGCGACGGCCTCGGCACGGCCTCCGGCCGACCGTGCGCGCGGTCGTGTCCCCGCCGTGTCCCTCGCCGGCAACGCGGTTCCCCCGCAGCGGCCGGGGCCGCCGGCCTCACCGCCCGGAGCCGCGAGCGGACGGGCTCGCCGCGGCCGCACGAACCGCGCCGGTGTGCGCCGTGCTCGGGCACACGGCCCCGACCGGGCTCCTGGGGGGCCGCCGCGAGCCCCCTCGGGTCACAGCCCCTCCGGGCCTGGGGGAGGGGACGGTGGGGGCGGGGCGGGGCCTGGGGGAGGGGACGGTGGGGGCGGGGCGGGGCCCGTCTCCCCGGACGCCCGCGCGCGACTCCAACCCAGCTCGCGGGTCGGATCCGGTCCCCGCACACCCGCCGCTGGCCCCGCCGACCCCGGCGCGGAGGACGGGCGCCGCCACACCCTTCCCGGGCGGCCCGCGGGCGGCCTCGCTCCGCTGTTCTTCCCTCGCAGCAGGCGGGGATGGCGAAGTGCCAGTCTTTCCTCAAAATGCCCCAAACGCTTCCCCGGTGCGATCCGAGGCCCGCGCTGGTGTGGGCCGCGCAGGGAGAGAGTGGGGACGGCCCGGCCCTGCAGAGCCGCAGGTGGCAGTGCCAGGGGGCGGGTAGGGGGCTTGTGTTGGGCCCGAAAATGAGTGCCCGAGTCTGCGGACGGCCCCGCGGATAACCGACCTCCCTCCCCCTCTAGTGTGTGCGGGAGCCGCCCTGCCCGCGGAGCCCTTCCCCGGTAACCCCAATCGCAGGAGCCGCCCCTCCTCCCTCCTCCCTCCTTTGCTTTATTTTTCTCCCTAGCATCTTTTTTTCCCCTAAGATATTATTTATTTACTTGAGAGAGTGAGTGAAAGAGAGCGCGAGCCGGGGCGGGGCAGAGGGAGCGGGGAGCCGGATGCGGGGCTCAGTCCCAGCGCCCGGAGACCGTGACCTGAGCCGAAGGCAAAGGCTTAAGCGCCGGAGCCACCCAGGCGCCCTGGGGCGTCACTTCTAATACATTGTAAAATCCCCGGATTTGTTCTGGTTGATTTCTGCCCTTATTTCCAGGTAAACTACAAGAAAGAAGGGTTTATTGTCCTTTGTTTTCTGCTGAATTCCCGGCCCCTGGAACATCCCCAGAGTGGTCCCTCAACAAGCGCAGGCCGAGTGAAAGGATTAAACGGACTGCGTGCGTTACTGCCACCGTCTTCCTGTAGGTTCTGTTTGCATTTTCTAGCGCAACGAGGATGCTATTTTTTTTTTTTTTTTGTCAAGTAGGGTTTATGTCTTAAACTAATTAGGAAGTCAGTGATGAACTTTTAAAGACCTCTAAAATTTAAGACCACTAACAACTCCCCGCCCCCTTCATCTCAATCCAGGCAGTTTTAAGATTAAAAAATATATATATTTTGGGGGTGCCTGGGTGGCTCAGTGGGTTAAGCCTCTGCCTTCAGCTCAGGTCATGATCTCAGGGTCCTGGGATCGAGTCCCACATCGGGCTCTCTGCTCAGCAGGGAGCCTGCTTCCTCCTCTCTCTCTCTCTGCCTGCCTCTCTGCCCACTTGCGATCTCTCTCTGTCAAATATAATCTTTTATATATATATATATATATATATATATATATATATATATACATATGTATATATATGTATGTATATATATATATATATATCTTGAGGTAAATTGAAAATAATAAAAAGTGGTATCACTATTATAGATCTAATTTTTAATAGACGTTTGTAGAAAATTTTAGAATTATTGTATCTCCCTTTTTCAAAGTAAAACTTGATGTCCTAGGACAAGGACATAGAATGTTCTTGAATTTTACAAATTCTCAAGCCAACGGAGTGATTTTATGACTAGTACGAAAATCCTTGAACATTGTATTTCCTCACGGAAAACTTTGTGTACTGTTCATTGGTCAAATTTTATCAATGTGTTCACAAATGAAATCCCAGAGGATCTGTAAACTCCTAGAAAGCAGTCCCACTACCCATTTCTAATAACTAGAAGGTTCTTAGTAAAGGTTTATTGTTGTCATCAATTGCTACTGGTTAAAAATATAACCAATAAATAATGTAGTTCTTTCCACCCACCAGATTTCGTTTTCTGTTGTATCAGATTTCTCACAAAACATTTTTTTAAAAAAACATTATTTGGCCTTCCTTTTGGCTTTTCCAAACTTAAATGTTGACTCATCCATTTGTGTTGCTGCTTTAAAAAGAAAAAAAAAAAGCAGTACTCCACTCACTACCATATTGCTTGGAAGTCTGTGGCTACTTGATCCAAAACTGCACTCACGGCCCTAACTGGACCATGTTTATCATATTTGGTTGCAGACAGTGTTGCCTGTCTATAGGCGTCCTATGAGCCTAGCAAGACAGAAACAAAAAAGGAAGGCGATTCAGTAGAAATGGGAGGAATAATGCCTCTGGTGGGTTGTGTTCAATTGGAGGCACTCGCAGGAAGCTGGAACAGGGGCCGGTTGTTTCAGGAGAGAGACTGGAAATTCCTCCCAGAGAGTGGCAGCAAAATCTGTGGCAGAGATTAACATTCCAGAGGGAAATCAAAATCAGCGCCTTTCAGCCCTTGGCGTAATTTCAAGAAGGAAGATTGGAAAGCTGCCTCCCTAGGGTGACTTATGTTGCTATTGTATCTTTATATTCTATTTTAGGGGTCAAAGTGCCCATTTTCTAATTGGTTACTATTCTATTAATAGAGTATAGATAGATATAGGTATGGGTGGTGGCTATTTGTAAGTTAAATATATGATATGTACATATATATAATACACCAAAATTTACAATATCCAATATTCATATCCATTATGCGTATGAACACAGATCGTTGCTTGCAAGGCCAGGGGATTGAAGAGGATGGGAAGGAGGAGTTAGGGGAGGGAGAGAACAGGGAGACTTGTTTCCAAAATCAGTGCAGGAAGGTGGTGGGGAGGACAGGGATGTTGCTCAGCGGAATTTAAGAGGATAAAGAACTAAGAAGAAATGGCTGGTTTGACCTGTACAAGGTCATCGGGGACTTCAGTCTTTGTGAGGGTAAGCATTCAGTTTTGGAAGCCCGAGACACAAACGTGGGGAAGGCTGCGACATCCAACAGCGAGTCAGCCTTCTCTCAAGAAATCTGGAGGCAAGGGGTAGGGGAGAAATAGAGGTGTCCCTTAACGCTAGAACAAGGTCCAAAAGAAGTTCTTTCAGACCAAGAAAGACCTACCTGGGCATGTTTGTAGGAGCAAAGAGCCCTCGAAGGCTGGAAATTAACAAAAGGAAACCTCATTTAAAATGGAGTCCTGCGGAGAGAAGAGGGAGCTCGCTCGGCCTCGGAAATCTAGAGATTTCCTAGAAGCCACTTACTTCCATGAAATCTTACCCTAGTCCACAATCCCACTCTCCACCCCCCAACCCTCAAACTGATGTGTTGGCCGACTTCAAAGAAAATAATTACATATGTACACTGTCTTAGAACAAAATAGGAGGTTTTCTGTGCTGGTATAATCATTTTTCTGGTTTATCTCATCCCCAGACTAGACCATACATTCCTCAAGGGCCAGAGTTTGTTTATTCTTTGTGTTCTAGAATGCAAAGTCTATTATCTAAAGGCCTGTTTATTGTTCATTGTCTTTTTTTTTTTTCATTGAATACCTTGTGTATACTGTAGGTGAAGTGCTTTTTTTTTTTAGGTTTTATTTATTTATTTGACAGAAAGAGAAAGAACAAGAGAGTGCACAAGCAGGGGGAGCAGCAGGCAGAGGGAGAAGGAGAAGCAGACACCCCACAGAGCAAAGGGAGCCCAATGTAGGACTCGAACCCAGGACCCTGGGATCATGACCTGAGCTGAAGGCAGTTGCCTAACCCACTGAGCCACCCAGGTGCCCTAGGCTAAGTGCTTTATGAGGATGATCTCATGTAATGCCCCAAGAGAAGAAAGCTACACAAGATCACAAAGCTGACGAGTAACTGAGCTGGGATTTGAACCCAGTATTCTGACCTCCCAGGACCCAGGCTCTGAAATTCTAGCTACACTGAATCCCTCACAGCCAGCTACTAAACCCTGTCCAAGTTTCAAATCATAAATCTGAGAGGTGAGTGTGCAAATGTGGGTGGGTGACACCGGAGAAAGCCTCAGGGTGGTTTTCCAACATTTACGGCAAATTTCAGCCTTGTTCCTAATTTGTAATTGCTCTCTCTGCCAGCCCTCGCCTCCTGGGGGAAATGTACCCACCACCAGCACCTGTCCGGGGCTCTCAAGCCTCTGGCTCCAGCTCCTCCCCAGAGCACCAGCCACAAGCCAAACCTTTCTGCAGAGCAGTCACATTGGAGCCGACCAGGCTCAGATTTCACAGGGACATTTTCAAACTGCCAATGTTTGCAAACCTCTGACTCATCTTAGTTCCAGAATAGACTCGATGCTGCAACCTCTTCTTATGCGAAATGATGAAGGCTTTAGAGAAAAGGGAAATCTGTGTTGGGAAATCTAGCTCATGGTACTGGAAGAAAGCTAGATTACACCTCTGTACACATACAAGGGAGGACTCCAGGTGGACTAAAGTCCTACATCAATGGTAAAGCTGCCACGGAACTGCAAAGAACTACTAATAGCCGATAAAACAAAATCCAGGAGACTATCACTGTGATCTTGCGTCATATAGGAGGCCAAAATGTGTCTTGACATGATCAAAATAAGGCTAATCATTGAAGAATGTCATGGATAAGGTTAGCAGACAGATTCCAACGGGGAGATTTTTGCCATTAAAACTGACAAGGGATTAGTATGTGGATCTGTAATGAACTCAGACAAATTGCCAAAAATTCCAAACAGAAACATAAGCTCCAATTGAAAATGGAGCTGGGATGGAAAATGAATAGCGGGTGCTTTTCCCCGGGGCCTAGAACAGCGCCTGGATCATAAAGGCACTCACAGTCATTTTTAGTTGAATAAATGAACGGCTACCAAAAAGGCACGGAAATACTTAAATTCACTGGTAAACAGATAATTGCAAATTAAAACAATGATATTATGCCATTTTACATCCAAATATGAGACAGAAGATGTGATGTTGCCAGTGAGAATAAACAGGGAGAAACAGTCTGGAGAACAATCTGGATGAAATTGAAGAGCCCAAGATTCAGTGATTCCACTCCAGACACGTCTGGCCCAGGGAGAGTTTTGCACAAGACCATACGGAGACATCCAGTGTTATTTGGGGAACAGTAAGTTCAAGGCCTGGCCAAACCTTTATTCGAAGTGTGCTGCAGCTCCAGCTTCTTCCTCCCCCGATTCTCCTTCCTTCTCTCTCTCCTCCACAAGCGCCCCTACGTTCTCCTGCTCCTCTTCCAGGAAATCTCTCGAACTTCTAATCCCCTTTTGCCATCTGCTCCTTGGCAGATCTAAACTAATGCAGCTTCCCTCGTCAGACAGATCCTCCCTATCCCCTGTGTGGGAGGCTTTTCCCACCCTGCACGAAGACTCTGTAATGACCCTAGTGGAAATAATCTGGCAGGAGGTTGGTGTAGCCGATTCTCTTCATTTTCCAAGCTGGCAGTGTTTATGCCAATATAGTTCTTCAAAACATTTTGCAGGTCTCCTGTGAATCTTATTGGGTCCACACCATAAACCCACATAACTCTTCAGCATAAGCCCTTCTCTTCCTTGAGATTCTCCTGAAATTCAACAACCTTCAGTTTCTTAGAAGCCCTATTGTTTGAGCAAGAGAATCTGTGAGGCAACTTTAAAAATTTTAGTAGAACTTTTTTCTGATTGAATGGTATGCAGAAGCATCACCTCCAGTCTTTCTGAGGTCTTAACAATGGATTTAATAATTACATCTTTGGATTTACCTTTAGACCATGTTTTCCTGGAAGTGTCCTTTTCTGTGTCCTTTTGGATTCCATCTTTGCTATAAATTATTTCTTAATGTAAATACCATTTGTCATCTGAGAGGCTAGGAATTTTCAAAACCATAAAGTCCTGTTTCCTTTTTGTTTAACTGTGCTTACTTCAGCTTATCTCTGTCCTCTTGCATTTTACTATAAGCAGCAAGAAGTAGTATCTTCAGTACTCTCTTAAAAAGTCTCCTTAGTCACATGACCCAGGTGATTAGGTACCCTCTCCGCTTCACACATTACTTCAGGCAATAGTGTGGCTACACTTCCTGCTCTTACGTAACAAGAAGACCATTTCTCCCAATTTCCAAAGTGTTTACTTCATTTTCCTGCAAGCCTTTACTCACCGGCTCCTCAAAGTGCCCGAGGCTTCTTCTACCAGTTTCTTCAAAGCTCTCCAAGCTTTTGCTAACACTGTCCTCAAAGTTCTCCCAGCTTCAACCCACTACCCAGTGCTCCTGCTCCCTTCATCATTTCCAGTTGTGGTCATAGCTGCAGCCACTTCCAGGCAGTAAAATCTGTTGTTCATCTATTGCTACGTAACAAATAATCCCTAAATTTAACGGCTAAAAACAAAAATCATTAGAGTCAGGAATTCCGGAGTAACTTAATTGGGTAGCCTTGGCTCAGAGTCCCTCATGTCAGGATGTTAATCAGCCTTCCAGTGTCATCTGAAGTCTTCGTAGGGCTAGAAGGTCCCCTTCCAACACATGACTGCAGAAGATCTCCGTTCCTTTCCATGTGAGCCTTCCCATAGGTATGATGGGAGTCCTCACAACATAACAGCCAGCCTCTCCCAGAGCAGATGATCCAAGGGAGGACGAGGAAGCCACGATGTTTTTATGATTTAGTCTCAGGAATCGCACATCATTTCTTCCACAATCTACTGGTAAAAATCAAGCCTAGATACTGTCCCTGCTCGGTCCAAAAGGAGTTGCCCACCAAATTTTGAAGAGAGGAGCATCAAATAGTCTTGGACATTTTTAAAAACAAACACAGACCCCTTCAAATCAGCGACTCTCTAAAGGACTTTCTAAAGGAGTTTGAAGTCTTGCAGCTGTTGAACTGAGAGGGAAAGAGGGGGGAAAATTGACCGTTTTAATTGGCTAACTTAAAACACCATTTGAATTTACAGCTTTGCCAGATCTCTTTTGTGAAGACAGAGCATTTCTTGGGAAGGAGTGTGTGACCCTGAATGCTGAAATGTGAACATACGGGAAGATTCAGATGGCTTCTGGTTCCCGGAGCTCCCACACCTATGGAAACACACTGTTCAGATCTGGTGCCCGGAGTATGACTGACGGACGCCCAGTGGCTGCCCACCCTTGCACTGAGGCCGTGGTCCCAGGCTGCTCCCAACCAATGGCAGAGCACGTGAAGTACCAAGGCAGGTGCCTTCGGGCAAGATATGAGAATCCTTGAATCCAAATTCAAGGCGACTTTGCCTTGAAGACTCCCCGTTGGCCTGGCCAAATCCTTATTTGAATTGTGCTGCAGCCCAAGCTTCTTCCTCCCCCGATCCTTCTTCCTTCCCTCTCTCCTTCCACGGGCATCACACACGAGTCATAGTCTAAAGGCTCCTCCTATGTTCTCCTGCTCCCTCTCCGAGGAAATCGCTCAAACTTCTAATTCGTTTCGCCATCTGCTCCTTGGCAGATGCAAACTAATGCAGACTTCCTTGTTGGACAAATCCTCCCTATCCCCCGTGTGGGAGGCTTTTCTCACCCCGCACGAAGACTCTGTAATGACCGTAGCAGAAATAATCTGGCCAGAGGTTGGGGTAGACAAATCTCTTCATCCTCCATCGCTAACACCCCACCTAGCCTTGAATCTCGCCATCAGTAATGTGCTAGGGACAGTTTGTACCACATCACAAAAGCCAGTTGAGACATTTTCAGGAATTTTGTGAGCTGCTTGATAAACACCGTCATTATTAAAACTTAAATATACTTACAGTTAAGTAAATTACATTAACAACAAAGATAATAAAAATTCAAAAACTTGTAGCAAGGTAGTTATTAACAACCTTTTATTAGGAGCTATGCCCTTGGAGTGCCTTCCATCTCATATCTGGGCATCGGAAAGTATGTGTAACGGTGTGCTACTTGCACTTGTGTTTGGAGACCGAAGGCCGGATTTAGATGTGCTGTTTCAGCTCATTTCTTCCGTCAGCTGAGAGGTTGGCAGCGTTGAGTGCAGCTTGAAGCAAGAGAAGCCTTGTGGCCGGTCCAGGAAGCTCTGCCCCCCAATCCAAGGAATCCAGTGGATTTGGAACACCTGTGACAGATAGGGCTGCTGCACGGAGCTTTGGCATGTCCAGAAAGCTGAGGCCGAGCACAGGCCCCAGGGTTTTGCAGCCCAGCCGTGAATTCTGTAAACTATAACTCGTCTCCTTTGGAGAGGCCAATCTTGGTTTGTGGCTCGGCACCAATGGATACAGCGGCCTGATCGTGAGCCATTAGACAGCCAGGCAACTGGTGCCCATTGTAAACACGGGTTCACCTGTTCCACTGCACCGTGAACTCAGCTAGCATTCCGTGTGTCTACACAACGGGCCAGGCTCTGTTCCGGGCAATTTACTTCTAACATCCCCTTTCATCTTGGCCACAGTTCTGGGAGGCAGTTCTGTTATTTTGCAGCTATCCCTACTTTAGCGGAGAAAACCGACACAGACAGAGGGTAACTGACCGGCCCCCCTGGTCATATAGCTCGTAAGTAGCAGAGCTTGGTTTGAACCCAGATCCTCTGGCCCCTACGTCCACATGTTTATTTACCAAATTATATGGTTCTTGTGATCAAGCAGAAGGTTTCTGTATGGGACTGGGCTTGAGCAGAAGTGGAAGGGAGAGCCGACTGCGGGGCGGGCTCGGTCTTCCCCCACTGCTGCTCTGCCTCGGTCTACCCATCTGACCTAGGGGTGCTCGCCCAAGTCCAGGGGACTGACGAGACAACCTGCACGAGAGGCACACAGCTGCCGCAACTGGACGCCCCAACACGCTAGCCTGACTCAAGGCTGGCCCTGGAGAACAACTGAGGAGAGTCCCCCGTAGGCAAATCTTCAGCATCTCATCCTGCCCACCACTTCGTCTGAAAGGAGACATGGCCGAGGTGCCTCTGTCGCCCGTATTGGTCAGTAGCTGAGGGTTTAGCTCGGTAGCCAGACTGGGCAGGACCATGAGCACCAGGCTGGGGTGGCGAGATGTCCGGGAAAGGTGCGCTCAGGGCATCTCTCGGGACCGGTCCTCTAGAGGATGAGGCTATTTGGCTCTTCACGCGTAGCCACCGAGTGTCTCCACTGTAGAGGAGGCGCTCGAGAATTGCATGAAAAGGCTGACCTGGCCTTTCCACGTCAGCCCACGGGTTTCCCCAGGACTCCAGCGGGGCCTGGTGATCTCACAAACAAAGTGCGTGTGGAAGCAGAAACACAGACTCTGCGCGGGTTTCAGCGACTTGGACTTCCTTTCCCTCCTCACAGATTTACTGAAGGCTTAGCCTCTGCCATGGTGTTCATGGTACTCCAGGAAGGGGCTGACACGATGGGGTTCGCGCTTCTGTCATGTACTTCGTCACCCTAACGTGTCTGGACTCACGGAGGACGTGACAAAGGCTCATTTGCAGCACAACCGCTATGTGGCCAGTCCTGCAAACGGGTGGCTGAGAGGAAATCCCGACAGACCCAGAGGATGGAAGCTCACACCCAGAGATTTTGCATTTGAAGGCACATGCCCTCACTCACAAAACTCTGGGATTCCACATTCTTTCAATAAACTCCTTTTTTGGTTAAATTTCACATAGTGGGTCTCATAGAGAAAGATCTAGAAAGATGTATTCCAGTAAGTGAAGACTGCTTATTTCTGACTCTGTAGGAATTAGTCACAACTTCTATATTCTTTTTGTTAGTTTATATTTTCTGATTTTTCTACCATGAGCACTAGCATTTTTAACAAGAAATAATCTCTGTAAAATTAGTTTAAAAAATATATCTTGAATTTCCATTAAATTTTATGACTTATGACTTTATCTTTAGGTACACATTTTATTATCAAGACTAACATGCCTAAGGTGCCTGGGTGGTTCAGTCGGTTGGGCGTCTGCCTCTGGTTCAGGTGGTGATCCCAGGATCCTGGGATCAGGTCCCGTGTCGTGGGTCCCTGCACAGCAGGGAGCCTGCTTCTCTCTCTGCCTCTGCCTCTCTCTCTCTCTGTCTCTCATGAATAAATAAATAAAATATTAAAAAAAATAAGACTAATGTGCCTAAAAAGGGAAAAAACTTGAGTAAACTTTATTCAGATTTAAAGAAAATAACATTTTTAAAAAGAATAAAGGAGGTATTCACTCAAGACTAGGGAAAATAATAATATCAGAAAATGCAATAGGATAATTCTGCCTTTTCTTTTTTTTAAGATTTTATTTTTGGCTAATCTCTACACCCAACGTGGGGCTCAGACGCACGACTCTGAGATCCAGAGTCTGATGCTCCACCCACCGAGCCAGCCAGGTGCCCCAGAGTAATTCTGCTTCCATTTATGGTTTTATTTATTATTTACAAATAGTTGATATAACTATGTAATATTGACAGTGCTACAAAAATGTGTGAAAATTGATCTCACCACTGATAGGATGTATAAGATACTGATTAACGGAAGCAGAAAACCATTGTGAAATGCTTTTAAGTATTAAGCATGAACTTTATGGATGTTACTAAGTCAAAGTTGTACATCCATGGGACACTTACGAATTTTATTTAAGGTTTAAAAGGAGACAGAGAAATAGCCAAGTATGTAGCAAATAAAATAATCATCTTCCCAAGATTCTTCTATGCTTGAATTATTTGATAGAGGTCTTATTACACTCACATTTGCGCTCCTTCCTGACATACATCTTCGCAAGGAACTTAAAAAAAAAAAAGAGTAAACCTTCATTAGATTGGCAAATAAATTGAAGTAAATTGTACAGTTCTGCCCACAGACACTACCATGCCCACATTCACAACCTCACACTCTGACGTACATCCTTGTGGTACTCAAAATTTCATGTTGACAAATGAACATGATAAATTGAGACTTTGGAAAGTAGTTGTACAACATCCGAAGTATCCTGCTCCAATTCCCATTCGTTCTGTGCCCAAGTCCAGCCCGGCTCAGTTCAGCAAAGCCTCGTGCTGCTCGTCCCTTCTATCAAATACCTGGGACCCATCTGTGTAGCAGAATGAAGCTGAGGGTAAGGAATAGGGCAGGTGATCCAGCAGCGGACGCTGGATGTGTATCAAGTACCTGCGCTCATGTAACACACGTGAGTGCGTGTGTACAGTGTGCACAGACCTCACGCGCCTGGAAAGAATGAATGTTTACATATATGGATATAATTACATATATATGCATATATATTTAAATAAGTAATAACATATATTGAAAATATATAATATATATATTAAATATATATAAAAAATAAATTTCTCCCTCCCTTTTAGTTGAAAATTTACTGTGAAAATAGAAGATATAAGATGTAAGAATAAAGGAAGAAAATGTATTCCAGGGTTTGGAATGACAGGTGTTCTCAGAGGACTCAAATGTAGTAGTCAAGGACATCATCTCTCGCTAGCTAACGCAGCTGGAAGAGTACAGCCCATGTGTCAGGCATGCTTCCTTTTGCCCAAAATTGAAGTAAATGTTCATTGATTGATTAAACCAACAAGGGACAAATCAAAAAAATTTTTAAAAAGTGTTCTGCCACTAAAAATGTTAAGACAGAACTGAATTATTACAACAGCAGACAAGGATATATATGTGTGTGTGTACAGTCCTTGGCAGGAAAAATATATATATCTCTCCCACACATATATCATGTAATTATATTTATGCTTAAGTATTTTTACATATGTTGTAAAATATATAATATATGCAATTAATTAGGGAATTACATAAAATATAATAGACATGGGGTGCCTCAGTGGCTCAGTCTGTTGAGTATCCAATTTGTTTACAGCTCAGGTCACGATCTCGGGGTCATGAGATGGAGCCCTGTGTCAGTGGGAGTCTGCTGGGGTTTCTCCCCCTCTCCCTCTGACCCCTGCATGTGCTTTCTCTCTCTCTCTCTCTCATTCTCTCAAATAAACAAATCTTTGAAAAATATTATAAGGACATTTTCTATATCATAGATGTAAATATATACGTATGTGACCCTCGCTCTGACTAGGCAGTTACAAGTACGTCGATGTGGATAATTGTGTTAACTATAGCTCCCTGCCTATTACTGAGGCTCAGAGCTAAAGGACAGTAGTTCCTCCCCCACCCCCTCGTCACGTCATGCAATCTTCCACCCATCTCCACCTCGCACTCAAGACTTTCCCTCACATTAACTTTGAGCCCGTCTGGATCTGTGCTTAGTCAATACACGTACTTGCCGGTAAGTGTAAGCTACCGTCAGTTCTCCCATTCATGGAAAAGAAGAAATCTAGTATTGCATTTCCTGAACTTCATGTTGGCCGCTGGCTTCCTGAAGACACGTGGGTGTGCACACGGGGGACACTGCATAAATGAGTGACTCAACAGCTATGACTTTAGCAACCTGACTCGCTGGTTTCTGTGGTGACAGCGCTGGTCTGGGCACAGAACTCTAGGCTCTGAGGCTCTCTTGCTAAAAATGGTCTGCTCTGCCGACCTTCCACCCCACCCATGTGGCACGTGGCCTTCCCAGCGTGGCTTTTCCACGTGGAAGGCAGCTGGGGCCAGCTTTACAAGTTTAGAAAGGGGAAACTAGATGGGGGGTAAGAAAAAGTGGGGAAAACGGGTGGGTCCTGGGGAAGTGAACTTTTGCCCTGTTCTGTTTCCACACAAGCCTGACCCCATGGTACAACACTATTGTGAATCTCAGTTCCATGTTGTCCTGACCCAAACCACAGCTCTTTGTCCTTGCATGTAGAAGTAAAAGACACTCAGAGACTTTCTAGAGACTTCAGAGTGTTCGAGTGGTAGAGTTTGCAAGGTACACGCCCGGCACGGGGACCTCTTTCGCTTTGGTCCCATTAAAGCCAAACTCAAGTCAGGTGAGTCAGTAGGAAGACAGCACCTCGGAGAGCAAGAATCAAATAGGCAGAATAAAAAAAGCAAAAACCAAATCCTATCTCTGGGCCTTTGTCTGGGGTAAAGCATGCGCTTTCTACCATAGCCCGAATCCTGTTTTGAGAAGTACAGTTGACCCTTGAACAATATACTACAGGGGTTAGGGTCACCAACCCCCCACAACTGAAAATACATGTATATGTTTTGACTCCCCGGAAATTTTACTGATAATCTATAAGGTTGACTAGAAGCCTTATTGATAACATAGGCAGTTGATTAACATATATTTTGCATGTTATATATATATATATTACATACCGTCTTCTTACATTAAAGGAAGCTAGAGAAAAAATGTTATTAAGATCATAAAAGAAAATATATTTACAGTATTGTACTGTAGTTACCCCCCAAAATATTCACATGTAAGTGGACCTGCATAGTTCAAGCCTGTGTTGTTCAAGAGTCAACTGTATTTGGCTTTTGGTAGGCAACTGTGCTGTCCCATCAGCGACTGTGAACCCCTCAGCCAGTCTTGCTGAAATGACCCCGGACTCACACTTGGCATCCTGTAGCCCCTGCTTAGAACGAAATCCTTAAAGGCAGTGGTTCCATGAAGGTCAGCAAGCGACTCCTCCAAGAAGAAGATCCACATTAAAACAAAAACAATGACAAAGAAAAAAAAAAAAAGTCAGCTGTCAGAAGTTTGATTCCCACTTGTCCTAATTAAAGGCAGCCAGCTGTTTATAAAGTACCTCATCTGAAATCACTTCCTTCTCCTCTGGGAGTACACGTGTAGATAACGTTCAGGAGCTGAATATAAAGACTTTCAAAAGATGTCCAACTTTCTCTCCTTTCCCTACCCCCTTTTTTCTAACTCGTGTATTAAGGAGAAGCAACACTTTTTAGCAATTAGACAATTATTAAGCCCAGATGTCTGGAATCGAACCTATTTGAGATTGACGAGTGTGATACTGTGAGTTTTTAGTAAGACATTTATATTCGGTTTTCTTCCCATTCCTGGCACAGAGCTCCTAAAAACCATTGCAATTTCCTAAGTGGTAAGTGCCACAAAGGCTAAAGGAGAATTTTTTGTTATTCATAACCAGCTCCTTTTAACCACGACAGAGACTGTGTTAACAAGGTGATTTTTGGAAAGCCCTTGGAGAGCACAGGACGGAGTCCACCTGCCAGAGGAAAGAACCATGTGATGAGAGGGTGGGAACTTCCGCTCCATCTTGCAATCTCCGGCTGAGTTAATCACAGATGACCAGTGACGTAATCAGCCACGCCTACCTATTAGAGCCGCCATAAAAGCCCAAAAGGACAGGGTTCAGAGAGCTCCCAGGTTGGTGAGTATGCAGAGGTTTGGGGTGCGGGGTTGCTCAGGGAGGGCACGGAGGCTCTGCACCCTTCATCATACACCTTGCTCTGTGCATCTGGCTAGTCCTGAGTTATCTCCTTTTACAATAAACCCATAATTTCATGAGTAAGCAGTTTTCCTGAGCTCTTTGAGCAGATGACAGAACGCGAGGAGGAGGTATAGGGACCTCCAATGCCCAGTGCGGAAGCACAAGGGAGAACCTGACGTATGATTGGCATCTGAAGTGGGAGTAGGGTTGTGGGACTGAGCCCTTCCCCTGTCACGTCTGATGTCAACTCCAGGTAGACAGTCGCAGACTTGAGTTAAATTGTAGGACACTCAGCTGGTGTCTGGAGAATCAGAGAATTCCTTGGTGATGGGAAAAGAAAAACCCTGACACATCTGCTGACCAGAATTGAGAGTAGTAGAGCAAGAAACGAGTGTTTTTTCCACTTGACAATATATTCGTAATTTTGAGATCTGTTAAAAAGGAACACCAGGCCCCAAATGGAGTCCCTTTGGTTAAGCCCCACCAAGATTTAGTACCTAACCCAGCTGTGGGTTCAGCCTGCCCTAGGAGTGGGATTTTAAACCAGGCAGTCTGGACTTTCCTGATGAGCACTAGGCAGGTGCTCTGCATAAGAACTCAGCCCTTCCTTCTCAGGGAGGTGACTTTGCCTACAACAAACCTCTGTCTTCTTTTGCTAATAGCTTCCTTATCCCACCCCTTTTCTACCTATAAAAGCCTTCCATTTCATAAAAGTCCTTGGTGCACTCTTCTGTTTGTTCAATGAGCTGCTGCCAATTCATGAACCATTGAATAAAGTCAATCCGATCTTCAACTTTACTTGGTTGAATTGTTGTTCTTTAACAGATTTGGTGGCAGCGGTGGGAGCGAAGGAGACATCCAGTGGTGTTGGGGGCAACAAGAAACAAGTGTGGTGCCTGAGAACACGGAGTTCTCTGTCTCTCTTGCTGCTCCTGAGGGCCTCTGGGAAGTTCCTCTGGTTCTGAGCTCCACTCTCTGCTTCAAGCTCCTGATCTGATCGGCTCTCCACATCCCCCACCCACCGGAAACCGCCTGCTCTATCGGGGGTTCTGTCATCAGATCCACGTTTGCAGCTGTGGTTCCCCATTTGTTTGGGATCCGTCCATACCCCCTATTCTTTGGGGTCTGCTGGTTCAGTCCTTTTTCTGGTCTCCAGGTTCCACACAGGGAACTGCTGGTTACTGGGTCCAACTTAAAAACCAGACTGGATTGGATTCGGGACTGGACTAGATCTGATTTGAGCTGATCTGTGTCTGCTTTGGGCTGGACAGGCCCAGTGGGTGGCCTCAGATATTCAGGCTTAAATAAGGGCTTATTGCTAATGATCACCTCAGAAGTCACGATGAAAAGACTGGTGGACAGAAGTTGCGCATCTAAAGGTTCTTAGAGTGTTTTCCACTTTGAGGAGACCCCTGTGGTAGGCCCTCTTAGGTAGAAGTTTGGCTCCAAGAAACCCAAAGGCCTAGCTGAAAGAAATGGCACCCTTTTTATCCAGATATCCACATGCCTCATGCTTGCTTATTTTATGTCTAAGAACTCTGTTCCCAGAAGCTGCAGATATCTAGCAAAATGGCAATGTTTTACTAAAAATGACATTAGAATTACGATGACAAATTAGAAATAGAATTACAAAGGCCATTATGGGGAATATTCCGGTGGGACAAGATCACTCATCTAAGAAATGCACTTGAGAGCGAGAGGGTCCCAAGTTGAAAATGCAGAATGGGACGCCTGTTCAACCGGTACGCAGAAGCCTCCAAAAGGTTTGAAGATTCCAAAATAACATCATTGAACTACTTCATTACAGAAAGCAAATGAAAAATTAGAGACACAAGAGGTACCTAAAATAAAAGACTGTAGGACTCGGGCGACTTCTGTTGCTCCCTCTGTCCTTTTTCCCCCAAGAACCCGTGGCTTACTAATCCTCTGAACACCCGTTCCACTCGGAAGAGACTCTTGGACAGTTGCTTTTGAAAATAAAACTATTCAAGGTTGTAAACGAACCTCTCAGTTCTCAGTCACTTCTTGGTCAAAGACTGAGCTAGTGCTCATAATTAAAGAACTTCCTAAATCTAGGGAGGAAGCCCAGAAGTTTTTTTGAGAGTTTGAGTCATTCTCAGGGCCCCGGGTCCCGGCTGCCCAGTCTTTATCAGCCTGTACCCATGTTGGTAGGACCTAGTGAAGTCCAAAAATGGATGCAGAAAGCAAGACCGCAAAACCCCGGGGATGGTGTTCGAGATCCTTAGTCTTCAACATCCCAAGGACCACAAGAAGGTCACAAAATAGAAGCCGAACTTTTACAAGTCATTCCCGGAGACTTCAAACAGGTGTAACCAAACCTCTCCCTAAATCACCTCACTAACCATTAAATCCTGGGGCCATACAAGACCTCACACCCACAGAAGACCTCATCGCCTGGGGGCTAACCATCCCTTGTGCCAGTTCCTTCAGCCGACCTCACCAGTCTGGAAACGTCATGGACAGGATGCTGATTTTTCCAGGATTTGGGATTTATTCATAAATCAGTGATTCCTCATCTCCCCGTCATTCCAAACCTAGACACCTTTCTGTCAGGAGTTCCACCAGACTCAAAATGGTCCACGGCTGCGGACCTCTGTTCAGCCTTTCCAGCACCCCTGGTGATCCCAACCACCCCATTTGCCTCCCTTGTACTGTCAACGCTCTACCTGCACAGTGATGCCTCAAGGGGTCATGAGGCCCCTTCTTACTTCTCTCGAGCACTTTACCAAGATTTAAGCAACACTCAGTTGCCTGGGAAATCCATCCTTTTGCAATATGTAGATGACCTCTTGCTACTTTCAGCCTCCAAAGAGTTCATAGAAGATTTCACTGATTTGCTAGAGCAGTTAGCTGTAAAGGGACACAAAGTCTCTAAGGAAAAATCACAATTATCTCTAGACCCTGTTCATTACCTGGGTAATTGTTGAAGCCCTGAATCTCCCCAAAGAATGAAGCTAGTCCAGGAATTTCCTATATGCACAACTAGGTGACTAGTGGGTAACTAGGCTTGACCGGCTCTTGAAGATGATAGGCTCTTACTTTTTCGCTATTAGCTACCCTAGTCTGTGAACTTACTAAAATTTCAGTCCCTGAACACTCTCCTTGGGAAGACAACTGTGTGCTGGCTTTCAGGAGACTGAGACAAGCACCCCAAGACCCGCCTGCCTCAGGGCCACCCCACTGTGCAAATCTTTTCAGCTTATTTGTGCAGGAAGGGGATACTCAAGCCCTGGGAAGGCTCACTGAAGGGCAGGGTAGTAGCCAGAAGCCTGGGACCCAGTACAGCACAGCCTGGTTCTGTCGCTCCTGCCTAGCCCAGCTGTCTTTTTTTTTTTTTTTTAAGATTTTATTTATTTATTTGACAGACAGAGATCACAAGTAGGCAGAGAGGCAGGCAGAGAGAGAGAGGAGGAAACAGGCTCCCTGCTGAGCAGAGATTCCCGATGCGGGACTCAATCCCAGGACCCGATCCCAGGACCCTGAGATTATGACCTGAGACGAAGGCAGAGGCTCACCCCACAGAGCCGCCCAGGCGCCCCTGGCCCAGCTGTCTTACGGCTACAGTCACAGCAAGGCGAGAATGGCAGTCTCACCGTATGTGACCCTAGGAAATGACGTTTATTCGTGAACTGCACACACTGTCCAAAGTCTCCTTAACTCAGAATTGACTCAACATTTCTTGCGGGTACACTAACTTCCTAAGAGATCCTTCTGCGTTCACGCCTACTCTGAGTCTTAGACGTTGCAACACCCTTAATCCCGCTACATTACCGCCTCTACCTGAGGAAGTCAAGTCGGTGACTACAAGGCACTAGCGTCCCATTTTGTGGTAGCGCGTCCTGATTTATGAGATACTCCTTGAACTACTCCTGATCGCATCCCCATGCATGGGTCATACCGTAGAAATGAGAAAGAGGATTTTCAGTCTGGCTGAACGATTCCTATCCAAGATGACCTACTCCAAAGGGGAAACCTTCCCTAAGCTCCAACCACGCAACAAACCGTGCTCTGTGCCCTTACCTGAGCAGGCCAGCTCTCAGGATCATAGCAGCCTGCCTCTGGGGCCATCCAGGATTTAGGGATGTTACAGAAACAAAGGGGCTTCCTTATGTCCTCTGGGACTCAATCAAAAATGGGCAATAGGTAGACGATCTTACTGCTCGTCTCTTACCTCCTGAAACTGTCGTCAAAATGGAGGCTCATAATAAAAGACTGAAACCTCAGTGTCAGAGAAATACCCC
Source organism: Mustela nigripes (assembly GCF_022355385.1). Lineage (NCBI taxonomy): Eukaryota > Metazoa > Chordata > Mammalia > Carnivora > Mustelidae > Mustela > Mustela nigripes. The sequence continues at coordinate 263,923,801 of NC_081557.1, read as the reverse complement.
CGGCTGACTTCCATGCAAAGGCAGCAGCAAATAAATCTATAAAGACTGTTGCGTGTGTGGATGAAATCCACTCTGCTTCTGCAAAACAATGACCCGTCCTCACCAGATTTTGGCCACCCTGACCTCCTTGTCCCACGGCAACAGTCTGCGCCCAGATCAGAAATGAACACGGGTCAACAAAGTTAGGGCTGTGGGAAACTCGAGGCACCTGCCGGTCTCATCCTGGCTCCGGACAAGCCCCACTTTTTGGTTTTTGCATCACTGAACCCACTCCAGGACGTTTAAGATGAACTTGAACTGGGAACTGACATTAGCGGGGAGATGTCCTAAAGCTGCCAAGACCATCTGCACTGAGGTGCGACAGGCCAGCTTCCTAAGCCTAGAGAAACTCTGGTGGTCTCCAAGGGCCTCAGAGCCCCTCCCTCTGGACCCTCGGAACACCCGCCGCTGGACTCCTTCCTCCAGCTGCGCCGAGGCGTGGGTCACCGCTCCGTCTGCTCCCTCGCGTGCTGTCTGGGTGGGCGCCAGCCTTCCCCGGCCGCAAGGCGGACGTCCTCGTGATGGCGAGGAAACCGTCGGAGTGTGTGTTTCCCACTTGGGGCCTAGCTTCCACAATCTCCAGCGGTCAAGGCAGCCACTTCACTTGGCAAAGTGTATGAGGCTTAATGAAAACCTCGCCGGCTTTTCGGAACTAGCATTGCCTTTATCGGCCGGACTCATCGGGCCAGGTTGACAGAACTCACGGGATCCTCAAACTTCACATTTCTTTTTTTTTTTTTTTTTTTTTTTAAAGATTACTTACTTATTTGTTTATTTGACAGACAGAGATCACAAGCAGGCAGAGAGGCAGGCAGAAAGAGGGGAGGAAGCAGGGTCCCTGCCGAGCACAGAACCTGATGTGGGGCTCGATTCCAGGACCCCGTGATCATGACCTGAGCCGAAGGCAGAGGCTTTAACCCACTGAGCCACCCAGGCGCTCCTAACTTAACATTTCTAAACTTGCTGAAATCACCGGACTCCCCTGGCTGAAGGTATTGCTTTTGGTCTTCCCATCTGTTTGGAAAACATAAACTCAGTCCCCAGGAAATAGTCACCGGCAGACCAATGTCTTCTACGACCTTCAGCTGATCCCTGCTGCCTCCTCCTGGTTTGATCAGCTGCCGCACCTCTTTACCATCGGAGGCTCAAGCACATCAACCACAGATTGAAGATTTAATCCGATCCCACTTCAAGGCCACAGTCTGGAGTCCGGTGATTGGGTATTCCAGAAGCGTCATCAAAGGATGAGAACCCTTGAGCCCCATTAGAAGGGATCCTACCAAGGACTCCTGACCACTGCCACTGCTACGGAACTGGAGGCCACTGAGCCCCCAGATAGACAGTCCACAGCCAGAGCAGTCCCCCCGCCACTTGCCCGACACCTGGTCCTGTGCAGATACTGGAGACCCCTGAATCACGGGGAGCAAGAGAACGATCAAAGTCAACTGCTTTCTACCCAAGGCACTAATTAGCACTTCATCCGTGAACATGAAACTCCTTCTTCTCTTTCTGTTCATGACTCTAACACTGGCCCAGAAGGGTAATTGCATCATCTGTATCTCCCAGTCCATCGCTACGGGAGGCAAACTGGCAGATTCCTGGATTCGTCACGTTGCGAGACATTCCCTGGTCCTCCCGGCGGCCAATTTCTCTTCTCTTCCCACGTCACCACAAACTACAGTTGACCCCTGCTTGGAAGCAGGTACCCCAGTGGCACATTTACTCATGCGAATCTCTGTACATTTGCACCCCCACGTGCCCAAGATTATCAAGACCAGAGCTGTCCCCGCTCGCTGAGAGACTGCACCAGCAGCACGCATCTTTGTCAGGCACTTAGGATGACCTTTTATTTCAGGCTGGGTGACTGTCTTCCCGTAAGCACTAAAAAACCTGGCTGACCTCTGGTGTAGGAGTCAGAACAGATGAGACTATGATCAGAGGCTTCTTAACTCTGCAGATTCCATCGCTAAGACACTAGCTGCCCAGCAAATATCCCTAGACTTTCCGGCCAAAGTTGTTCCTGATAAAAGGATTATCTTTTAGCTGAGCAAAGAGGTGTCTGTGTTATGCTGCCCATACACCACATGCTGCCCTTGGATTAAGACCGCTGGGGAAGCCGAAACTCACTTACGTAACATCACTGGGCAAGCCACTTGGCTTAAAAGGGCGCCTCTGACAACAGGGTCATTCTTTGACCGGTTGGGCCTCAGAAACCATGGCTCCAAAGTGCACTCCAAACATTGGGAATGATCCCATGTGCAGTTACCATAATACTCTCCCTGGTGGGTTCTGTTCTCTCAAAAGCTTGAAATGCATGTTTGTAGCCGCTTGTCACCAAGCAGATGATCTCCTTAAGTCTGGAGCATCACGAAGAGATGAAGGGAATGACTGGCTAAAACATGGTGAGCCTGAATCACCACCCGTGAACACCACAGGGATTCGTCAAAAGAAATGAGATCCACAGAAGCTTTGGGACCTACAGACCAGCAGCTGCGAGCAGCGCTAATGCCTTACAGTTTGATCACACCTCTCGGTGCAGGGGACAGTCTCTGGAAGGGGCAGGGGTGCGACCGTGAAAAAGGAACAACGGGTCCAAAAGGGAGTCACTTGCGTGAAGCCCCACCAAGATTAATACCTAATCGAATACCGAATCGAAGTTTCAGATTCTCCCATGAGTGGGATTTTAAACCAGTGAGTCTGGAATTTCCCGATGAGCGCCCGCGAGGCTCTGCCTGAGATCCCTGCCCTTCCCCCTAAGAAAGGTGACCTTACCTGGAACAATCTTTTCTTTTGCAACAATTTCCTTGACCCACTCATTTCTGCCTATGAAAGCCTTCCTCCTGACACCACACAACTCTTCCACTTGTGTTCCGTCTTACACAACACAACTCTTCAGAGCTCACTTCTGCTGGTTGGACAGGATGGTTCAGTGAGTCACTGAATAAGGCTAATTACACCTTTAAATTTACCTGGTTGGATTTTGTTCTTTAATAGATTTTAACATGAAAGGGCACGACAATCAGAAAAGATTTGATCCGGTTCCAATACCTTTGGGATCTTTACGTATTCTTTCGGTTTTACCTCTCATTTATTTGAATTTTAAAACTGGATAGGTAAGTTTATGTCATTGTAACTCCGTTCTTTAACACCGTTTGACCTCCCAAATGAGCTCCTCCAAGAACAGGGAAACTCGTGTGGTCCTGCAAGACAGCCATGTCGCCCTAGCGACTGCGCTTTGCCGGCATTGCACCGCGTCTTATGTGTCTGATGAACTGGGATGCCACAGTCAATGCAGCTAAAGTCCCCAGGGCAATTCGATCTTCAGGAACTCCAAGCGTGGGATTTATAAACGTCATTATGGAAAACCCCATGGTTTCTACTCCTCCCTCTGTCTAGACTGTCCGGTAAATAATCTTTCACTATAATATGCAGCCCTATTTCCAAAATCTGAACGTCATTTCTTTTTCAGGAGCTTACTGTCCCCACTCTGGCAAACATCTTTTCCTGCTTTCACCATCAAAATGGAATATGTAAAATCCCTTCAGCCTGGAGTAAGTCTTTAGGAATGTATTTCTAACAAAAGAACTTCTAAGACCCTTACAAATAGTAAGTTTTGCAACCACTATTATTTTTCAGTATTTAATTGGTTAAGAATTAACCTTCACTCCTTCATGTTTTGTTATTTTTTAAGTGCAGCTGGGATAGTTTTATGTCATGTAGTAAATTCACATAAATTTAGATATTTTGCTCCAGAAACCATATGCCAGAAAATTCTACTGAACATTATTTACATTATGTATAGGCTTCTTTAAGCATCTTGTGCTCTAAATTTGTGTCAGGCCCACATCTGAAAATAAGAATGTCATACCCGCTACTGGAAAAGATAAAAAGGACCATCCTTCTGGTCTCAGGTTTCCAATCTAAAGGAGGCGATCAATGAGTGATTACTAAATGAACGAGTAGGCAAATTGGTACATTTTACTTCCTTCTGCAGTGTTTTCACATCATTATCTGGGAGAAGTTTTGGGCCCACTGTAAAAGAGAAGAGGTTCACAAATATTCGTCTCAGAGTTCTGTTCAGGTGTTGCATCATTATCTCCAAATTTCCAGGACTACGATGAGTATCTTCTTTGTAACTTCTTTGCCCTTCTTTTGCGGGCACAGAGTTTTGTGTAGTGATATTAGAGCACCTACTTGTTAGGCGTGTTTGTTGCTTTGTGATACCAAGCAGTGTTTACTGACCTTTGTCCTTGTTCTCTTAGACAAATCCTACAACTCTGCTGAACTGCAAAAAGATGTTTCCCGAAGGCAATTTTTGAATTCTTTAACATTCATCCATTGCTGACAAAAAGCAAACTTCCCATTTAGTTACTCAAAGAGAACCGGTGATGTTATATCCATTCTGAGCAGGTGGTCCTACCACGTCACTCCACCCTTGGAACAACCAATTTATCCATAGAATTAACTGTCCCAAGAATGCTAGGAATATAATGAGTGATTGTCCTATCTTTAGAGACATTGTGTCTACCACAAAGCCAGGAGATCCCACGTCTTACTTATTACACGTACAACGTGTGTATGTGTAACTTTCCCATTGTTGAGGTCAACATGCAAGCTGTAAGACTTTCTGGAACTTGTGTTTCACCCAGACTCTGGCTTCAGTATGAGCTACCAGGTACACTGCGAAACCCTCCAGATCGGATGATCTAATCTCAACATATACACATACCTGTTCCTGCATCTCCCTTTTAAAATTCTCATCTTGAGCTTTACATGACACCTTGGGGTCAACCAAAGGTTCGTCTGCTCTTTGCTTTTTCCACAACTTCGTGTTCAGATACCAGGCTCCATATCTCATCTTCACACACTTTGGTTTATGAGGATTCTACAGAAAATAACATAATTCCCAATTTCATTCATTTTTTATATTTGTCATTTCAATAAACCGAAGATTTAGTTTCTGAAAGCAGTAGCATTTATTTTTAGCTCATTATTGATCCTTGTCAAGGTATTTTATGAAGTTTCAGAATGCTTTTATTTACAAAGGTACCGTGAAAAGTTCATGAACAAGAAAAAATGGGTGGTTAAATATGGCCTTCGACTTAGACAAACATGGGTTGAAGTCCAGCCTCCCCCACTTAGTAGCTATGAGTCGAGAGGCAAATTACTTAATCCTGCATCTATAAAATGAAGATGAGAGTATCCCCTCCATAGGGTTGTAGGAAAGATTAAAGGAGAATCTTACGTGAAGCAGCTAGAAATCATATTAAAAAATCACATATTTCACTGAAGCATAATGACCTTAGACAATATAGAACCAACCAGGGTGCCTGGGTGGCTCAGTTGGTTAAGCATCTGACTCTTGCTTTCAGCTCAGGTTGTGATCTCGGGGTCATGGGATGAAGCCCCATTTCAGGCTCATCACTCAGCGGGGAGTCTGCTTCTTTCCCTCTTGCTCCTCCTCTGCCTCTCCCCCTGCTTGTGCATGGCCTCCATCTCTCTCTCTCTCTCAAATAAATAAATATCAAGGGAAAAAAAAACACCAATACTCAGTCAGCCATAATCACGAGTTATAGACTTCCTATGAGCCCAGAACTGCCTTTCTTTAGCCTTATTAATGCTACACTAGTTTTGATCAAAATGCTATCCAACAGCAGCAACAACAAATACGCTCTCCAACACTAATCTCTTCCCCATAAACGGAAGAGAGAAAGTGGCTCAGTGGCTGAAGCCTCTGCCTTCGGCTCAGGTCGTGATCTCAGGGTCCTGGGATCGAGTCCCGCATCGGGCTCTCTGCTCAGCAGGGAGCCTGCTTCCTCCTCTCTCTCTGCCTGCCTCTCTGCCTACTTGTGATCTCTCTCTGTCAAATAAATAAATTTTTTTTAAAATTGTTTAATAAAAAAAAAATAGACGGCCTTCCTTCCTTTCTGCCATTCCTCAGTAGTGAATGACGGACGCAAAGAGACCTGCCGGGTCGAGACCTGATAGTGTGGACGCGATCCCCACACACCGAGCAAGACCAAATGATGAAACCGCCGAGATTCTGCGGCCTCTCTTCTCACTCACATTTAAACCTGAAGCAGAATGTGTGGTTCATTTCAAGTCAAGTCCGATCTGCCGTATCTCAGGCAGAGAGAACGGGACAGAGCAGAGGGGGGGAAAGCCCTCCGCAGAGCTGGCCTCAGCGTTTCTGTCCTTCCCCTTCGAACAGACGGTCGAAAACCTGCAGCCACCTCACAACACCCTTGTCTTCTGCCCTGCCTCACTCTTCGTAACGGGACATAGCCCCGTTTCACATGCTAAGTTGTCTTCTGATGCTCGTCTCTCTGTTCATGCTTTAAAATGCGGAGTTTGTTCCTAGGTACAAACCCCTGACATCTAGAACAATATTTTGGATATAATAGGTGCTCAATAATACTTATTGAATTAAAATTGGATTGCTTAACTTGGCATTATGGATACTTTGAGCTGGATGATCCTTTGTTGGAAGGTCAGGAAGACTGCTCTCCTGTGCATAGTGGGATGTTTATTTTTATTTGTTTAACTATTTAAAAAATACTTTAAAATATTTTTTAAAAATATTTTATTATTTATTTGTCAGAGAGAGAGAAAGAGTGAGTGCACAAGGAAAGTGAAAGGCAGGGAAAGGAGGGCATGAAACCTCTACTACTGCTACTGCACAGACTGAGTTCGGAAGCACGTTCTGTTGTTGGGTGACCAGTCGTCTCTCAAGACTCAGTACAAACACCATTTCTTCTGCGAGGCCTTCGCTGAACCCACCTTCGCCCCATGCTGGGTGGAATCGATTACCTCTTCCTCTCTCTCCCTACGAAACCGTGTCATTATAGTTAATCATTTACATGTTGACCCAACTAGGCTGTCAACCCTTAAATGCAGGAAACAAGCATTTGTCTCCGCTTCTTGGTTTGTTCCCAGCACATTTTGGCACCTGGTAGTAGGAAATCAGAAATGTTCGTTGAAGGATTGCATAGACAAATGGGTGAATGAATATATGAGGCAAACAGAGTTATATGGCAGGAGGGGCCCAGGCGGCTGGGAGAGATTAGAAGTAAGAATGAATTCATGTCAACCCAGGACCTGAAAAATCTCCACGGAAAAACCGGCCTATGACCTGGGTTTAGAGGAGGGTATAAGAAGGTAGGCATGGGCAGAGGGGCACTTCAGGCAGAGAGAATATTATGAGCACAGAAAAGGTTGTAGGAAAGCTCAGAGTTTTAGAGAAGACCAAAGAACAATGTAGCAGGAGTAAGTGGGATAAAAATAACGAAGGGAATTTCCACTTCTGGAATAAGGATCAGATTCACCCTCCACATGCAGCAGCCAAAAAAGAAAAGAAGTAAGTATAAATATATATATCCATATATAATGGTTTATAAGACACTAGACATCAAATAGCAGGTACAGTGATCCCCTAAGAGACAAGAAACTAAAAAGATAAGCCCCACAATTACCCCAGATCAGTCTTTTTTTTTTTTTTTTTTTTTTTTTAAGATTTTGTTCATTTGAGACAGAGAGAGAGAGCACAGAGGGAGAGGAAGAAGGAGAAGCAGATTCTCTGCTGAACAAGGAACCCAGTTCAGGGCTCAGTCCCAGGACCCCAAGATCATGACCTGAGCCGAAGGCAGACGCCCAACCCCCTGAGCCACCCGGGCACCGGCCCCAGCTCGCTGTGTTGAGAGACGGTCCAGGCCACAGCGCAGGGAGAGGCTCGGAGGAGACCAGCAGCCCCTGAGCTGAGTGGTTGGAATTGAGAGACCAGACCAAGGTGGTTCAAGCTGACAGCAACAATTAACAGAAAGCGGAGAAGTGCTTGGAGAGGGCAATCAGCGGTTTGCAGACATCTTCCTCAGCATGTGTGAGAGGAAACTACCCGAGCTTAGGGAAAGAACCAGCCAAAAGGATTAGAAGAAACAGGGTGCAGCATGTACACGGGGTCAGGGACAGTTTCTGTTCTCTTCTGAGAAGCCTGAAGATTCACAGGACCCTGGGTAGAAAAAACCGAAGGGTCTTGTCCCTTGTGGAGAATCACCCATGGACTGAACAGTCAGTCCTTCCTAACAAATTCTGAGAGCCAAGACCAAAAAGGATCAAAATTTCCAAGTAAGTTTAACTACATCCCAGTAGTAAACAGTTATTATAACTGTATAACTGTATTTCATAAGCTCAAGATTAAGAAGAGATGTGGAAATATTTTTTTAATTCAAGTTTTTAAATATTTTTAAAATATTTTTTAAAAACTCGAGTCAAACATTTTTTTGTTTTGTTTTTGGGTTTTTTTTTTTTAAGATTTTATTTCTTTATTTTAGAGAGAGAGAATCATGAGCATGGGGTCCAGGAGGAGGAGGGCCAGAGGCAGAGGGAGAAGCAGGCTCTCCACTGAGCAAGGAGCCTGATGTGGGACTCGATCCCAGGACCTTGGGATCCTGACCTGAGCTGAAGGCAGACGCTTAACCCACTGAGCCACCCAGGTGCCCCTCAAGCCAAACTTTCTGAAATGAAAATTTTAATGTACACAATGGCCGAAAAACACCAGAGGTGATTGATGGCTGATTAGGCATTGCATAAAGAACAGATTCGAATCTGTAAGGACAGCGATCATAGGACAGAGAGGAAAAACAATTCCCAACTGGACGCGCAGCAGCGAGCTGTGGGACAACCCCATGCAACGTAATTACATGTAACTACATGTAACTGGCATCCTCAGAGCCCAGAGGAAGAGAGACAAAACAGTTTTTGAAGAAATAATGATCAACATTCTCCAAAATCTGATGCAAAGTATAAACCCGTGGATAAAAGAGGCGCAGCAAACCCCAGGCACAAGGTGTACCTAATAATCACACCACTCACAGCTGGCAACAGAGAGCCAAGCAGCCAAGGGAAAACACATGTCCAGAAAAACAAAGATGAGGAAGGCTAAAGATTCCTCATCAGAAACAATACAGCCAAGAAGGCAGTGGTATTAATACCACCTTTAAGGTGCAGACAGACAAAACAATGTAAAAAGGATAAAACCGACAAAACACTGTGAGCCTAGAATTCTATACTCACAAAAGTTGTTTTAAAAATGAAGGCACGGGGACACCTGGGTGGCTCAGTTGGTTAAGCAGCTGCCTTCGGCTCAGGTCATGATCCCAGCGTCCTGGGATCGAGTCCCACATCGGGCTCCTTGCTCAGCAGGGAGCCTGCTTCTCCCTCTGCCTCTGCCTGCCACTCTGTCTGCCTGTGCTCCCTCTCTCCCCCTCTCTCTCTCTGATAAATAACATCTTTAAAAATGAAGGCACGGTACGGATATTTTCAGACACACAAAGGCTGACGGAATTAACCACCAGCAGATCCACAGTAGGATTCAAGGAGGTCCTACCAGTGAAGGAAAATGACCCCATATGGAAATGTACTTTAACTTTCACATAGTGACCCTCTGTCTGCCAGTCAAAAGTTCAGTTTTGGCAATAACCAGCAGGGCTGGTAAAGCAGCACTTGTGCAATGATTTGTACATAGGGGATTGAGCAATGTGATTCGGCCCCGATCCGGGGCCAGCTGTGGTTCAGGCCTCGGGTGTGATGGACACAACCTGCCTGTCCAGCATTACGGTGCACTTTACGCTTTACAGAGATGAAGAGCAAACAGAAAATTTCAAGCGCTGCTATTAGTGTCGGAATGCATATTTTTCCTAAACCTTGTGCAGTGGAGCCAAGGATGGAAAACATCACATATGTAACCACGGATGGAAAACATCACATATGTAACCACAGATGGAAAACATTGCATATGTAAGCACGGATGGAAAACATCGCATATGTAACCACGGATGGAAAACATCGCATATGTAACCACGGATGGAAAACATCGCATATGTAACCACGGATGGAAAACATC